>NW_025963813.1:39530226-40130226 GCF_023055435.1 Haliotis rufescens | reverse complement strand
CGGTAAGTGTCAGTTATTCATTGTTTTACACAATTTCCTTAGTCAAACATATTTCAATATATATATACCGTCTATATCCTCAAAACACAAACATCATAGCGTTTTGGCGTTTATTGAAACGTTTAGGAAAACAGACTGCTGGTTCAGTTATCCGATAATGGGACCGTGGCTTTGTGAACGGCATGCCGCTATGTTGGCGTTGGGGATGACGATGAACCCAAAGGAGTTTCCAGGTGCTGTCATCGTCCCAGTTCCCAAAGCTTTTGGCGTCATGTGTGGTATTTGGTTGTTGACAAGTTGCAGTGTTTTGCCATTGAGCTGTACTTTTCTGATAACAAATACATAAAAAATGTCTATTGGTCTCCATGTTATACATTGATTAATTATTCCTCCTTTCAATCGTTGTCTCATCTGTCTATTTTAAATGTGTACGTCTTCAGTCACTTCGTCTGATCCTGCAGTTAGTTCTGTTGGCCATAGTGTGCGTTCTCCCTGATCATGGACAATTGCTCATGTCTGGCACAGATTGACTGCAGCAAATCAACACACACTCACCCATTTCTGTTATAGCTGCTGTTTCACAGTCAAATGTGTCTCAGAACTATCCTCAGCGTTCACAAGGAACCATTGATTTATGAAGTTAATGCAACATATTGTGAAACTTGAACCAAGGACAAAACCCTTTGGTTGAAAGAAAACATATTATATACAAACTGTGACTTCAAATCTCCTCCCTCTGGAGTCAGCCAGAATGTGTCCACACCTTTGGTGTTCAGATCCGATATGCTTAGGATTACGGGGTCACTATTTAGGTTAAGAGCATACACTGTGATACTGCCAGGCATGTAGTTATACACGCTGAAACATGAATCGATGATGTCACAACAAATGTCGGAATCAGAATATAAATTATGATTGTTAGCATTACGTTCGTGAACTCTAGCCATTTGTTTTGCCAGTAGCCATTTTGTGTAAATCCCACGAATTTACGGGTCTGTAAGGACATCGTTACGTCATAATGTTTGATGTGACGCCATGTGTTTGTAACGTCACGCATAGTTTCATTACCGAGATTCAACTGGGATTATCACATGGACACATTACATCGAAGTATGGCTTTGTAGCTCGTGAACTCGAGTGAAATATATTCATGACATATGCCAATAGCGACAGGGTACATAACATTCAGCTCGTAAATTCATTACTTAGGTCTGGGCTGTTTTTTCAATGTTTGTGAGGATATTGACTTTGATAAAATGTTATTGTTATGTTTTCTTATTGTGTTAAACATATATTTATTGCATGTTGCACACTCACATGATTAGATGATATGACATGATGCCTGGCCCTCAACGATAAATTGAATATTTTGGAATATTTGTTAAAACTTCTATTTTGGGTATCATTGTTTCTTTCTTTCTGTATTTGATATAATGTTGATTGCTAGTGATTTGTAAGGTGATGTCATGGTAGGCCAAGACATATTTCGTACATTGTTTGCCACTTGTTAATGTTTGAGTGTAATTAAGGTAAAACGTTGCTAGCAGACTCTTTAAACAGGTTGAGAAAAAAATGGACAACTAACCAAGTATGTTCACAGTGAACGTACATGTTTCTATTCCCCAAACACATGTGGTTTAGTTTCTAATTCAATATTTGCTATAAGGTTGATTGTTAGAGATTTCTGATGTGACGTCTTTAAACAGATTATGAATAGCGTGTGACTAAACAACTCACTTGTTGAGCTTCGTACAGTGGGCATACAGTCGGAGATTGTTAGATGAAGACGGAACATCAAACACTTTGTTACCAACAAGTCTCTTGTAAAGAAGCGTCAACCAGTAGTCCTGCCCAAAGAGAGCTTCCATACAGAAAGACAATATTGGCATTCATGTGTGTTGTTTTGTGCCATTGTCAGCAACATTAAAAATGAAAAACATATCTGGGTATGCAAACCAATGGTTGATGTTGTGATAGTCGAAATAAGATGATGCATAATTAGACAAGTCAAAGAGCCTGGTCACCCAATACCCAATGCAGCCGGGCTTTACAAGCAGGAGGTTCTGTGACATATGATGATGTGGAATTCCGACAAAGGAGCATCGACGCAATGACATTGTTGAACGACAGTGTGACATTATGACATGTTTACGATACATGCGTGTACGCACAGGATTGGGGTCGTTGTTTCTGTCAAGAAGTGAATGGTACCCTCCGAAGAGTGACTGGCGCAGGACCCCTTTTAGGCCATATTTTGCTGATGCACCTAGTTTATCAAGCCACCTGGAATTAGGATATAGCAATCAACACTATCAAATTTCATGTACGTACAATGATCTTTCGTAATGCGCCGTTTATGTAACAGGGAAAACAAAGCGAAATTTAATTGTTCACACATGTACTGCAGACATTATCAACGGTATATCATATCAATGTATACTTGAACTTCTACACGTCAGAACGAGACGATTTACAATAGCTTCACAGCATATCGAGTTCCAACCGACAATTAAGATCACAACCATCTGACAAGCGTGTATGGGCAATCTGCATCTACATCAACGTATGCTTCACCCACTCGAGGGGCGGTCGGGTAGCCTAGTGGTTAAAGCGTTCACTCGTCGCCCGGAAGACCTAGGTTTGATTCCCGACATGGGTACAGTGTGTGAAGCCCATTTCTACTGTCCCCGCCGTGATATTGCTGGAATATTGTTTAAAGCGACGTAAAACCATACTCACTCGCTCACTAACTGCTCCGGCCTGTATTCAATCTTTGATTGCTGGCTTTTCCTAAAAAGATCCTAATTTGAGACAGAAACCGTTTAAAAACCTTTGAAACCAAATTCATTTGGATAGCTAAAACGTAGAAATACTCACAGATTGCCTGCCACATATCTATCACCTATGCCAGGAGTGCCTCCCCCATAGCCGGACGAGGTCTCCCCTAGCCACGCAACCAGACCATGATGGCTTCGGACCGTACTCATCACTGTCTGTAGTTCAGATATAAGATGATCCATTGTAGAATACTTAGAAAAGTCTTCCAGCTTGGCGGTTTGTCCATTAAAGTAGTAACTGAAAATAGGAAGGTGATGTTTTCACCGAAATGCTAAGCGTGTTACTGTATACACAACAATGAGCTATGATACTATTGTTTGTTTGTTTGTTTGTTGTTTAACGCCGCACTCAGCAATATTCCAGCTATATGACGGCGGTCTGTAAATAATCGAGTCTGGACCAGACAATCCAGTGATTGATAACATGAGCGTCGATCCTCACATTGGGATCGTTGACATGCATCAACCAAGTCAGCGAACCTGACTACCCGATCCCGTTAGTCGCCTTTTACGACAAGCATAGTCGCCTTTTACGGCAAGCATGGGTTGCTGAAGACCTATTCTACCCCGGATCTTCACGGGTCTATGATACTATTGGTGTCTTTGGTCCTCTCTATATGTTTCATTCAAAATTCCTGTTCTTGTTGATATAGAAGTCCTACACAGTGGTTAGTGATCTGTGTAATCTATTAAATCGATCCATCTGGAAATGTAGGTTACTATCAGTTGTTAGCATTTACTGTCCCATTGATACTTCTACCTATCATTTCAGCATATATGTGTTGTCATCTTCAATTTGTTGTTTGTGCTCCATGGCCTTTAATTGTTGTGCGTGACATGAAAACTTCATCGTGGTCCTTCACCCGGAAGAAAGTATACTCACTGATGGATGGTCAAGACGTCTATGACACTGGCTCCCCCATGGGACAGGAAGCTGGAAATACATTGGGCAGATAGTAACTATTATGTATGAAACTTGTTTGAACAGTCGTTCACGGTGTGACAGCTTGATGTGAGAGTAAAAGCACGAAATGATGCAGGTCGCAGATGTGAAACCCACAAGCACGGACAAGGTGCTCATAAACGTAAGGGGCAGATGTCTGCACTGTGGTTTGTAGCCGCTAAGGCGACTGGATCACCGGTGCTCCCTTGTATGCTATTGAATCAAGGCCTTGCTTAAATTCTTAGCTGTAGCGTGCGAATAACAGCAGGCGTTTGGCATAGCTACGGCTCAATCTAAAAACAAGCTAACTCTCGGTTGGTGACCACAATGAAGCTTATTCCCTTGCATTGGTGATGCAGTGTTTATTTTGTTCGTACTTTTTAATAAACGTGTCTTTATAACCAGCTATGTCAGGTCCAAGGATGAGACTGGACTTATAGGCCGTTCCTTGGAGAACTTGCTTCAACTCCTTGTAAGTCGCTTCCCAGCTGAACATCACTGACAGTAGTATTCCAATTTCGGTATAACAAGTTCGGTTCTCCATGAAAAATACGTACGATGATAATAAATAAATTATGATACATTTATCGTGAAGTGAACAAATATACGGAGCATATTAATATCGTTTGAATGTATTAACAGTGATGACACTATCCTGTTGCATTTAATGTCAATGTAAAAATACGCAGACAATCCTGTATTAATATATCGGGTTTCAGAAAATAATTGGACCAGACAAACACAGAATTATGTGCAACTTCCCATGGCCAGGCCGTGGGGTACGATGGCAAGCAATGAACCAGTCTGACCACCGATCTATTTAGTCACATTATACAAGTACAGGTTGTTGGGCGCCTCTATAACTCGGGGTGCCTACAGGGATATTATTTATGTGTAGTTGATGCGACATACACATGGCTTCAAAACCTACCATTTCCCAGTTCAATCCCTGCAAAAGTGTATCCTTTGTCAGAGGAATATTTAAGCAACTGCTTAGCGTTTGATGGGTTCCACTTTGTTCCATCGCGGAGCATCAGATTGAGACCAAGCACTAATTTCAGTCCGGTCTTGTGAACAAACTTGTTGAACTCATCCCAGGTGTTTGCTGAAAATAGATGTTTGAAAATCGGATTTGCCTACATTCTAATAACATATTGTTTCAGTTGTATATGTTTTTAGAATGAGTCAAACCACGCTTGTGGATATCTGTATCTTAAATTGTGACGGATGGAATGAAATTAGTAAATAAAGAAATTCAGTAGTCACAGGGTCATTAGATACAATGACAACCAATATCACCCAGTACTGTTCGTCGTGCAGCAAAGTCCGGATTAACGAATTTGGGGAACAAAGTAATGTTCCTTTCTTCACATGTGAACGTCTTAATTCTTTTAATTTCTAATTAGTAGAGAGAAAACGAAAGCAATGTAAGTGTCATAAAATTACATTTCATTTCAAACCAGTAATTCCAAATGAGAAGACTTTTGTTGGATATGGATTAGTTTCTATTGAGTAGCCCGGAATAGCCATTATGGCATATGTAGTACCATTTGGAGGTAGACTGGAAATCTTTTCTTTTTTTTCTTGGACGATGTAACAATTTAAAACAGCTATCACCTTGGAGTTGAAACTGTTGGCCAGTAGCTATGTTGTGAGTCGGGTTAAACACCATGAAGTCCCCTGATGTGCCTCCGACTCTCAGATACCCAGGTGCTAAAGCTATTCCAAGAGTCACAAGTTTGGGAGAGCTGTTAAAACAGACAAGCTTTCGAAGGTTTTGATAGTATATACTAAAAGTCAGTTTGAAGTGCCTGAGTCAGTTCGATTCTACATCCTGACTGTGTTAATTTTTCCATCACAAGGGATAAATAATTCCAGGTCAAAACTATAAAGGAGCTTTTAATACTATAAGTACTCATTCAGTTATTGTCTTTTTAAAATAAATTGAATTGTATCATCTATTTTGTTAATATGTTTTGTGTATAATACCTTTTTTAACATTGTTAGTGGCAGTATCCTCGAAGGGGGTTAAAGTACTGTAAAATTATTGTCCCCCTGAGAGGGTATCGTAAGCCCCTGTCATTCAAAGAATATTTACATTTACTACGCTTTGAAACGTAGAAAATCTGTCATTTTAATTTTGACTAAAATTATGGACAATCGCCAGCGACGGAAGGGATGAGATTTCTGTGATAAGTCTAGTTATTTTACTGTCCCTCGTTGGCAGGTTTTTACGTAAGTCCCTATGTATTTATATGTTTAACCCTTAATAGTCACGATATGGCTGAAATATTGCCGATGTGACTTTAAATTCTAATTCACTCACTCACTCACTCACTCACTCGATTCTACATCGCTTTTAGCAATATCTTGCAACATCAGGGCGGGGAATCCATAAATAGGCGTCACACATTATACTCATGTTTGTAATCAAACCTTGGCCTTCGACGTGAATTTTTCACTTAAAACACTTACCAACCGCTCCGATCAAAATGGAAGCTGAAGAAATATTAAATTTGATGACACCAGGTGTCTTCAGCAACCCATTGTTGCCAAACAGAGGCGACTATGCTTGTCAGTTCAACTTTTTCCAGTGATGTCATAAAATTAACTTCCAGTTATATCACGGCGCAAAAGTCTTATGTCATGCATGTCTTAGACTCCTACCACTTTGATGAAAGCAACGAGCACGGGTACACTGTTAGCACACATAGGAACAGTATCAGGACGACTATGGGAATCGAACCCACAACCATATGTTTCAGACACACGCAGGTGACACAACTCTGCACGGCGAATTTGGCGCCTTTGACAATTTGTCCATAAAAGTCCATAGTGAGTAAGTGAGTGAATGTATACTCTCCACACCTTTCTCATTAATATTCCTGATAGATCTTCATAATCCACAAACAATCGAGTCTTCAGGAAGGTCAATGTGGAAATTGAAAATAATTTGCAGTATAATCATTCAGTTGTCAAGGATAAAGCTAGACAAAAAAGTAAATCTGTGAGACGGTTATATGTACCTGACGTTGTGATACTTCAGATTGTACTTCAGTTGACCGCTGTCGATGGTGACGCCAACAAACATATCATCAATTACCTGTAACACATGGTCAGTTTTTACCCTGATATGTTCTGTGTGCAGGGACGCAGTGAACGGCTGTATCCACGCCATTCCAAATAAACACAAGACGATCCTATCCTTGAACATGCTGACTGGTACTTAATGAAGAAGTTTATTATCTCTTATATTGGCTGAGGTGCTGGAAAACTGCAGGTGCTACCAAGCCTTGAGGACAGATAAGGAACCCAGACACGCGTATTTCATAATCTGAATGAATTCCAATGAATATCTATATTATGCTCACACTGTAGGCACTCATGAAGGGCAGCCTACATAAAGTGAGTGCTTGGTAACGCTTATCGCCCTTCCCCTCGTGTGGACCCATGAGAGAATGTGTCCTCAGCACGCCTTTGCTTGTCATAAGAGGCGACTATATTGGGCAACCTATTTGTCACGAAAAATATATAAATTTCAACGGGGCTATTTTAGTATGTTTCCATGATGAGGTCAATACATCATTAAATGAATAATGAGTTTGTAAATAATTTTCCTCACCTCTGAACATGCAAGAACTTCAGAGAAAAGGTGGTACTAATTTTCTATGTATATATATACTATTTATTCAGACGTAAACGTGAGAACAAAGTCGATTATTTCTAATCGAACAACTTCTGCCTCAATGGAATTGTTTGCATTAATAAATTACAGACTGTTTGAAACATGCGCGAGTACACATATATAGATAATTTCTAAATTGAAACTAAAAGGTTAAGCCCAAAATAGGGTCGGACAAAGCTAACTTGTGAGATCAGCAAAAGGCCACACAAGATCAATGAATAAAAAACAAATTTTATTGTTTTAAGTTTTGAGTTTAGAATCACAAAAGGTAATACAATTGATGATGTAAGTGGCAAGAGCAACAATAAACAGGCACTATAACAAATGTTGGTGCACAAGAATGTCCAGAATCTGTCACTGTTCATTGTCTTGAAATAGGCATGTGCTCCGTTCTTGAAACCGGAAATGTGTTGAAGCTGGCAGGAATCTGGTGAGTTTAGATCCCGTTTGCAGTTTGCAAGTAGGTAAGACATAAATCAAGTTGTAAAGGGACTAGAATAGCCCTCGTGTTGCCAGCCAGACTTTCACAAGCTGTCACGGCACGAACCCTCCCCACCCCAAATGCTGACCTGTCAAACTATTGACTTTCACTTTACCTAAGTTTTACAAATGTGAAACAAAATTGAAAATTTTACATTAATTTGTACATTTATATACTTATCCTAATTCGAACAATGCATTTCTTCCTTCTTTCGATCCTTGTGTGGACACATCCTAAAAGTTTTCCAGTTTGTTAAACCATTTCACCCACACACACCTCGCATCATCATTGTCACTACCCAAACAAATGCGTTACAATCCTGTGCATCATGACGTAAGCAGTTTAATCACCTGACACCCTGTGCCATAGCATTCTCTTTCTTGGATTTGACAGGCTATTGTAACTGATGCCGGTCTGGAAATTACAAATTACAAATACAAATTAATGTAAAATGTTCAAATTTTAAAACTTATCCTATCTCACATTGTGCAATTTATCTCAGTGTTGGTCTGTGGGTCGCATAAATACATGTGTTATGTTTCTTTACATAGAACATCATTTCCAGAACGACTGCAAAGGTTTGAAGTAAGGAACCTATTCAACCACGACCAATTCGGAAGGGGTCTCCAGTCAATTTTTTCTACAAGATTAACAACCACATAGGCTCTAAGACATAAGGCTGATCAGCTTGGCATCTCATTGAAGATATGAATCCCACTGTGGGATTGAAGTATGCGAAGGGATAAAAAAAATCCAAAAGAGGGTCTTTAAACCATTACTGAGACATCACATGCACAAGACAGAGGTGTGCAGGTAAGTGTTTCGGACACGAACGAAACCGCTGCAACTTGCGACAACTTCATAAATAGACACTCGATCTGGAAATCTGGACATACAAACCATAATAAACAAGGGTGTGGCAACTTCATAGATAAAGACTAATGTGTTTCCAGACGCTGGATCTGGGAACCCGAACTTACAAACCATAATAAACAAGGGTGTGGCAACTTCATTTATAAAGACCAACGTCTTTACACACACTCGATCTGGGAACCCGAACTTACAAACCATAATAAACAAAGGTGTGGGTCTCCATCATTTCGTTACGAAGTACGAGTCTGTTGTAGCAGGAACGTGTATCAGTTATCTGCGTTGGTGAGCCTGCGTTAGTTGCTGTGCCAGGACCAGCAGATCAAACTGATGGAGGCCAAGTACATCAGTAACAGGGAGATATGAGGTAAGTATTCGACTTCTAAAAACATCGCCACATGATGGCGTTGAGGGTGCAGTTACCGTGCAGTGCAATTGTGGATGTGATAGCTCTCGTCTCGTGTGGGTAAGACGTCTGAGGCGGAAATAGGAAATAAATTGTTTATCATGAAATATGATAATGTTATTAATGCCAATTTATATTTTGCCTAGACTCCTATGACAGAATGCGATGGCTCATGGGCCAATCTGGTGATACAGGCCGCTGAATTCTGTGTTTTTATAGAAAAATGCCATGGGCGGAACCTGCCTGACATTTGTCCTTTTATTAACAATAGCTTTTCAAGTCTTTATTTCTGGAGTATAACACCCCTGTAACCCTGGTGTGCAAGACTGGTTTCCACTGTGGAACTGTCCTTGTTGACACTCGATGACGGGTTGGGAGCAGGGGTGCTGAAATATTTTCTTACAACATGGCTTTCAATCCTCATTCTGGTTCATCTAAAACAAACAAACGCAGGCATATGAAGATGTCCCTTCACAGGTAACTGACTCATGGCCAAGGTTCATTGTCATCTCATCCGCTGATGGCCATCCCCTAAAACTGAACCCTTTTGCAATCTCAAAGGGAATACAAAGTATTTGTGGGGAAGTAAAGAACGTCACACGTTTACGATCTGCCTCAATCCTTGTGGAATATGATCGGAGGCAGCAATCTGTTAATCTGCTGGGTCTCCTGCAGTTTGTTAACACAAAGGTTATAGTTTCTGAACACTGAATATACATCACTGAATTCAAGCAGAGGCATTGTGAGAGATCGTGCTCGCTGTCCTCCAGACTTGACAGAGGAAGACATTGCACCAAGGTGTCACTACAGTCAAACGTTTTACTAGAAAAACCGAAGATAAAAATATTGTAAATACTAACACCTACCTTTTAACGTTTTCACTTTCAACTCTCCCCAAATCAATCAAAGCTGGTTACTTTTCCATCAGCGTGCAGGTTTATGTTCCAAATCCACTCCGGTGTTACAAGTGTCAGAAATTCGGTCACGGGGATAAATTTTGCACTGCCAAGACAGGATGCTTCCGTTGCAGCGGAACTCATGCAAGTTCTGATTGCACAAATGACATCTAATGTGCCAACTGTGATGGAAAGGACTTGTCTTCATCCAAATCCCGTCTGGTTTTTGAACTAAACTAAACTAAAATACTAAAACTTAAATGTACAAACAATATTTGTAATGAATAAACAGAATTAAAAAAAGTTACTTTTTCCACCCCTGACTCCGAACAATAAAACCTATTCAGCTGCTGTGTCTTCCACAAAACCAGCTCCCACAATGTCAACGTCATCCACTCAAACAGACATCTCTTGGGTACAGGCTGACCTCATAAACCTTGGTGACAAATTGACAACTGCTTCCCAAACAGAGAGTCTAACCCCATCTAAGCCATCAGAACCAGACAAGATACATCAAATTGAAAATGTTCAGGGTAAAGCCAATTTGTCCAAAAAACAAACAAAAAAGCAAATGAGAAGGGCCAGGGCATTTCAGCACTTGGAGGTGCCTTCTCCTACAAATACCCCTGTAGAGGTTCATAACCCTTTTGAACCTTTGGCCATGGGTATTGTTCCCTCAGTCCCAGTCCATGGGAAAGGGTCTTCATCTCGCTCACGATCTCCAGTTGAGCCACAATGAACAGCTCCTTCCGTATTGGTGAGGCAGGGTATTATAGATATCCCTGTTCCTCTAAATACACCCCTTCAAGCTGTTGATGTTGGTTAACTCTTAACATTGTAGGCACTCGTGAAGAGCAACCTCCTCGTGGTGAGTGCTGGGTAATGCTAATCGCTCTTCCCCCGTGTGGAACCGGGGCAGAATATTTCCACAGCCTCCCATTGCTGGTCGTATGAGGCGACTAAAATGGGCAACCTGTTTGCCGTGGGTTGCGTCCCTGTGTCGTCGGAGGACGGGAGTCTGGTAGTTGAGGGCACTGGTTCCTGGAACTGTGTTCCTTTGCCCAACACACTACTTCGACCCTTACTTCGCCTAGACGGGTGGTAAGATGGGCCCGGTCTTATCAATCGGCTGGTCATGCCAGGCCCTGTGCGTAATATTGTGTATGCACACCTGTGTTGTATTATAATGTGTATTTTGGTCTTGGCCATGCATACTTTGTATGAATTAACACTTTTGGATGAAATAAATTGCCTAGAGTCTTACGCCAGAAGGCGGTGGCTCATGGGCCAATCTGGTAATGTTGACCGCTGAATTCTGTATGTCTCTAAATTATTGTTATTCGCAGAACCAGCTTGGCAATAAATTTAGTAGACAAATATAGCTATTTATGTCATATTTGCTGGAGTATAACACCCCTGTAGCCCTGGTGTTTGCATTTTGGATATCCAATGCAATAAGACACTGTCCTTGTTGACACTCGGTGGTGGGTGGGGAGCAGGGGTGCAGAACCACTTCCTTTCATTATGTCAAAAAAACACTCTGGTTCGAAAAGAAAACATCTAGATGCTAGCTCATCTGATGACGAAACTGATCTGCAATTAGATTCCTGGGCTCGGTTCATTGTAATCGAGGCTTCTGATCATCAGCCTTTGAAATTGAACCCATTTGCTATTTCTAAGGCCATCAATGGTTGTTGTGGTACGGTTGACAATGTTACCCGCCTCCGTAATGGCTCCATTCTTGTGGAATGTGCCAGGAAACAGCAATCTCTAAACCTTTTGTCCATCAGCCAGTTTGCAAATGTAGAGGTTGCTGTTTCAGCACATAGAACATTGAACTCGTGTCGAGGCATCGTGAGAGACAGAGCCCGATGTTTAGCTGACATGAACGAAGATGAGATTGTGACCGAACTAACCAAACAAGGTGTTACAGCTGTCAAGCGTTTCACCAGAAAACAGGATAATAACATCATCCAGACAAACACCTATCTTTTTACTTTTTCCCTTTCAACAATTCCAAAATCTATCAAAGCTGGGTACTTTAATATCGGAGTGGAAGTTTATGTTCCAAACCCACTCCGATGTTATAAATGTCAACATTTTGGACATGGTGCCAAGACCTGTACTCTCAGAACTGTCTGTGTGCGCTGCAGTGGCTCTCATGAGAACACTGAGTGCACTGATGCCATTAAGTGTGCAAATTGCGATGGGGACCACTTGGCCTCATCCAAAAATTGTCCACACTTTCACCTTCAATCTCAAATACTAAAAATTAAACACACCAACAATATCTCTTTTTATGATGCTAAAAAGCTAGTTCAGTCACAATCTCCGAATAACTCAACAAAATCATACTCAGCAGCAGCAACTGTCACTCCTGTTGTCAAGGCTACAACAGTATCTGTAGGATGCCAAACAACCATCTCTTGGGTTTGTAATCAGCAGATGCTACAGGACAATACAGCTCAAACATCTTCAAGTGCAACAACACGAGCAACTTCAGCTTCACAGACGGAGCTAGTGGAATCCAGCAGAACAGACCCAAAATCATCTACAATTATTGAAGACATACCTTTAACTAAAACTGAAAAAAAGAAACTGAAAAAAACGGCCAGGGCCCTCCAACACTTGGAGGTGCCTTCTTCTGAGCCTGCACCTGTTAAGGTTCAAAATCAATTTGAACCTTTGGCGATGGAGGTCACTCCTTCTCCAACAGGCCATGGGAGTGGACCTCCCTCCCGCTCCAGAACCCCAGTAGAACCACCATGACCTGTTCTAACCTGATAATACAATGGAATTGCAGGGGACTAAAAAACAATTTTAATGATTTGCAGCTATTAACACAAGATTTCAAGCCATCAGCCTTTTGTTTGCAGGAAACGTACTTTAAAACTACTGATCAACTAAACATTAGACACTACGACTCCTATCATTTCTTTTCACCTCCAGGGGCTAAAGCCACTGGAGGTTCTTCAATCTTGGTGAGGCAGGGTGTTATTCATAGCCCTGTTCCTCTCAATACCCCTCTACAAGCTACCGCAGTTCGTATCACTATGCACATTGTTTTTACTCTGTGCTCTCTTTACATTCCTCCATCTACATCTCTTCAGCAAACCGATCTTCAAGCTCTCTATGACCAGCTTCCTAAGCCCTGTATTATCATGGGCGATATGAACGGTCATAATCCACTTTGGGGTAGTGATCGTACAAGTAGTAAAGGCAAGCTCTTAGAAGATTTTATTTCCAACAATAATCTATGCCTTTTTAACGATAATTCCAACACATATTTACATCCTGGTACAGGCACATACTCTTCTTTGGATTTGTCTATTACTGATTCAAAACTGTTGAATGAATTTGAGTGGCTGGTCCACGATGACCTCTGTGGAAGTGACCACTTTCCAACCATATTAAATCCTATTACCCCATCTGATGTTCCTCCATCATCTCGATGGAACTTTACAAAAGCCAACTGGCCTCTATATGCCATTCTCTGTACAGAAAAACTAACACCTGATCATTTCACTGACGTTACTGACTCAATACAATGTTTTTCTGATGAACTTATCAATATAGCTGAAAAATGTGTTCCTAAGTCCTCTGGAATTCCCCACATACGTAAACCATGGTTTACCGATGACTGCAAGCAAGCTAGGAAGGCGAGGAAAAAGGCTGAGCGTTATTTCCGTCGCCATCCTATGGTCCATAACTTAAACAAATTTAAAATATTAAATGCTAAGGCAAGGCGAACATTTAAACAAAGTAAACGCCAATCTTGGCGACATTATGTGTCAAAAATAAATTCTCGGACGCCCATGTCCAAGGTATGGAACATGGTCCAAAAAATCAAAGGTAAGGGCACTAAATCTAGTATTCACCATCTTAAAGATGGGGACCAACTCCTAACTCATAAATCAGATATTGCTAATAAAATTGGTGAAACTTTGGCAAAACACTCTTCCTCATTAAACTATGTACCTCAATTCCAAAAGTATCAAAAACAGCAAGAAAAGAAACCTATTAATTTTAATTCAGATAATGGGGAATATTATAATGAACTATTCTCTATTCATGAACTCCATACTGCCCTTGAACAAGCTCACGATACTGCTACAGGAGCTGATAACATACATTATCAACTCCTGAAGCACTTACCCGAATCTTCCTTAGAAACACTATTGAATATTTTTGATGTCATTTGGACCTCAGGGAAGTTCCCTCCTTCGTGGCGTGATGCTATTGTTGTCCCGATACCCAAGCCCGGTCGAGATCATACTGACCCATCAAATTACCGACCAATATCATTGACAAGCTGCGTTTGCAAAACCATGGAACGCATGATAAACAATCGTCTCGTATGGTACCTGGAATCCAATAATCTTATTACTAATATACAATGTGGTTTCCGGAAAAACAGAAGTACCATCGACCATTTGGTTCGCTTAGAATCATTTGTAAAAAATGCAATAATAAATAAACAACATGCAGTGTCTATCTTTTTCGATCTAGAAAAAGCATATGACACTACATGGAAACATGGTATTTTAAAAGATTTACATGACTTTGGATTACGAGGCCGTTTGCCTCAATTTATATCTGAATTTTTAACTGACAGGCACTTTCAGGTCCGCGTGGGTTCTACCCTGTCTGATCATTATAATCAGGATCAGGGTGTCCCACAAGGTAGCATCTTGTCTGTCACATTGTTTAGTATTAAGATAAATAGTTTGTCCAAAGTTTTAAATGATTCGATTGATGGATCGCTCTTTGTGGATGATTTTAATATTTCGTGTCGTGGCAAAAACATGCATACTATTGAAAGGCAGCTTCAGCTATGTTTAAATAAAATCCAGAAATGGTGTCTTGAAAATGGTTTTAAATTTTCAAAATCTAAAACCAACTGTATACATTTTTGTAGGAAATATAAACCCCATAAAGATCCAGAATTAATTTTAGATAACACTCCCATTAAAGTTGTAACGGAAGCCAAATTCTTAGGTCTAATATTCGATCATCATTTGACCTTTCTGCCCCACATAAAATACTTAAAGAATAGGTGCTTGAAGGCCCTAGATTTATTAAAAGTTGTCTCAAATTGTAAGTGGGGAGGGGATCAAAAAACCCTCCTCCAACTATATCGAACACTTATCCGCTCGAAACTTGATTATGGCTCCATCATATATGGTGGGGCCTGTAAGAGCAATTTAAAATTACTTGACACCATTCATCATCAGGGCCTGAGGCTTTGCCTTGGAGCCTTCAGAACTTCACCTGTTCATAGTTTGTATGTGGAAGCTAACGAGCCTTCCCTAAAACACCGTCGCATTAAATTAGCTCTCCAATATATCTCTAAATTACATTCCAATAACTCCAATCCAGCATATGACTGTGTTTTTAATCCCCTTTACGGTAATCTATTCAAAACTAAATCTTCTCTTATTCCACCACTAGGAATACGACTACAAGCAGATATTTCTGCTGCTAAAATAAACCTTGGTAATATAGCCCCCACTCAGCTTTTCTCTTCTCCACCATGGCAGTTAGTACATCCAGAGGTGGATCTAACTTTAACTAAACTGAAGAAATCTGACACAAATCAACTAATTTATCAACAACAATATAATGAATTAAGGAACACATATAATACTTACAAATCCATATTTACAGATGGATCCAAGGATGGTGCCGCTGTTGCCAGCGCCACTGTCATTGGATCCAGAACCATATCATCTAGATTGCCGAATGACAGTTCTATTTTTACAGCAGAATCGCAGGCAATATTAACTGCTCTTAAATATATAAATACCCAATCTAAACATAAACGGTTCATTATCTTCTCTGATTCACTTTCCTGTCTTCAGGCAATAACTAATATATCTTGTCATCATCCACTTTTACGTGAAATAATTGAACTACAAAATGATCTTGCTACTGGCCAGTACGACATCGTCTTTTGTTGGTTACCAAGCCATGTTGGTATCATTGGTAATACAATGGCCGATGCTGCTGCAAAAGCAGCACTCACCAAATCTGTGACACCACTTCTTCTACCATACACTGATTATAAACCCTTAATTAGATCTTACATCACTGATTTAATGCAAAAGAAGTGGGACACTCAAGTAGGTATAAATAAATTACATGAACTTAAACCAACTATCGGCTACACCTACTTGGGCTGTCAGTCCAGATTTGAGGAGGTCATAATACGACGATGTCGTCTTGGCCATAGCAGGTATACAAACGATTATTTGTTGAAAGGTGAGGATCCTCCATTTTGTATCCCTTGTGATGAAAGAATCACCGTCAAGCATGTCCTGCTTGACTGTGTTGATTTTTCCATCACAAGGGATAAATATTTCAAATCATCATCAATGATGGATCTTTTTAATAGAATCAATTCTCATTTAATTATTGGCTTTTTAAAAGAAATTGAACTTATTGATAAATTTTGAATTGTGTAAATAGCTATATTTTATATTGGTAATGTATAATTTGTAACTTAGATTGTTAGTGGCTATATCCTCTAAGGGGGTTGAAGTAGCGTAAAATTATTGTCCCCCTGAGAGGATATGTAAGACCACATCATTCAAAGTACATTTATTCTTACATCGGTTTTAAACGTAGTATATTTGTTTATTTTAAGTGTTGGCTTAATTGCTTCCCATCACCAGCAGCTGAAGGGTTGGTATAAATCCTGCTGGGGAGCCGTGCAGGTAGCAAAAGTAATGTAAGTCCCCACGGTCCCTAGTGAGGTGGCCTAACTTTGGTTGCTGGTGATCTCTAGCCCATTTTTATATTGTATTGTTGAATGAAAATTTATTCTTTTAACTATTCTCAACTAGTTTTAACATCGAAACTGTGATACTCTAGTTATCTTACTGTCCATCGTTGACAGCTTTTAAATTAAATGAAAATATAAATATTATAACTGTTTCGTCACGATATGGCTGAAATATTGCCGATGTGACGTTAAATTTCACTCACTCACTTAACATTGTATTTACATTATGCTCGCTTTCTGTTCCTCCATCTTCCCCTCTTCAACAAACATGTGACGTTAAACCTTAACTCACTCACTCACTCTTCAACAAACTGACCTTCAAGCACTATATGACCAGATCCCAAAGCCCTGTATCATTATGGGCAACTTAAATGGACATACTCCACTCTGGTGAAGTGCTGATTCCAACCGAAAAGGGAAGATACTAGAAGATCTTATTTCTGATAATGCTTTATGCATTTTTAATGATAACTCTAAAACCTATTTACATCCTGGTACAGGCACCTATTCCTCACTTGACTTATCACTTACAACCTCAGACTGGCTAAATGAATTTGAATGGTCAGTCCACGACGACCTCTGCGGAAGTGACCATTTTCCAACTATTCTCCAAACAATAGCTCCTACTGATGTTCCTCCATCATCAGGATGGAATTTCACATTTGCTAACTGGTCTTTGTTCGAGTTACTCTGTACGAGCAAATTAAATCCTGATCGTTTTGTCGATGTTCCTGATTCAATAAAAGTGTTCTCTGATGAACTAAACAAAATAGCTCATAAATGTATTCCCAAGTCCTCTGCAAATCCAAACATTCGTAAACCATGGTTTAATGATACGTGCAAGCAAGCTAGAAAGGCACGGAAGAAATCTGAACATTATTTCTGTCGGCATCCTATGGTGCATAATATAAATAAATTCAGAATTCTAAATGCTAAAGCATGGCGTACATTTCAGCAAAATAAACGTATGTCTTGGCAAGCTTACGTTTCAAAATTACATTCACGAACGCCAATGTCCAAGGTATGGAACATGGTAAGGGATCTAAATCTGGCATTCACCATCTTAGGATGGGAATGAGTCGTTAACTGATAATCTGTTAATCTGATATTGCAAATAAACTGGGTGAAACTTTGGCCAAACATTCTTCCCATTCCAATCATGTGCCTCAATTTAATAAATACCAAAAGCAGCAGGAAAAGAAAACTATTAATTTTAATTCAGAAAATGGGGACAATTACAATAAAATATTGTTCTATTCATGAACTACATACTTCCCTCGGACAATCTTACGATACTGCTGCTGGAGCTGATAACATACATTATCAACTCCTGAAGCACTTACCAGAATCATGTTAACAATCACTGTTAAATATGTTTGATGAAATTTGGACGTCAGGACGATGTCCACCGTCTTGGCGTGATGTTACTGTTGTTCCAATACCTAATCGAGGACGTGATCACACAGATCCATCAAATTATCGACCAATTTCAATGAAAAGCTGCATCTGCAAAACCATGTAACGCATGATAAATAATTGACTTGTTTGGTACTAAGAAACTAATAATCTCATTACAAATATACAACGTGGTTTCCATAAGAACAGAAGTACTATCGATCATTTATACGTTTAGAATCATTTGTTATAAATGCCAAAATAAACAAACAACATGCAGTGTCTATCTTTTTCGATCTCGAAAAAGCATATGACACTACAAGGAAACATAGTATTTTAAATGATTTACATAACTTTGGATTGCGAGGTCGTTTGCTTCATCTACCCTGTCTGATCATTATAATAAGGAACAGGGCATCCCACAGGGCAGTATTTTGTCTGTCACATTATTCAGTATAAAGATCAATTTTAAATGATTCAATTGATGGATCACTTTTTGGGGGTGATTTTAATATTTCCTGTCGTGGCATACAATCGAAAGGCAACTGCAGCTATGCTTAAATTAAATCCAGAAATGGTCCTTGGAAAATGGATTTAAATTCTCAAAATCTTAAACAAACTGCATTCATTTTTGTAGAAAATATAAACCGCATAAAGATCCGGAACCTATTTAAGATAACACTCCTATTAAAGTTGTGAAAGAAGCCAAGTTCCTGGGTATAACTTCCGATCACCATTTGACTTTTCTGCCTCACATTAAATATTTGAAGAATAAATGTCTGAAGGCCCTGGATTTACTGAAAGTTGTCTCAAATTCTAAGTGGGGAGGAGATCAGAAACCCTCCTTCAACTATACAGAGCACTTATCCGCTCCAAATTAGATTATGGCTCCATCATTTATGGTGGAGCTTGTAAAAAGCAATTTAAAATTCTAGATCCTAGTCACCACTGAGGCCTGGGGCTTTGCCTTGGAACCTTTCTAACTTCGCCGATACCAAGTCTGTATGTGGAGGCTGATGAGTCGTCCCTTAAACAACGTCGCATTAAATTGTCTTTGCAATATATATCTTAATTACATTCTTTGAAATCCAACCCAGTTGATGATTGTGTTTTTAATCCTCTATACCAAAATCTCTACCAAACAAAGTCATCTCTTCTTCCACTGCTTGGAATAGGAATAAATAAAGCGCAAATAAAGCTTGAAAACATTGCCCCCACTCAGCTTACATTAACCTAACATTAACCAAACTAAAGAAATCTGACACAAATCAACTAATTTATCAACAACAATATCATGAATTACGTAACACATTACTTACAAATCTACATTTACAGATCGACCCAAAGATGGTGACACTGTTGGCAGCGCCACGGTCGTTTGATCCAGGACTATCTCATCCCGCTTACCACTTAACTGTTCAATTTTTACAGCAAAAGCAAATACTATTTTAACAACAAAAGCCAATCTAAACATAAACAGTTTATAATTTGTTCAGATTCTCTTTCTTGCCTCCAGGCTATTAAAAACATGTCATCCACGCATCCACTTATAATTGAAATTATTGAGTTGTTTAATGATCTTGCTACAGGCCAATGCGACATCGTTTTCGGTTGTTTTTAATCCTCTATACCAAAATCTCTACCAAACAAAGTCATCTCTTCTTCCACTGCTTGGAATAGGAATAAATAAAGCGCAAATAAAGCTTGAAAACATTGCCCCCACTCAGCTTACATTAACCTAACATTAACCAAACTAAAGAAATCTGACACAAATCAACTAATTTATCAACAACAATATCATGAATTACGTAACACATTACTTACAAATCTACATTTACAGATCGACCCAAAGATGGTGACACTGTTGGCAGCGCCACGGTCGTTTGATCCAGGACTATCTCATCCCGCTTACCACTTAACTGTTCAATTTTTACAGCAAAAGCAAATACTATTTTAACAACAAAAGCCAATCTAAACATAAACAGTTTATAATTTGTTCAGATTCTCTTTCTTGCCTCCAGGCTATTAAAAACATGTCATCCACGCATCCACTTATAATTGAAATCATTGAGTTGTTTAATGATCTTGCTACAGGCCAATGCGACATCGTTTTCGGTTGGTTACCCAGCCATGTTGGAATCACTGGGAACACAATGGCCGATGCTGCTGCAAAAGAAGCACTCAACAAATCTGTGACACCACTTCGTATCCCATACACCGATATCAAACCTCTTATCAGATGTTACATCCGAGATCTGATGCAAAAGAGGTGGGACACCAAAGTAGGTATCAATAAATTACATGAAATTCAACCAACTATCGGTTACACCTACTTGGATTGTCAGTCCAGATTTGAAGAGGTCGTAATGCGACGATGTCGATGTCGTATTGGCCAGATCAGATATACACATGAACATTTATTAAAAGGTGAAGATCCTCCATTTTGTATCCTTTGTGATGAGAGAATCACGGCCAAGCATGTCTTGCTTGTCTGTATTGATTTTGCCATCACAAGGGTTAAATATTTCAAATCTTCATCTGTCAAGGATCTTTTTCATGATATTAATTCTCTTTCAGTCATTGTTTTTTTTAAAAGAAATAGCATTGTTTGAACGTTTTTGATTAATCTGTTTTGCAAAATAAATAAATGTTGTTTTGAATTGGTAGATTAAAAAAGCAACTGAGATTTCAGTGGCTGTATCCTCGAAGGGGGTTAAAGCACTATAAAAGTATTGTCCCCCAGAGGGGATACGCAAGTTCCACATCTCCACATCACTCGAAGTACATTTAGGCCTACCACGATTTTAATCGTAGTATACGTGTTAGTTTTAATTAATGACTAAACTTGCATACAGTCGCCAGCGACTGAAGGAATGGTGTAAATCCTGCTGGGGTCTATGTAGGTAGCAAAGGTACTATAAGTCCCAATGGTATTAGAATAGTGATCTCCCTTCAATTCCTGGCGATCTGTATCCCGTTTTTACAATGTATTGTTATGTTTAGTAATAGCTTTTTATGGTCACATACTAGTTTTTGATAAAATTGATATCTGTAATAAGTCTAGTACATTTACTGTCCTTTGCTGACAGGTTTTTATATAGTCTAAATTTATGTTTTCTTAATGTATTGATTGCTTTAGTCACGATATGGCTGAAATGTTGCCGATGTGACTTTAAATATTAGCTCACTCGCTTGATCAAGGTAACAGCTTTCAAGGCCAGAGTGAAAGGAACATCTGGTTGCCTCCCTGTTTGATAATGATTAATTAACACGTGTAAATTATATAGTCAGAATTGTACAATGAACTCACTGGATTTTTCATGATCACTGAGAGGGTTTGTTTTTGGTTTTTTTGGATACGGGTTGTAAAATGAAGTAATTAAGTGAGTGAGTGAGTGAGTTGGGTTTAACGCCGCCTTTAACAGTATTCCAGTTATAACACGACGTGTCAGCTTAATGTGGGAGGAAAGCCCGAGGTGATTCACGTCTCAGACGTTTACCACTTCGGTGAAACCCACGAGCACGTGTATGGTGCTGACAAACCTAGAAACATAATCGGGGTGAACTAGGATTCGAACCCACAATCATAGGTTTATAGCGTTCCCAAAGGACGCAACTCTGCACAGCGAATCGTGGCGCCATAGACGACTGAGCCACCCTTGCCCCCTTAAGTAATTAAGAAATAGGCCTTAAGACCTATGTTATAAAATCCTATAAAATCATTGTTAGCATGGGTGATCCAATTTGGGCATGGTCCGCTGATTGCACACATATGTTCAATCCTATATGCACCCCATGTACGATCAGTACTCTCTTTCCGAGCTCAATTTGGTAAACCTCTACATCTTGTACATGTGTCGCTATTGAAATGTAGAAATAATATGGGACCGCCTCCGTGGTCTAATGGTAGAGCGTCCGCCCGGAGAGCGGAAGGTCCGTGGTTCATACCAGCCGCGTCATACTAAAAGACGTTAAAAGATGGTACTTGTTGTTATACCTGTCTGGCGCTCGGCATTAAGGGGCTACAACAAGGACGGGTCGGCTCGGAGTCAGTACACTGTGTCTGAGATGCGTATTCATGTTAAACTGCGGCATGGTATCCCAATGTGCTAGCACTATAAATCGGCATCAGTTCGGACTAGTACAAGCAGCCAGACACATATATACACGTGCATGCACGTCGCTGTATAAGAGCAATAATCTTGGACGCGACGTTAAACCCCATTTCACCTCACCTAGAAATAAAATATATCTTAGGTGGCTAACTTGTTGTTAGACAATGTATAATGTATAAGGACGATGTATAAGGACGATAGTATGAAAATATTCCGGAAGTAAGTTGGCCTTCTGACGGAAGGGCAGTGTTTGTGAGAACATAAAACTAACGGACTTTTTGTTTCATATTTAAGATTGACTTCATCGGATATAGAACATCCATTCACCCTCTGAGCTCTGAATTCAAGAACATTTTATTGTGTTTGCATTATTTGATTACAAATGTTTAATTATATCACCCTTTGTCTTTTTACTTTGGGAAATATGTGGGTTCACTTTCAAAAATGAGATTTGTTCCATAAATGTCAGTTACTCGTTGTTTTGATCAGTTGCATTAGACTAGCTTACATCAGCGGACATTTTTACACGCCTACATTTTGAAAACACAAACATCATGGCGTTTCTTTGACACATTGTTTATTAAAACGTTTAAGAAAACAGACTGCAGGTTCAGTTATCCGATAATGGAACCGTGGCTTTGTGACCGGCATGCGGCTATGTTGGCGTTGGGAATGACGATGAACCCAAAGGAGTGTCCAGGTGCTGTCATCGTCCCAGTTCCCAAAGCTTTTGGCGTCATGTGTGGTATTTGGTTGTTGACAAGTTGCAGTGTTTTGCCATTGAGTTGTACTTTTCTAATAAAAAACATCAAAACTGTTTTATTGGTCTCCATATTATACATTGAATAATTATTCATAAAGCAATATTTGTCTCATCTATCTTTTATATATGTGTACAAATTTGCATGTTCAAGTTCGTCTTCAGTTACTCTGTATGGTCCTGCAGTTATTTGGGTTTGCCACAGTGTATGTTCCAACCGATCATGGCCAATTGCTAATGTCTGGCTCAGATTGAATGCAACAAGTCAATATATGCTCACCCATATTCTGTAATAGCTGCTGCTTCAGAAACAAATGTGTCTAAGCACTATCCTCAGCATTTGACAACATTCACAAGGAACCATTTATATCTCTGATGAAGTGATGGCAAGATATTGTGAAACTTGAACCACAGGCAAAATATTTAAGTTCAATGGTTGAAAGAAAACATATTATATACAAACTGTGACTTCAAATCTCCCCCCTCTGGAGTCAGCCAGAATGTGTCCACTCCTTTGGTGTTAAGATTCGATATGCTTAGGATTACGGGATTACTATTTAGGTTAAGAGCATACACTGTGATACTGCCTGGCTTGTAGTTGTACACGCTGAAACATGAATCGATGATGTCAAAATCGATGATGTCAGGAAATATGATTATGAGCTTTACTCTCCATGAAATATAGCCATTTGATTTGCCAGTCGCTGTTTTGTTAACATTCCATACATCTGACGGACCTGTAGGTACATCATTACGTCATGTGACGGCATTTGCATGTAAGGTCAGATCGCTGTGTTAACACTCATGAACACTATACAGAGATTCACCTGGCAGCCAGGATTGCCACATAGAAAAAAACATAACATGGAAATAGGGCTTTGCAGGTTCTAAACTCAAATATATACAAGACTGGGCCTTATGACAAGTAAAGAACATTCAGCTCGTAGAATCATTTACACCCTTCTGCATATCCGTATAATAACTTAACAGTATTGTGCTTAGGTCTAAACTTTTTTTTATTTCAATGTTTGTGTGGTATTGACATGGATATTTTCTTGTTTGTTATTGTGATATTTTTTGTTTGTGGAACATTAACACAATTAGATAAAATGACAGATGACCAGAACTCTAAAGTTTAATTTGAATATTTTGAAATTGTATCGGATACGATAGTACGTGAGTATGAAAATGTTCTTGACGGTATTTTTCTTTCTTTCTTTAAAACCGAATAGTATATTTATTATCATTAAATGTGTTGCTTTTTCCACTTTGTCGAGAGTCCAACTATTTACAGTGAACGTACTTCTATTCCCCAAACACATGTGGTTTAGTTTCTAATTCAATATTTGCAATAACGTTGATTCTTAGTGATTTCTGATGTGATATCATGGTTGGCCAAGACATATTCGGAACATTGTTTGCAAGTTGGAAAGGTTTGTATATACGTTATGTAAAAGGTTTTATTAGCAGACTCTTGTAACAGATTATGAATAGCGTGTGACTAAACCACTCACTTGTTAAGCTTCGTACAGTGGGCATACAGTCGGAGGTTGTTAGATGATGATGGAACATCAAATACCTTGTTGCCAACAAGTCTCTTGTAAAGAAGCGTCAACCAGTAGTCCTGTCAAAAGGCAAAATGGTGTGCGTCAATATAAGAGAGGCAATAGTGTCATTTAAGCTTTAAAATGTGTCTTTACATGTAAACCAGCAGTTGATGCTGTGATAGGATGATGCAAGTCAAAGAGCCTGCACACCCAATACCCATTGCAGTCAGCCTTTACACACAGTAGTTACAGTAGTCCTGCCAAAAGGCATAATGGTGTGTGTCCATATACGAAAGGCAATATTGGCATTCATGTGTGTTGCATTGTGCCATTGTCAGCTGAAAACGTGTCTGGGCATGCAAATCAGTGGTTGATGGTGTGATAGTCTAAATACAAATGTAGCATAATAAGACAAGTTAATGAGACTGGTCACCTAATGCCCATTGCAGCCGGACTTTACAGGCAGGAGGTACTGGTGACATTGTTATATTGTAATGTAACATGCGTGTACGCACAGGATTAGGGTCGCTGTTGTTGTCAAGAAGTGAATAGTGTCCTCCAAAGAGTGACTGGCGCAGGACACCTTTTAGGCCATATTTTGCTGATACACCTAGTTTGTCAAGCCACCTGGAATAAGGATATAACAATCAACACTATTATATTACATGCACACATAGTGATCCTTTGTTAATGCGCCGTTTATGTAACAGGGAAAACCAAGCGAAAAATATTTGTGTTGCACAGGCCTCACAGATATTATTAACGATGTATAATATCCATGAAAACCTGAACTTCTGCACATGTCAGAACGAGACAATTTACATTTAATTCTCGTTATATTGAGTTTCAACAGATCATAAACAATAAATCGTCACCATTTGACATGTATAGGCAATATGCATCTACATCAACGTAAGCTTCACCAACACCATGGTCTAACTGACATTCGTATGCTGTATTCAATCTTTGATTGCTGGCCATTTAAGAAGTCAGAAACTTTTGAAGCAAGTTGATTTAGTTAACTTAAACGTAGAAATACTCACAGATTTCCGGCTATATATCTATCACCTATGCCAGGAGTGCCAGACCCATAGCCGGACGATGTCTCTCCTAACCACGCCACCAGACCATGATGGCTTCGGATCGTATTCATCACTGTGTGTATTTCATGTACAAGAGTATCCATTATAGAATACTCAGAAAAGTCTTCCAGCTTGGCTGTTTGTCCATTAAAGTAATACCTGAAAAATGTAAGGTAATTCGTACCGAAATTTTTAACCACGCGTATAAAAAAAGATATGACATCCAGCTATACCAAATGTTCCTTTCAGTTTTTGTTCCACTCATTTGAAATTATTTTAAATGTAATGAAAGTAATTAATGTGGAGTGGAACTCAAACTAGAAAGATGATGTTTTCGCAAAACTGTTTTACTGTATTAACAACAATCAGCTATTTTACAAATATTCCTTTCTATGTTTTCAGCTCTCATTATTGTTTCATTAATACATTTCTGTTCTTGTTGGTATAGAAGTTCTACACAGAGGTTAGTCATCTATTTAATCCATAATCCATCCATATAGAAATCTAGGTAACTATCAGTTTTTAGCATTTACTATCCTGTTTCCACTTCTACCTATCACTTCGGCATATATGTGTTATTATCTGCAATGTGTTGACTTTGTTCGGTGACCATTAAAACGTCATTGTAGCCTAGTCCCTGATACTTCACCCGGAAGGAAGTATACTCACTGATGAATGGTCAAGACGTCTATGACACTGGCTCCCCCATGGGACAGGAAGCTGAAATACACGGCCACATTGGACAGATAGTAGCTCTTTTAGAAATAAACGCGAATGTGAGTTGTTTATCCTACAATATAACACTGTAGGGAGAATAAACCATGAGATCCGAATATTCGAATCTAAAAAAAATAACAAGGTTCTATCGTGAAATAAACCACGCTTTGTTCTTCATTATTCTTTGCGATTTATGGCGTAGCTATCTCATATCATGTAATATTAGCTGTTAAGCTATTGAGTAGTTCACGGTGTGACGGCTTGATGTGAGAGGAAAACCGGAAGTGATGCAGGTCGCAGAGGTTTACTGCTTTGGTGAAACCCACAAGCACGGCAAGGTGCTGACAAACCTAAGGGACACAATTCTGCATAGGGGTTTGCAACGCCTTAGACAACTTGGTCGACCGTTCTCCCTTGTATGCCATTGAATCAATTATTCGTTTGGGTTCTGACATATAGCGTGAGAATAACAGTGCACGCTTTGCATAAATATGGCTAAAACTGAAAATATACAATCTAACGCTCGGTCTGTAGTGAGTGAGTGAGTGTGTATGGTTTTACGCCGCTTTTAGCAATATTCGAGCAATATCACGGCGGGGGACACCAGAAATGGGCTTCACACATTGTACCCATGTTAAGAAATCGAACCCGGGTCTTCGGAGTGACGAGCGAACGCTTTAACCACTTGGCTACCCGACCTCCCCACTTGGTCTGTAACCACAATGAAGCTTATTCCCTTGTTTAGGGGATGCAAAGTGTATTATGTACCTACTTATTAATAAACGTGTCTTTATAACCGGCTATGTCAGGTCCAAGGATGAGGCTGTCCTTATAGGTCGTTCCGTGGAGTACTTGTTTCAACTCCTTGTAGTCGCTTCCAATCTGAACATCGCTGATAGTAGTTTTCCAATTTCGGAAATACCAGTTCGGTTCTCCATGAAAAATACGTACGACGATAGTAAAAACATCACGCATGACAGAAAAACCAATCTATATACAAAAGAATATCAATTATGGCCCATTTAACGCGAAGTAAATACATATATGGAGCATATTAATGTCGTTCTTCGTGTCTTATCACTGACACTATCCTGTTGCATTTAATGTCAAAGTAAGAAACAGATAAGCCTGTATTTATATATCGCGTTTGCCTATTGTTTAACGACTCACAATTCTACACAATAATCGAACCAGACAAACAAATAACTAATACAGTGTGCAACATCCCATGGCCTGGTCGTTGGGTCTGACCACATTTAGTCTTCTCATACACGTACAGGTTGTTGGGGACCCCTTCTGATCGGATTCCGTACTTGGATATTATTTATGTGTGATAGATGTGACTAATACATGGCTTCATACCTACCATTTCCCAGTTCAATCCCTGCAAAATGATACCCTTTGTCAGAGGAATATTTGAGCAACTTCTTAGCATTTGATGGGTCCCACTTTGTTCCATCGCGGAGCATCAGGTTGAGACCAATCACCAGTTTCAGCCCGGTCTTGTGAACAAACTTGTTGAACTCATCCCAGGTGTTTGCTGAAAATAGATGTTTGTAAATCGGATTTGCATACATTCAAACAACATGTTGTTCGAGTTCTATATATTTAATAATGAGTAAAACCTCACTTACACGTGTCTGTATCCTGAATCTTGACGAATGGAATAATTCGTCAATCACAAGGTTATTACTTACAGAGGCAACCAGTATCACCCGGTACTGTTCCCCGTGAAAGTCCAGATTAGCGATTTTAGGGGAACAAAAATGTTCCTTTCTTCACATTTAAGCATCTTGAAAAGTAATGCTCGGAAGATTTGGCTTCCTGATTAACGGGAATATTTCGTTCCAAACCGGTATTTCCAAATGTAGCAACTATTGTTGGATATGGATTTGTTTGTATTTAGTAGCTCGGAATAGCCGTTATAACCTCTGTAGTAGAGTTTGGAAGTAGATTGGAAGTATTTTTAATTATTTCTTTTCTTGGAAGACATAACAATCTTATTCAGCTGTCACCTTGGAGTTGAAACTGCTTCCCAGTAGCTATGTTGTGAGTCGGGTCAAACACCATTAAGTCTTGATATGTGCCTCCGACTCTCAGATATCCAGGTGCTAAAGCTTTTCCAAGAGTCACAAGTTTGGGAGAGCTGTTAAAACAGACAAGCTTTCTAAGATTTTGATAGTATACTAAAAGTCAGTTTGAAGTTGGGTGAGTTGGATTTTACGTCGCTTTTAGCAATAATCATACAACATCACGAGGGGAAACCAGAAAAAGGCTTCACATAATTGTACCCATGTTTAAAATTAAACCTTGTCCTTCGACGTGAAGCTTCAACATACCATTAGCCGAACCGGAGCTCCGATCAAACATGTGTCCCGCTAACCGACACATATTTGTATTTCATCCGTAACTTGGGTATGACACAAGTGTATTATATCATCAGTCTACTTTCATAAATCACTCCTATCAATTACTTGTCTTGAGCTTAATCTGATCAATGGCAATTACGAGAAATAGCGACCCGTGAAGCTCCCGCTGGAGAATAGGTCTTCAGCAACCCATGCTTGCTGTTATAAGCGACTCTGCTTGTCGGAAGTGGCGACTATGCTTGGCTTAAGAGGCGTTTAACGAATAGACTTGTCAGGCTCGCTGACACGGTTATTGCGTGTCATCGTATCCCTATTTCGTAGCTCGATGCTAGTGATGTCAATCACTGCATTGTCTGGTCCAGATTCGATTATTTACAGACCGTCGTCATATAGCTGGAATATTGCTGAGTGCATCAAACAGACACACAAACAAGAATAGGCATTTTCAGCACTTGCAAAGGTATATGTCATGTGTTCTACAGGAAAGTGCAACATCAGTTCAACCTCTTGCAGTTATACAGTAAAATCAGCTTGTATTACGGTTATATCACGGCGGGTCAGTGTGATGTCATGTCACTTTGGTGAAAGCAACGAGTACGTGTATGATGTTAACACGCCAAACATTATCAGTGCGAATCTAGGAATCGAACCCACAACGATATGTTTTAGACACACGTAGGTGACACAACTCTTCACAGCGAATTAGCGGCGCCTTTGACGATTGATCCATAAAAGTCCATGGTGAGTAAGTGGGCGAATGTATACTCTTCAACACCACACTCACTGATATTGATGATATATCTTCACAACCCATAAACGATCGAGTCTTCAATAAAAGTGAACGTGGTAATTAAATACAATTTGCAGTATAATCATTCAGGTTTCAGGGATAAACCTAGACAAAAAGTAATCAGTGAGACGAAGGTGAATTGATTTTAAAACTGGGTTACGGACCCTCCAAAATATGTATTGAATTTCTATATTCATTTTTTTCCCGCCTACCTACAAGGATTTGAGCGCAAACCCGTGAACCAATAAACATAATTTAGATAACATACCGATCAGACATATTTCTACATATGGTATATGTACCTGACGTTGTGATACTTCAGATTGTACTTCAGTTGACTGCTGTCGATGGTGACGCCAACAAACTTGTCATCAATTACCTGTAACACATGGTCAGTTTTTACCCTGATATGTTCTGTGTGCAGGGACACAGTAAACGGCAGTATCCATGCCAATCCAAATAAACACAAGACGATCCTATCCTGGAACATGCTGACTGTTACTTCATGTAGAAGTATATTATCTCTTATATTTGGCTGAGGTGCTTGAAGACAGCAGGTGCTGCCAAGCCTTGACAACAGATAAGGAAACCCATGCCAGACACGTCTATTTTGCAACCTGGATGAATTCCAAAGAATATATAGATCATGCTCAGACTATTTGTCCAGAAATGGGGCTTGTGTAATGTGTATCTGTTTATTGCATTTTTACCTTTTGTCACGGGGCACGGGTTGTCCAGTCGTCTAAGGCGCACGGGCACGCCACATATGAGTGTTGGTTCGAATCCCGGTTCGCCCCGATTATGTTTCTAGGTCTGTCAGCACCATATCGTGCTCGTGGGTTTCATAAAAGTGGTAGACGTCTAAGACCTTCATCACTTCGGGCTTGCCATTAAGCTGAAACGACGTGATATTACTGGAATAAAGTACTGCCTAAAAGTTCATTCCCCTAACACGCGTTGAGAACGCGTGTAACACGCATGTGACACGGGTGTGCAACGGGTGTGCAGCGCGTGTGCAACCCGTTGAGCACGCGTGAGTCACTCGTTGCACATGCATGTGCCTTGCGTGTAACACGGGACCGGGTTTCAGTGGAAGTTGGAAAATATATCAAATGAATAGTGAGATAAATCAAAACAGTGAGATGTGAATCTTGAGTTAACGAGCCGCCATTGACCTGTGTTCACCAGACCATGAACACAAGTTCGGCCCGTCTTAATTAGTGTTCCGTTGCTGGACTTTTATTGCATGAACCATTCCACAAGGGTCCAGTCTGGCCATTGTGGCTACCCGACAGTAGAACAGTAGTGAGTTTATTGCTTGGGGAATCCCCGAGTTGACACGATTGTCGTGGGTTGGTTAATGCTCGCCATTAGTGAAGTGATTGTTTGTGGATTGCGGACATATTCGTTTTAGGTTTTGCCCACGTGAGTCATTGAGGGTGACTATAAATATTATGTTTTTCGTTCGCCAAATGTATGCTTTAGATTTAGTACAATTATGATAGAACAGTCATCACTACTTATGTCTTATTATTTCACGTAGGAATATGTCCCATTTTCCCACACCCCACTTTCTGTTTGGTATTTTGTAAGAATTATTAAGAGAATGTTTAGTGTGGGACTTAACATTTATCACTAATTCTAAGAGGATATTGGAAAGGAATATGAACAGCCATGTTGTCTCACTGTTGATAGAATTTTAGATCCTCACAATGACCGGGTGTGACCATGCAGACAGAATCTCGTTAGGGTTTGTGATTTTTACATTTGCCCATTGACCATGGTGAATATTGTTGGGGATACCAAAGGTGATAGTTTACTATTAGAGGAAATTGGTTGTGAGTACGTATACCATTTGGATAGGATATCTTTATTATTTCAGTCCTTTCTTTCTCTGTGAGTAATCTTGTCACGTTGATGGGAGGAAGTCACTCAATCAACTCATGACAAAGGTTATGCGCAAAGCGCGGAATCGCGAAAAGATCACGAGTGGTGTTGATGGAGGCTGGACATGCAGCATACAGCATTTCAAGTGTAGGCTGGCACCTCGTCTTTGTTTCACTCGGTATTTAAAACCTTGACCATTCACAGGTGCATTTGTCTATTTACAATGAAGTTGTTTGGCGTTCCCAGTATTTATATACTATCTCACTAATTACTTGTTAACTGGTCACTGCAAGTGCCTTAATTATTTAACTTTCAGTGAACTGAGTTAATTCACATGTTAGCTTTCAAAGGTTGTGATAGATACTTGTAAAATCCTCAGTTGAATGTACTCACTAACTACTGTGAGTGTTTTTGGCATGACTTCTGTGCTTGTATAAACACAGTAACTGCTAAAAGCGGCGTAAAACCATGCTCACTCACAGTAACTGTTAATCCTCTGCATTGTGCTGGCAAATTAGGGATAAACCTGTGACGATCAAACTTAGTTAGAATACTTGTTTATCTGTGACATCTCCCAACAGGTGACATTATAGTAAACTTGAAAAGTGAAGATGAAGTTTAATATTCATATTATTATAGTTTTTTAAATTGTAAATAAAACTTTGATAAAATTGTGCTACACTCTCTGGAAAAATGTATTGTCTGTGGGTATATGTCACTTCACATCAGCATTTGTTTCAGTTATATTGCGGCGAAATTATTGCCAGCTTTTGGGACTACATGTAACATGGCTGCTTTTATATTTCTTATACAGGTGTTTGACTGCCTCGGTAGTGCATGATAAATTAGAATTTTTATTGTGTAAACAAATCAGTCAAGATTGCAACAATGTATGACATAGAGACAGGCAGTCGATATATAACAAACGTTATGGTCCTGTTAAGACGATTGACAGTTAGAACGTTGGAGTAAATGACCCTATATTGTAGGGTCAATCACTTTTGACATGTTTAAACTGGCCGCCCTTATTACGTTCTTATGTTTGACAGATGTGATGTTTTACCTTGATGTTATTCTAATAAGCGAAAATGTCTTCCAAGTCCACAGTTTGTTTAATCGTACAAATATAAGTGTGTTAAAAATCAACGTTTTCTTTTATTGAACACAATATTTGAACTGTATTGCTGTAAATAATCTAGCCTGCTGCCTACGTAACTTACTTACTGATTTATGTATGATCTTCATATGCCACGGGGGCCGCGATTCGCTGTGCAGAGTTGCGTCCCTTGGGCACGCCAGAAACCTATGATTGTGGGTTCGAATCCCGGTTCGCCCCAATTATGTTTCTAGGTTTGTCAGCACCATAACCGTGCTCGTGGGTTTCACGGAAGTGGTAAACGTCTAAGACCTGCATCACTTCGGGCTTTCCTCCCACATTAAGCTGACACGCCGTGATATAACTGGAATACAGTTAAAAGCGGCGTTAAACCCAACTCACTCACTCACTCATATGCCACGTCTTATGACCACTCCACATGGACCCTAGTATGGTGATATCCCTTTAGTTACTGACGATCTCTAGCCCATTTTTATCTTGTGATGTTCAATAATACTTATGACTTTTATATATTCTCAACTAGTTATAAATAGTCTCCTGTGATATTCTAGTTTTTGTACTATCCATAGTTGACAGCTTTTTCTTTACTCTAAATATATGTATTATTATTATACTTCTCGTCACGATGTGGCTGAAATACTGCCGATGTGACGTTAAATCTTAACTCACTCTTATGACCTCTTTTAACCCTGCTGACGCTATCATAATGTTCAATTTCAGTCTGGCACACCAAACGTGAAAAAGCATTATACATGTGTTGATAAACCACCTGAAGCATATACATTTTTGTAGATATGAAACATTCTAGTTAATTGTGGATACACTGGGCACATATACATAAGAAAATACCGTGACAGATGAATTGGTACCTTGATATTCAACAAGAAAGAATCTTGTTTATTTCCAGGCCATTCTCATCATTACTCCTACTTCATGCATGGTTAGAGGCAAGATCAAAGGCGCCGCCCAGCATTTATTAGGCAACAGACAGGGTTGTCCGTTTCGCGTTGAACGAAAATCCCCACCCTGTCGGTAGGGGTTATCTAATCGGTGAGCACATAACTGTGTCCAGTCTACCGCGGGGTTTGATGCGGTGTCAGTGTCGAATGGTTTTGTGATAGTTGTGCAAATATGCGTTGTATATCGTATATTTTTGTTACTATCTATCCACTTATTTGCTAACAGAAAACGGATATTACCAACAGTAAGTTAGCCAACTGGAAGATCCACTGCCTGCTACATTCCTTATATAGGCTAAACGGTCCTGTTTGTGTGTATTAGACGTAACATCCGAAGACTAATAAAGTCAATTTTAAGACAGTACAGACTATGAAGCCGAAAGGTAATATGTCCAGAACGCATCTGCTATGTATAAGAGGATGTCTATGACCTGAAATATTATAACGTTAGATCGCGAGGGCGAAACATAAATGTAGATACACGAGAGTTGGGACACTGGCTGTATAACACCAAGACATGCGGTGTGAAATCAGTCACTGACATAAGAGATGATGTTAATAAAACACACAATTTTGCTTTCATATGAAGCATTATGAGAACTGGGGAGCCAATATGCAAGTATTACACGCATTCACACACGGTAGAAAGTTATAGTTGATATTGTATATATTTCAATCAATCTGAACACATGTATAGCAAAATAGCAAAAAAACAAGTCCATGGAAAATGCTTTGTTGCACGTTAATGGTTTTTTTTTGCTTTCACTTAGACATTATACATGTATATCATAACAGAGAAAGAGAAGATTTGGGATTCCTCGTGCAAGTACTAAAATAACAACTGTTGTTTGCTGAACAGAGAGTTTTTATGATAAAAACATTGATAATAAATTTCTTCTCTCATTTTCCAATCTAGTTCACTTCAAATATCTTCTCTTTTTCTAAACTGTTAAGAAAAAATGTTAACATGATCCGAAGGTAATGAGCCTGTTGAATGTTACCTTGCGAGATCTGTCAAATCCATCACGGATTTGACGCTATCTACAGGTTCAGCCATTTCCAATTTCCTCCACTAGTTATTGGAAACGTTCAGGAAAATATTTCCTTTCTCCCTTAATCCCATCTGTCATGCATGTAAAACATATACTAAGTGAGAACTTTATATAATCCATACAATAAACTAATGTTCATTCATTATGATATTGATGGGTGTAGGGAACATTCCCTATGAATTGTATGATTTAAAACACACACATTTATGATAAGTTTGACAGATTATAATAATATGAATATAAAAAATCATCACCACTTCCCAAGTTCACTACCATGTGACCAGTGGGAAGTTGTCGCAGATTAACACGGATTCTGACCAAGTCTGATCTTTTTGTACCATGGAATGCATGAACTGGTTGAGTGACTTCTTTCCATCAGAATTACACACAGAGAAGGAAAGGGCTAAAAGTCCTGAAGATATCTTGTATAGATGGTATTAAGTTTTCACTACCAATTTTCTCTAATAATAAAATGTTCCATTTGACATCACTAAGCACCAATACTCAGCAGGATCATTTGGGCAAGACCCGTTAAGATCCGGGGTAGAATAGGACTTCAGCAACTCATGCTTGCCGTAAAAGTCGACGTTGCTTGTCCTTAAAGGCGACTAACGGGATCGGGTGGTCAGGCTCGCTGACTTGGTTGATGCATGTCATCGATCCCAATTGCGTGTATCGATGCTCATGATGTTAATCACTGGATTGTCTGGTCCAGACTCGATTATTTACAGATCACCGTCATATAGCTGGAATATTGCTGAGTGTGGTGTAAAAAAACACACCAACCAACCAATCATTTGCGCAATTGTAAAAATCACCTCTAATGTGAAATCCCCAGTGATTGTTAAGATAACAAATCCTATCTGTAGTCAGACAACATGACAGTCTATATTCATTTCCAATATCCTCAAGTATATAGTGGAAAGTGTCCAGAATAACACCCTCTGAAAAATTACCTCTATTTCCCCACCAAACCACCTGTTATTAACTTTTACCATAAACAAACAAAAAGTGGGGTGTGGGGAAATGTCCAGTATTAAATATCAAGAGAACTATTTTGTCATAACGAAATACGAAATACCCTTATATACATCTTCTTGAAGACGTTTTAATTTCAACGGTTATATGCTACTTACGTTTAAATGTATCTAATTTTAACGTTAAAAAAGGTGTTGAAATAGGTTAATGTGTCAAACGTATTCGATATATCTTCACACGCAGCGCTTGTTGCATGAACATGCATATATTATCATCATCATCAAGTTTTAGGTTTCACGTCAACTTCACAGTCCTAAATTTCATCGACGGGATAGGTCGGGTTGAATAATAAATAATATGCTTAATAGATATAAACCACCGTACTCAATTGTAGTTATGCTGTTTTTCAGTATGAGGGGCCTGCTAAATAATGAAAAACTGAAGTGAACCCTAGCTTCTACATTCATATACTTGTATGTTAACATGTTTTATAGCGCTTGTACAAGAAACAAACTCTCCAGCAAAAGTAATTAAGCATTAGGAAACCTGACAGACACTTTTGACGTTCAATCCGTAATCTGTAGGTTTGTTCATAGAGACAGGACGTCAATCTTTCTGAAGCATTGGTTTCACACAACAGCCGATAATCCCTAACCTTACTCTGCTCCATTCGCCTTATTCCAAAAGATTCTGCGAGAGAAGTTTCAGCTCTAGTGACCAACTGCGAGGGTAGGCTTCTTTCCCGGGAATACCTCTGCCTTCTGGCTTCAAACGACCGGTACCATTTATTTTGTAATCTAGGCTTAGTTCTAAAACTATAATCTGTGATATATTGCTGGTTGATGTACTGTCCTTCGATGACAGCTTTCAATATATAATATAAATGCATAACTTGTTCAAGTCACGATATGGCTGAACTACTGCCGATGTGACTTTAAATATTAACTCACTCACTCACTCAATAGACATATGAGACAAATACTTTGGATGAATAATTAATCAATGTATAATATGCAGACAGTTTTGATATATTGTTATCAGAAAGGTACAGCTCAAAAAACATTGAATTTTGTCAAGAACCAAATACCACATATGATGCCAAAAGCTTTGGGAACAGGAACGACGACAGCACCTGCAAACTCCTTTGGATCATCGTCATCCCCGACGCCAACATAGCCGCATGCCGTTCACAAAGCCACGGTTCCATTATCAGATAACTGAACCAGCATTCTGTTTTCCTAAACATTTCAATAAAAGTTTTCCAGAAACGCCATTATGTTTGTGTTTTGATAAGGTAGGCATGTTAGGCGTCTTGAAATATGTTAGGCTATGGAAACTGCGAAAAACAATGAATACTTGACCTTAACGGAACAAAAGCTTTTCCAATTTGAAAGAACACAGATGAATATGTAAAGACGTTCTGTTAACCCACATATTTCCCAACGTGAAATTCGACAGAAAACCACAGGGTGATATGATTAAACATTTATATTCGAACTTGAAACGAACTTCAAACACTGCAAATACAATAATATATTGTTGACTTAATGTGAATGGATGTTCTGGAGTCTTATAATGTACTTTGGTTTTCGACACCAAAAGGAGTTTCATACTATCCTGCTTACACATAGTCATATGCCACTTAACTGACCATTAATATTCAACTATGATACGTTTTATTTCTGTGTAACAAAATGAGTGAGTGAGTGAGTGAGTTGGGTTTAACGCCGCTTTTAACAGTATTCCAGTTATATCACGGCGTGTCAGCTTAATGCGGGAGGAAAGCCTGAAGTGATGCAGGTCTCTGACGTTTACCATTTCCGTGAAACCCATGAGCACGGGTATTGTGCTGACAAACCTAGAAACATAATCGGGGCGAACCGGGATTCGAACCCACAATCATAGTCTTCTGACGCAACCCTGGACAGCAAATCGCGGCGCCTAAGAAGACTGGGCCACCCGTGCCCCCTCTTTATAATAATAGCGATACATGTACAAACTTTAGACGTTTACCACAGATCGGGGAGGGTACTGATCATACAAGGGGTGTATCTAGGATCGAGCATATGTGCGCAATTAGCGGATTCTGCCGCAATTAATCCTCTAGATCATCCGTGCCCATGATGATAAATAATGAATAGGATTTTAGAAAGTAGTGTTAAGTCCTAGTTCTTAATCACCTGATTTTGCAATCTTTTTTTCCAAATAAAAATGACAAAACACTTTCAGTTTTTATAAAAACACATTGAGTCCATTGTACAAATCCGACTTTATCCTTAACATGTGTTAATTCATCACTAACGAGTGAGTGAGTGAGTGAGATGGCTTTAACGCCGCTTTTAACAGTATTCCAGTTATATCACGGCGTGTCAGCTTAATGTGGGAGGAAAGCCCAAAGTGATGCAGGTCTCAGACGTTTACCACTTCGGTGAAACCCACGAGCACGGGTATGGTGCTGACAAACCTAGAAACATAATCGGGGCGAACCGGGATTCGAACCCACAATCATAGGTTTCTGGCGTGCCCAAGGGACAACAAATTACGGCGCCTTAGACGACCTGGCCACCCGTGCCCAATAACTAATGTACGGATGACCAAGAGTACACACACAATCATGGTTGGAGGCCAACCCAGTTCCTGTGCTCCGTTTCAGAAGGTCACAGACATGTGGACCATACTTACTGGACGTCGATGGATCAGTTAGAACGTTGAATTAAATATATTTGTCTAAGTACACACTGCTTTAATTAAGATCATGGAAAAAATCTATATGTATGTTTTATCTGAAACACTTTTGTTATTACTTACTCGAGGTATGGCTGTTACATATACAATCGTAGGGTAGAATATGTTCTTTAGACTGTTGCATATTCTCATATTCCAAGATTGTAGACAGAGTCTTTCGATCGTATCTAAACATGTATATATACATTGTGTACCTGAAGTTCAGTCAGTTTGGTCAGTACATATTATATGACCAATTGTAGACAGTGACGGTATCTGGAAACTAACACGCCTCTGATCAATATTACGTTTACAAAGCCAATTGACATTGAGCCAAGTCAAGAAATATAATTTAGTCAATACACAAATATTATGTTGTTTTAACTTAAGTTTTTAATGCATCTGGGGTTGTGACTGGTGTAAACGTTTCTTTTGAGAGGTGGATGATTTAGCATAAAGCTTGTTCTGTTAAAAAATGTTCTAAAATATGTACTAAAAGTAGGCCTTTCCCATCTTAAATGCCATATCGGCTTTCGTCGATTGCTTGGTGGTTTTAAACATAGAGTAATCTTTCAGGTTTGCTACAGGATCCATCTGGCTCTATACCCATTCACTTCCAAACCATTCCAAATCTCAGAAGAAATAATTCTACAAATTCATAATATAATAATATTTATTAGTTGGTTGGTTGGTTTATTGTTTAACGCCGCACTCGGCAATATTCCAGTTGTATGACGGCGGTCTGTAAATAACCATTGCGTACAAAATTGAGTTTAAGACGACAGCAGCCATATTTATTGATGCAGGTTGAAATGAGTCGAAAAGGTACATGTTGATAATAACGTGACAGAACGCACATCGGGACCGAGTGGCCAATCTTCCCGGGTGGGAGAACCGTTCTGTCACTTATACGAGTCGATCTTCTGGCTGTCTCCAGACTTTCTCCAGGTTGTCTTCCTGACTGACCATGTCAGTCGGGTTTTGTGGAGCGAGGTATTACGTAACGTGTGGCAAGGTCATTGTCCCACGTGTATGTATAGACGTAAGACCCGGTGACGTTAGGAGGTGTTAATTGAAATTTATAGATAGCGCTGGAGTTTAAGGGTCCTGCCCGGAGGGGCTTATGATAAGAGTTTGCTGAATATATTAAACAGACAGAGGGCATAGAATTTCGGTGCACTTGGAAACATATTGAACCAGTTAGGTATTTAGATAAATGAAATGTTAAATAAGTATTGAAATGGTTTGCACTATTTTAAATGAAAGTATTAAATGGTTTGCACTGTAACAATATCATGTTTGACAGTTCTCAAAACAAACATCTATTTGAGAGCCAGCTAATATAATGGTTGTTTAACGCCGCACTCAGCAATATTCCAGCTATATGACGGCGGTCTGTAAATAATCGAGTCTGGACCAGACAATCCACTGATTCATGTAATGAGCATCGAGCCACGCAATCGGGATCGATGACATGCATCAACCAAGACAGCGAGCCTGACCACCCGATCCCGTTTACCTACATATATACCGTACATACCCTCCCCGAAGGCAAATATTATTGGAAAGTAAGTCAAACATAACAAAATCTGGAAATTGAGGAATGAGGCGGTTCCTCCACAAATGGAGTGAGTGAGTGAGTTTGGTCTAACGCCGCTTTTAACAGTATTCAAGTTATATCACGGCGTGTCAGCTTAATGTTTGAGGAAATCCCGAAGTGATGCAGGTCTCAGGCGTTTACTCACGAGCACGGGTATGGTGCTGACAAACCTAGAATCATTATCGGATCATTAGATTCGAACCCACAATCATAGGTTTCTGGCGTGCACAGCGAATTGCGGCGCCTTAGACGACTGGGCCATTCGTGCCCCCTCCACACAAGGAAAGGAAGGAAGGACATATATTAAAGAGTTGTCTCGTACATGATTTTAATAATATTTAAGTGCCTGTGTATCGGCAAACACTACAATTGTCAGCTCACTGAAATAATTAACAGTCATTTATTCCAGTTAAGGGGACTGGAGGAGCCTGTCAAATCACTTTTGTGAGTTGAGGGTTCAACCGTTTGAGGACCCTTTTAGGTCACTGTTCTTAAACCCATGTAACCTCTGACATAATTACCTCTGACCTGTGCAAAATGACCTTAGTTTGTGACACCACACATTAAGAGAATGTGATGTTGTGAATTTGCAGCTAAATTTGTGTTCATAGGCAAGAGGCCCGTGAAGATTCTGGGGTAGAATAGGTCTTCAACAACCCTTGCCTGCCGTAAAAAAGTGACTATGCTTGTCGTAAAAGGCGACTAACGGGATCGGGTGGTCAGGCTCGCTGACTTGCTTGATGCATGTCATCGATCCCAATTGCGTGGATCGATGCTCATGTTTTCAATCACTGGATTGTCCGGTACAGGCTCGATTATTTGCAGACCGCCGTCATATAGCTGGAATATTGCTGAGTGCGGCGTTAAACAACAAACAAACAAACAAACAAACAATAAATCATAGACAAGATGTCAACAAATGCGTTTCTAGGGCTGTAGTATTTTGTTGTGCGCCTAAATATGTTACATTTGCGGATTTAGGTGTTATGGTATAAGCTACACTGAAGCCCGTGTCTATTAGATATGAGTGAGTGAGTTTGGTTTAACGCCGCTTTTAACAGTATTCCAGTTATATCACGGCGTGTCAGCTTAATGTGGGAGGAAAGCCCGAAGTGATGCAGGTCTCAGACGATTACCACTTCTGTGAAACCCACGAAACACTGGATTGTCTGGTCCAGACTCGATTATTTACAGACCACCGTCATATAGCTGGAATATTGCTGAGTGCGGCGTTAAACAACAAACCAACCAACCAAATCCTATGTGGTGGCAGCAGAATGGGTGTTTGTGTCATCATTTGACAACAAAACCGGATACCACCTCTGTGTCTGACACGTTGGCGTAATCATGATCAGTGTGCATTGTTCTTATTTTACTTTCGATAGGAAACAGCCCATTAAACAGAAAGACGTGAAGGCATATGCATTCTGCAGCTTCCATTCCGTCATAAATGCATTTATTTCAACTGCCCGTGGATCTCCGGCTCATGTAGCGACACTCCTGACATGTCAGTCTGTCGGCAAACAGATCTTTTTCTATTGGTCACAGATCTGTTTTGATCGTTGTGTAAATCTCTGTCTAGAGCTGCCAGTTACTTGAGTTGTGATGATGTCTGGATTCCCAGTCCACAATTGTGTTTTGTAACCCTAATACGAATTCCGCTGTAACAACTATATGTTTGTGTAAACAAAATTTCCACAGTTTCTGTGTACTGGTCAGTAATTGTATTGACTTTGTTCCATTTGTAAGCACCTGAGTGAGTGAGTATGGTTTTACGCCGCTTTTAGCAATATTCCAGCAATATCACGGCGGGGGACACCAGAAATGGGTTCACACATTGTACCAATGTCGGGAATCGAACCCGGGTCTTCGGCGTGACGAGCGAACGCTTTAACCACTAGGCTACCCTACCGCCCCATTGTAAGCATCTGCAGGTGTCTCAGATAATGTGGTGCTGGAAGAACTGCTTGTACAGTCGAGTTCAATTTGCCTATCAATTGCGCTAGTTCTCTCAATGTGCAGTTTCCTCCTGATATGAGTCGTTGACAGTTCTCTGTAATCCGGGTTATCTTGTGGCAGGGACAGTGTCATTTTGTATTGAGATGACTGTGAAGCCCAGGAACTGAATGTTTTGGGAGGGTGTCGAGTGGGATTTTCCCCAAGTTTATTCGGATACCTAGATTTTGAAGGATCCACAGCGTTGTGTTTCTCTCAATTAATATTTTGGGGGGATTCTGATTCAACACAATGATATGGTAGATTATCAACCTGATGCCGATGCGTCTGAGTACTGCCATTACAGGCTTCATTAGTTTTGTGAAATGGTAGCCAGCGAAACGGGTATTTTTTACCTTTCCAAACTAATTTCAGATATGTTCTGTGTCTTGCGTGTATGCTGAAGCATGCATCTTTGAGATCTATCTTAATCATATAGTCTCTGTGTTTGATTAAGTCTTTCAGCATTGGCAACACTTCAATTTTGAAGTGTTTTTAGCTACTAACTGTTTAGTTGTTTTAGATTGAAAACCGGTCTGTGGCCTCCTGTTTTCTTTGACCTGACGAAAATGTTGCCCCCAAAAACTCCTGTTTCTGATTTCGTTGTTTCTACCGCCCTTTGTCCTATCGTTTTCCAGATTTCTATATCTGTTAGTTCTGTTTCTGCTTTTGTCATTTGCAATGGAGAAGGTGCCTGTAACTGGCTCGGTGTCTCTGTTAATCCAAGTTTGAGATATGTTACCATGTTTAATACAGTCTGATCTTTTGTGATTTTTTCCCAGTTTTGAACTTGTGGAGCAATACTTCCCCCTACCACAGACTGTGCTTGTGTCGTGCTTTATGTTCACCCCCATTGTAATATTTCTGGGTGTATGTCCCCTAGCATGTCTCTTTGAATGTTTAGGGTCGAAAGAGGATTTAAATAGTACAAACCTGCCACCATTGGCTTTTTTTCTCTTTCTCTATGTCTTCTGGATAAGTAATTAGTGCTTCTACCACTGGAGTAGCCATCACGTCCACGGGTCCCGAATCCTGAGCTGCAGTGTCCCCAAAACGCCATGACTGTTAAAGGGAGCCCTCTCGAAACTCTGTGACTTTTGCATGTGTGGGTTTTGTAGCCTCCGAGTTCTTTCTCCATTTGTCTGGTAAATTGTTTGTCTTGAGTTTGTCTCTTGAAGACGTTATGGAACCCAGGGCCAAATAGTCATTGCTCGGCTTGCGAGAGCTGTGCAGCATTTCTCTTAAGTAAAGCCTGAGCTTTCTTTTCATCTGTCATCAGTTTACAAACAATGTTCAATGTCCTGTGGTAAGAGATGGCCACATTTGCCTGTCCTAACATGGGTGCAATCTGTTCCGTCAGAGACAGAAAACTGTCAGTGTTCACTTTTTGTTCACCATTCTTACGAATGTTGTCAAGTCTCTACCAGATGGGGCACGGGTGGCCCAGTCGTCTAAGGCGCCGTGATTCACTGTGCAGAGTTTGCGTCCCTTTGGCACGCCAGAAACCTATGATTGTGGGTTCGAATCCCGGGTCGCCCCGATTATGTTTCTAGGTTTGTCAGCACCATACCCGTGCTCGTGGGTTTCACTGAAGTGGTAAACCTCTGAGACCTGCATCACTTCGGGCTTTACTCCCACATTAATCTGACACGCCGTGATATAACTGGAATACTGTTAAAAGCGGCGTTAAACCCAACTCACTCACTCAGAGCTTTGCCAGAGGTCCCCTAACATTGATGAATATAAAGCTCTGGCACTGGGTTTTCCGTCCAAACAGAGGATTTTATGGCCTCTCCCTTGATATATTCTCGGCCATGTGTATCCAAATAACGTTTCATGTCAGAAGATAAATCGTAAGCCACACTCATGTCATTGCCTGCTTTGAAACGTTCATAATCTTCACCGCATGACGAAACTTTATCCATGGTGGAAACAGAGGAAGATGACGAAGTATTATCTGTCACAAATGACGAATCATTATGTCACCACGTAAGCCCGTTTGCGTTTATGTTTGCTAGGCTTAGATTTGGGGCATTTGTAGCAGTCACGTTCACCCCGCTGAGGAATTTAGTAACCTTCCCAGTTCGAAAATTGTCATGATGTGACTTCACTTTACCCACTACATCAGTTACACTTGTCTTTTGGATTTCGTTTGATTCTTGGCTGCTTGCGTTTGCCTCTTAAATGCTTGCATGTGGCTCTTGGCTTTTATCTGCCTCATGGCCTCTGACTGATCATACCCGGCCGTCTCGCTCATTGCTACGTTCTCCTTGAGAAAGTGATCTAACCCATTCAGCCACCGAGGCTTCCACAAAAATGAAAGTCCGACAACTGGTAGTCTAGATCACGTACTTTGAGTACCCCTCTATTTGTTACATTTGACCACTTTCTAAATGGCATTGTGTATTCATAGCTTTCGACCATGGGAGCCGTGCCAATTTGCACTTGTCAGAGGGGTAATCAATTTACGTGTTCTAGACTACCAGTTGTCGGATTTTCATTTTTGTGGAAGCCTCGGTGGCTGAATGGGTTAGATCGCTGACTTTGTGTGCTGGCTATAAGGTGCCTCACGCTGGCAAGCGTGGGTTCGAATCCCGGACGGGAATCCACCAAAAAAAGAACGAGGATCTGTACTTTACTAAGAAAGCGTTATCCCAAATATAACATTGGTTTAATCTCTAGATGACCAAAGCTCATCCAACTAATCCTCCCTATCAAAACCTGCATCCAGAACATACACAGCTGGGAAAATAACATTCAACAAGCCAGGATGGGATTGATGCGGAAAACGTGTCTTGTCGCCGCGAAGCCGAGGAAAAGATGGCGTTTCTCGCTCGTTACGCGAGTTCCCACTTTGAAAGGCTTGAAGTATACGCGAACTAAGGGACATAACCTGTTTATACCTTACTCCGGAGATGAAATAAAACTTAGTATTTTGCGTCAGGCGAGTGACGTCATATTAGGGCGTTCTATGGCGTCATGAAGTTGTTATTGGTTTGTACAAGCGATTACTCTACATAATGCTTTATTCATGTATGGGAGGCTGCCACGGAGCTGTGCTTCAATGATCAGGTATGACACTAAATAAGAATAAAGTGATAAATAACGTGGTAATAGGTTCACAGGTGTATTGAATAACTAGTAATTATACTAATGGTTGACAATTACAAAAAAAATCCTCTCTGCGCTCACACCGGTCACAAATTAATTCTATCAACGCAAATATAAACTTAGTTTGAGCCAAACAACTATATTACAGCTATAATAAAAGAAGGTAGCTAAAACAAAACTTTGACAAGATGTGGACCCGGTGCGTCGACTGCCAATTATGTCGGCTGCGACTAATTAACACTAGAGTTAATTAACTCTACGCTCCTATGAGAGAATGAAGTAAACAAAAGGGAAATAAACACCGAAAGCTTATCCCTAAAATCAGTCACTAAGACTACAAAACAAGACGATTTCGTCTCAATAAAAACTAGTCTTAATCGACTGAAGTTCCTGAATGAGCAAGAAATACTAAAGTACCTAAATAGAACAAGGAAATACTAAAAGTTCCCAAATAGAAGAAGGAAATACTAAAGTTCCCAAATAGAACAAGAAAATACTAAAGTTCCCAAATAGAACAAGGAAATACTAAAGTTCCCAAATAGAACAAGGAAATACTAAAGTTCCTGACTTAACAAGCAAATAATAAAGTTCCCAAATAGAACAAGGAAATACTAAAGTTCCCAAATAGAACAAGGAAATACTAAAGTTCCTGACTTAACAAGCAAATAATAAAGTTCCCAAATAGAACAAGGAAATACTAAAGTTCCCAAATAGAACAAGGAAATACTAAAGTTCCTGACTTAACAAGGAAATACTAAAGTTCCCAAATAGAACAAGGAAATACTAAAGTTCCTGACTTAACAAGGAAATACTAAAGTTCCCAAATAGAAGAAGGAAATACTAAAGTTCCCAAATAGAAGAAGGAAATACTAAAGTTCCCAAATAGAACAAGGCTATACTAAAGTTCCCAAATAGAGCAAGGAAATACTAAAGTTCCCAAATAATCAGGGGAAAGTTGGTATCCACGGATTACTAGAAAAACACAGTATTACAAAGTTTTGGAAACACTAGTCACTAAGCGCCTAGTCAAACACGGGAAGGCTGGTTATCCACGGATTACTAGAAAAACACAGTATTACAAACGCAAGTAACTACGTTTAGTTCAGTACAACCAGACTAAGTCAGAATCTAGATGACAAAGCCCCGAATCCACTTACCGACGAAGCCTGATTAGCGAGACAATCGTGAACGATTTAAGGTTACACACAACCAAATATTTTCCCATAGACTTCTATAGTAACGTTATATTTTTTGTTTAAATAACTAAGCATTCCACAGCTATTACCTGTACGAGTGTGCACAGTTTGGCCTTAGAGCAGCAATAAAAAAATAAAAATGACTAGCTTAGCCAGCTCCTTTTCCGAGTACCGGAAGCTAAACACACCACCCCATGTTTCGCACCAAATGTCACCTACTTGAAAATAGCTGTGGTCACATTCAGCATAAGTCATCGTGTTGAAAAAAAAAGTACTAAATATAGAAAAACATGGTCAGTTTTAATAACTGGATGGATGTACATTTGAAAGACATAAAAATCTTACAAAATATCCTCCAATCACAGCCTGCAGATGTCTCTCATTCTGCACTGAAGGCTACGAAAACCGCACCCTACGGAATCCGCAATGTCCAAACTGGTTCTGATTTGGTGTAGTAGAACCTGTACGAAGTCTGGACGTCGGAGGAGACATCCTGTCGGGGAATACAACTGACGGGGCCAACAAGCTAACGTGTGTTTGTAAACCCGGGGGAAATACGAATAGCCAACTAACTACTATGTCCCCACTGGAGAAGTAATTATCAACATAAGCTATCGAACGGTACCATAAAAGATTCACTAAAGCTATGTACAATTATTGACAAGACAAAAATTACTATAAATAAATGAGGAATATCTGAAGGTAGATATAAATTCCCCTAGTGCTTGCAAATCATAATTACAAAAACATTTTTAATACAAGAACATGGTAGTGAGCATATGAGAGACAACATACATCCAGTCATTACATGGTTCGAGAGTGTCATGAGATTACAAGAGAGAAAAATAGTTGGGCCACTAATTCTCTAACACCAAATGATCACACACTGTACAATAGTGACCGCCGGAGATTACCGGAAATAATGTCGGGGAACATTGCGGCACTGGACCGTGACATGAGGCCCGTGAACATTTCAACTTATAAATACAGTAATACACTGGTGAGGCAATTGCATCAAAAACAATACTTAGGTATAATATTTGAAGCGCGTGGTAGTAGAGCTTCCTTCACAGTCGTCTAAGGCGCCGCGATTCGCTGTGCAGAGTTGCGTCCATTGGGCACGCCAGAAACCTATGATTGTGGGTTCGAATCCCGGTTGGCCAAATTATGTTTCTAGGTTTGTCAGCACCATATCCGTGCTCGTGGGTTTAACCGAAGTGGTAAACGTCTGAGACCTGCATTACTTCGGGCTTTCCTCCCACATTAAGCTGACACACCGCAATATACCTGGAATACTGTTAAACGCGGCGTTAAACCCAACTCTCTCACTCTCTCACTCACTCACTCACTCACTCACAGTCATTTATATTATTTAAGAGACTGTGTAGGTATATAATTAGCACATTGGTTGACCCATAACCTAACAGCAATAACCTTTGTCTGAAAGAGACTCAACACACAGCCTTGTCGGACGCTTTCAGTGATTCGAATAATCTGTAAGAGGAGTTTTTGATATCCTGACAGCCTTCTGTATCTGGAAGGATAAACCCTTGAAAACCACAAATAAACGACCATGTATTCCATTTTTTCATTATTGAATACCACAAGAGCTTGATCGAATCGATGGCTTATCGGAAATCAACAAACAGTTTTATGGGTTTGTACAAGTGATAACTGGCCAATGGAATGGCTAGCTTTGTTCCAGAAGGATCCGTATATAATTACACGCGTCAGCTTGCCGCCAATCGCATTCCTTCATGACACTCGGAAGTCACTGATTGTTTGAGCATCCGCTGTTCAACCAGCATCATGCGTGCATTGAGACATCAAGTAGTATATCAAGTGGTATATCAAGTGGTGCTTCCGGAAATGCATATGACTCGTTTCAGATGTAGATGGTTTTAACTTGCAGTTCATTTGGGGAGATGCACAAATGTCCCATGAACTGAACGATTATTTAAATATTTTACAGAAAATGGTAGATCGTTTATTGAAGATGAATTTCATGAAATGCTTGTATGGGAGATGTTTTCAGCTCTAAGATGTATGTATCTTAAACATTATATGAAATCGCAAACTGCAACATTTGTAACGAGATATTTCATCCGAAAACTTTGACGTTGTATAAAACACATGTATATATTCGTATAAGGTCCAGAGAAACGTAATCAATCATTATACTGGCATGCATAGTTCCTGTAATCAAACAGTGTCTGCATTATTGGCCTAGAGCCTTTTACTGAATAAACTGTCTGTCTGTCTACACTGACTGATTACTCATGATATTACAAGTCAGCACACTCTATGAAACCTGACGCGAGCCTGACAGTGCGGAAGTAGCACCTTGGCGAGCTGTGCGCAGTCACGACACAAACCAAGGATGTTATGGCATGCCTACGGGAAGTGATGATGTATATGCTTACATTTGCATATTTTGTATTCATACGCACTTTGCTCTCCTTATGAGCACACACAGACTTTTATGTAACTTTGTCAACTCATTAAAATTTATCGATGGTAATACATATAATGCAAAACTCGTTCCCATTTCATATTAAGTTATACACAGGTAGTGTGTAGCAATACATGCTTCCTCTTTGCTAGTTTAGTACGAGGTACACTTTAAACCCCAAGGCCTACCCCATATCTGATCACCGTTCACAGGAAATATCAATGAAGAAGTTAACTGAGTAACCCTGTACTCACAATTCACGTGAGGTGCACATTTGCATCTCTATTGCTATGGAACTGATTACATGCCTACTGTTGACATCCGAGAAACTGATGCCCGCTTCGATGATCACACCTAATATATAGGTACAATGCCCAAACCCATTCTGCTGAACGTTCTAGAGTCATATGCAACCGTCTCAGAAGCTAACTGCAGCTTTGATCTTCTCCCAAAACTCCCTTTTATCATTTTCAACTGTTGGATACTTAATATAGGTGTCATAATTGATCTGGTCCCGGATATCTCTACTGAGGATTCTCGTGTCGGGTATGTCAGTATACCACAACACACACAGGACGTCTCTTCCAGTGTGGATGCTCTCCAGCTTAGCCATGTGGACTTCATAGTCACACCAGGCGCTCTTTGCAAAATCCGGTGACAAAACAGCAATGGTCTTCCTGCTTGACTGAATAGCATTGATGATGTTGGCAGTTATGGCTTCCCCAACCATGAAATCACGGTGATGGATGCACAACCTCAAGCCATAGTGTCTCTCCAGTACAGTTCGCATGTCTTCGATAACGAACCCTCTGTCTCCATCAGCATAGGAAACAAAGGCATCATAAGTAAAATGGTCTTCACCTTCTCTCAGTCTCTGGTAGCCTCTGTACTTCCGTCTGGTGGAGTAGTATAGATAGCGCAGCTTCCATCTATATCGGTATACCATACCAGCTCCAAATACGAACATGGAAAATAGTATTCCAACCACTGCTGTGGATATCAGAGGAATTACAATTTTACATCGTAGCTGGAGCTTCACTATAATTTCTTCTATATCTAGAAATGTAATGATTTCCCCATCTGATAATCTGCATTGTGTACTGCCAGGTTCTTTTATGGAAATATATGGCCTTGTTATCCACTCTAATGAGTCCAGTGTCGTACAGTCACATTTCAAGATATTGCCCTTGATGCTTAGGTGAAGACTGTCGTTTCTATGAATCAGTATTTGGTCAATTTGATCTGTTAGTTGTATTGGTATGTCTTCATATCTGTTTTCCGATATGTCTAAGGTATGGAGGTGCGTCATGTGGCTAATCTCAACAGTCCAAGAGGTCATCATGTTCCAACTTAAATCAAGAACCTGGAGTCTGGTAAGTCTCTTAAATATTGATGAAGGCAGTTCCCGAATAAGATTATTTGAGATTCTTAGTACTTCCAAGTTTGTTTGGTTGAACAATATCTGCCCATTTCTGTCCGCTTGAAGAGCCACTGAGAGGTAATTTCTACTTATATTTAAGATTTTTAGGCCACTAGCAAACATGAAAAATGTGGGAGCTATATGTGTACAGTAATTGTCAGAGAGATCCAGATATTCAACTGTGTGAGATTCATGTATTGGCCCTATCCACCTTGTAAAGACATTGTGGGATAAATCGACTGTTCTAAGTTGGTTTCTATGAAACTTAAGCTCACGGATGACATAGTTCAATTTGCTGTTGCTGATATTTGCATATGTTAAATTTGGAGGCAACTGTATTGTAACAAAATCTATAAAATGTTCATATCCTGTATTATAGTAATAACTATTATAAAAGTTCCTGTACAAAGAGCTATTGGTACATTCTGCCTCACAGGCATGCGTGCATATTCGTGAATATTGAACCATTGGTTGAGCCTCAGAACGCAGCCTAGGATTCTTGGAGGGAGTTGGGGGTGTACCAGAATCAACAAAAGGGATATTAGATGCGTACTGGTTTTCAACATAGATTTTACGTAAATTTGTCAGTACATTGAGATTTAGGAGATAGGATCCAAATGTCACTCTATTGCGTTTGATGGATACCAGTTCTACTGTTTTTGTCTGACTGAGGCACTCTTCATCTATGAGTTCCACTCTGTTTGAATCCATATAGATCTCCTTTACATTAAGATCAGTGAAATACCTGAAATTGTGTTGCTTTATGTGAACTCCTATGGCAAATGTTGCCACAATCCTGTTGATCTTTAATACTCTTAGAGATGAAAACCGAAGCCCATATAGAGCTTCACCAAGGCTATCAAATCCTAGATACTGATTGTTGGAGATGTCTAGAGTATCAATATGCCTCAGTGGCCAAAATGCACTTGCTTCAATAGAGTCGATTCCACATTTGCTGATGTCCAGGTACCTGACAGATGGAATGTGAAGGAAAGATGTATTCAGCAGATTCTGAATTGAACAGTAGCCCCTTTCCCCTGATACCGTAAGCTTAGTAAGATTCTTCAATTTCGAAAATCCATTCCCAAAAGTGGCATTACGTACACCATCAATGACAAGTGTCCGAAGAGCAGTAAGATCGCCCAGAGCTTTATCTGGGTACACTGAATCTGGGACCTTGCTGTTCTGTTCAATGTTCAGGGTACGCAATCTTTTCTGCTGTCTGAATATCCCCTCTGGATATGCTGTCTCGTTTAGCGGAAGATTGTTTCCATGGAGACTCAGTTGTATCAGGTTTGTAGCTCCGATAAAAGTGTCCACTTGTAAACGACTTAGTTGATTGAAGGATAGGTCAAGATGTTCCAATATGGTGAACCGTTGAAACGAACGACCTGACAGAGGATTAATTCTGTTATGAGACAAACACATGTATGATACTGAATTTGGAATCGTTTCGGGGATGGAAGATAGATGTTTGTCCGAACAATTGGCGATAAGTTTTCCATTGGATGCCACACTACACACACAAGGCTTGCAGGTGATGTTGAGATGCCCTCCTTGAGACGGAGTCAGGCAGCCAAGGAACAGACACAGGACGGGAAGCAGCATCTTAGCTGAAATCAAGAAGCAAAAGCTGTCAATACTGATATGAGATGTACCCCATAATGTTTTCGTTTGTCATCTAGGATGCTCCGTCATAAATGCGGCTTGCCATATGTTACATAATACACTAAGTATTTGTCATATTGCGGGAAAACAACGGAGAAGACGCAAGAAATGGGCTTTTCGGATTACATACATGTGGGGTAATCGAACCTGAGGCTTCTGCATGATTGGTGAACGCTTTAACCACTGTCCTACCCTAACACCATATTGTGTTGTAACTCCAATCTGATTTAGCAGGAACATAATTATAATACAACTAGCAAAACGTCAAAAGAAACGCGAGCCTTCTTATCTACTAACAAAGGAAGAAATATCCTATATTTATTTCGGTTCTGAATGGGGATACCTTATGATAAATATGTTACTGTCTTGTTTAATATATTACATAATTTGTAATGGGTGAGTGAGTGAGAGAGTTTCATATTCCGCCGTGTTTTGCAATATTACAACAACATCAAGCCAGAAGACACAAGAAATGGGCTTCAAACATTGAACCCGTGTAGGGGAATCGAACCCGAGTTTTCTGTGTGATGAGTGAACGCTTCATCTACTAGGCTACTAGGGCTGGGACGAGTCCAAATTTACTACCCGGGTACCCACCCCACTATTACCCGACCCTCCCCGGGTACCCACTGTAGGTCTCAGGAGATGTCTCTAAATGTCCGAATGGGAACATCTTTAGGATAGCCCTGGCAAAACGTATTTAGATACATGTACAAGTATTATTAGTAGTATACAATCTGGTCATTCATACACTTAAGTTGCATTTAGTTATATCTTTATTCAACCATTTGAAAAGTCAGAAGGAATGCGTGCATAGTCAGAAAGAAATGCGAACATGAGTGACTTGTAGTGTAACCATAGTGTTTTAGATAATTTTGGTCATCAAACAATATATCACGTGACTAACCATGTGTCCGGGTAGTCCTGTGGGTACCCGGGTCCTACTCAGTACCCATCCGACCCGGGTTACCCCGGGTCAGCCCTATAGGCTGCCCCATCACCCCATGTTTTGTTACAACACGAATCTCATTAAGTAGAAACATGATTACCAGAAAAAAATAAATGTATAAGTAGATACTTTCATTGGGTCCATACCACGAACTTTATTCATCCTCATTTGTAAACTAGAATCGTGTTAAAAAACAGCATATAAATAGATCACTTCCTTGTTGCTCTGTGCCCATTTATATTGGACAAACTATATGGGTCATATGGGTAGTTGAATAAGAACGGCGAATCAGTGCATGTCACCTTATAACAAGAGATAGCGTTCAAGTAAATGTTGTGTTTGCATGTGTGTTGTTTATCGCCACACTTACCAATGTTCCAGCCATATAACTTCGGTCTGTAAATAATCGATTCTGGATCAGATAATCCAGTGATTGTCATAATGAGAATCGATCTACGCATTTGGGTTACGATGATATGCATCAACCAAGTCAGCAAGCCTGACCACCCAATAGTGTTCTTACAACAAGCATGAGTTGCTGATGACCAATTCTATCGTACTAATTTTGCTATTAATAAATTACTGAACTTCTTGTGAAAGATGGACAATTACTTGATAGCTACTTCTTATTGCTGACTTCTAATAGCACACGGGGCCACGGGTGGCACAACCATCTAAGGCGCCTCACGCCAGAGGGTTCGAATCCCGGTTCGCCCCGATTATGTTTCCAGGTTTGTCAGCACCATACCTGTGCTCGTGGGTTTCACCAAAGTGGTAATCGTCTGAGATCTGCATCATTTCGGGCTTTCCTCCCACATAAAGCTGACACGCCGTGATATGACTGGAATAATGTTAAAAGCGGCCTTACCCCCAACTCACTCACTCTTATTGGACATCGTTACTGCGATATTAGTGGTGTGGAAAGTTGGAACATCTTGTCGGGCGAGCAGCAAACGGGACAAAAATAATTCTTTTTAAAGTCACTTGATTTGCAGCTTATCGACAGTCGATTGTATTTTCAATGTGAAATATGTTTTAGTTCTTCAATTTATGCTATATAATGAGCACCAAATGTGTAACCTCTGTCCGGTATATATGATATATATTCGTAATCAAAAACATATATATTTATTCACAACTGAAGAATGTTTTCAAACAGCAATTTTGTGACTATGTAATATGGATGTCCAGTTAGTAAATATATTTTCAAACTGACGGATGAGGGTGTATTCTACTTACATCTGTACCAGGAAGTATACAGTTATGACTTGTGATATATGCGTGTCACCCTTGACCTGCCTCTTAACCTAGATATAGATACACCGGGCATTGTCTTACTTAATGGCTATTGTCGCTTGTTGGTTGGATAGCATGAAGGAGTCGTCGTACGCGAAACATTTTATACATGAGTGTTTGTCTTTGTCATAGAAATGTTTTTATTCAATATTTAACTGGGGGCACGGATGGCCCAGTCGTCTAAGGCGCCTCGATTTGCTGTGCAGAGTTGCGTCCAATGGCCACGCCAGAAACCGATGATTGTAGGTTCGAATCCCGGTACGCCCCGATTATGTTTCTAGGTTTGTCAGCACCATACCCGTGCTCGTGGGATTCACCAAAGTGGTAAACGTCTGAGACCTGCATCACTTCGGGCTTTCCTCCCACATTAAGCTGACACCCGTGATATAACTGGAATACAGTTAAAAGCGGCGTTAAACCCAACTCACTCACTCAATATTTAACTGATGGAAGACAGCTTGTAAACGATATTTCATTAAGAAAGTTGTTCTTGTTTGTTGTTACCATTATGTAAGTTCTCTACCAAATGCTTTAACACGCATCCGTGAGGATCCTGGTGAAAATACGCCATCTGATGTTTACTGAGAAAACAGTATGTGAAATTCGGGACTTCTTCATAGATGACATCCATGAATAATTGGTATAGGACAGTGATCCGTTCATATAATCTTCACAGCTTTCTTGCCTCTTACGCCCAAAGGAATCTGTTTCGTCGAATAATCGAGACTGGTTATGGTCTGGCGTTGACATTTCATATTAAACAGAACGTTCTTATGATTATAAAAAGGGTCATGTCTCTTTTATTTATATTACAAGAAATAGCAAACTTTAATTCAAAAGTAACGTTATGATATAAGAAAATAGCCTGTGCTAGTCCACTCGGAGTTTAACCAATCCGAATGAATTATTTGAAGCATGCATCCCTAAAAGCCAGTGAAATCATTCTTTCTTGATGTTACTGAATAATATTCACAGAGCAGAATTAAATACCTCAGTGGTGTGGGGATCCTATTATCATTTCAGTCCGCATAAATATTAATTAGTTTGCTCGCAAAAATAATCTTGGCCTCGAAATGATAAGTATGTATGTGCTTGTGGTTTTCACTGACGTGACAAATGTCTGCCATTTTACACTAATTCACTTTCGTTGATCTCGAGAAATATATATCAATATTAGTTATAAAAAGAAGATATGTATATTTCACACGTTTACCTAACTGATAAACCCATGCATGCCGTAAAAGGTGACTATGGTTGTAAAAGGCGACTAACGGGATCGGGTGGTCAGGCTCGCTGACTTGCTTGATGCATGGCAATGTCTCCCAATTGCGTGGATCGATGCTCATGATATCAACCACTGGATTGTCTGATCCAGACTCGATTGTTTACAGACCGCCGCCATATAGCTGGAATATTGCTGAGTGCGGAGTTAAACAATAAATCAACAACAACAACCAACAACCTAACTGATATAATTACTATATCTTAGTAAATCATCGCACACCAGATGTATATGTTTGTATTTAATATAATGATACGACTATGCTTATCGTAAGAAGGCGACTAATGGGATCGGGTGGTCAGGCTCGCTGACTTGGTTGATGCATGTCATCGATCCCAATTGCGTGGATCGATGCTCCTGATATCCATCACTGGATTGTCTGGTCTACACTCGATTATTTACAGACCGCCGTGATATAGTTGGAATATTGCTGAGTGCGGCATTAAACAAACAAACAAACAAACAAATTCATCACTATTACACATGCACACAGGTGTCTTGTTAGCCTATCATAAGGAAGTTATAAAAGAAGAAGAAAAGTAAATACTAACCTGCAACTTGTGTTTCTACACACAGTCTAACAGTGAGCATGTGCGTGTTGCTGCTGTGGAGGGAGTCACGGCATCTGTGCGGGATAACTATCATGATGCGCCTACCATAGGGGACAGACCACGTGCCATCACACATCCGTTACCGGAACACATCAATTGTGATTCGTTCCGGCCATAAAGGCTAGGCGTTTGGGCCACTTAAGACAGTAAAAATGGGTGTTTCGTGTGAGCAATATGCCCTTTGTAAAATATTAAGTGTAGTTTACTGATGATCTGGTAAAGACTGAACCTGTTTATCGTTGTTATCTAGTATACATCGCTACATACATACGTATGCACACACACACACACACGCACACACACGCGCGCACACACACACACATGCACACGCGCACACACACATGCACACACACTCACGCACACAAACACATGCACACACACACACAGACATACACACACACACACGCACACACACACATGCACACATGCACACGCACGCACACACACACAGACAGACACACACACACACGCACACACACACATGCACACGCGCGCACACACACAGACACACACACATGCACACGCGCGCGCACACACACACACACACATGCACACGCGCGCACACACACACACAGACAGACACACACACACACATGCACACGCGCGCACGCGCGCACACACACACATACACACACACACACATTGTATAAGTTCTCCTTTTATTATTGCTTTTTAAAGGATATTGAATAACATTTTGCTAAATAATCTGTTTCGTACAATAACTATACTGAACAGCATTGAAAACGCACCGGTAATAAATCTTGAAATATTACAAAAACAACTTGAGCAATGACCGATAATTAGAACAGACATAGACGGATTATTAAGAAAGACGACAAAGGCAACAGTAATATCACACAGTAATTACATTTACGTCATCAGTGTAATGAAGACACATAGGGTTAAAATGAAAATTAAATATCTGGTATGTCCGCCATTGGCAGCAACACAGGCCATGCAACGTCTTCTCATTGATCGAATAAATCTGCGAAAAGTATTCTGGGGCATTCCACTCTTGACGTAGTGTATCTTCACATTCTCTAAGGTTCTGTACTTGCGGACGACGTGAGAGGCGTTGACCCAGGTAATCCCATAGATGTTCAATTGGCGATAGATCGGGTGACAGGGCTGGCCATGGAAGCAGAGGCACATTATTGTTCGCTAGATACTGTGTTGAAACACGTGCTTTATGCGCTCTTGCATTATCTTGCTGGAAGGTGTGCCTACCCTGGTGCTGATGAAAGAATGGGATGACGTGATTTGCAAATATGTTATTCCTGTAGAGAAGGGCATTAACTCTACCACGACAAACATGGAGCTCTGTTCGATGGTTATGACTGATGCCGCCCCACACCATGACACTCCCTCCCCCCCACCCCTCTCCCCCGACCCCCCCACCACCACCGATCTGTCTGTACAACGCAGTCATTGTGGTAACGTTCTCCACGTCGACGCCACACTCGCAGTCGACCGTAAGCATTCCGTAAATGAAAACGGGACTCATCAGAGAACAGCACACCATGCCACTGCCGCAATCTCCAATGACGATTCCCATTGGCCCAACGCCCTGCTGAGCGGAGACGTCGACGTACGGTGTCAGCGCTGATCAACCATGTGGGCCTTGTACGGTTGCTGCAGTCCTGGTAGCCGGAAATGTACGATCACGAAGATGCCGACGAACAATATGGCGATCCTGACGTGGTGTAGTTACACGACGTTGACCCGGACGTGGTCGATCTGTGGTGGTTCGTGTCTGCTGGTATCTGCTCAGTAGCCTGAGGACTGTTGAATGATGGCATTGAAACCGTTGTGCAACGACTCTACTTGACGTACCAGCTTGAAGCATGCCGAAGGCACGTTCACGTTCCTCTGCTGTCAATCTTGGCATTTCTTGTGTCAGTACCCTTTACGTCTGCAGCAACAAGTGATGTGGCTTTTAAAAATATGTCGTTTATAGCCCTATACTGCATGCTTCCCGTGAAACAAAATACATTTTCCATGATGTGCACGCAATTTGTTGCGTTTTGGCGATTTCGCTCACAAAAAATTTAGGAATGTGTTTTGACGAGCTGTTCTTCTTCATGCTTCGTCCAGAACGTCGTATATTACTCATTCAATTATATAATTTCATATGACTTAAGCCCGGATAAAAATACATCGATTTTCATGATGGTGCGTTTTCAATGCTGTATATGTTTTAAAATTTCTAGATTAAATTAGCGACTGAGATTGTTAGTGGCTGTATCCTCGAAGGGGGTTAAAGTACATATAAATTATTGTCCCCCTGAGAGGATACTTAAGTGCCACTTCTTTCAAAGTGAATTAGAACTATCACATTTTTACTCGTAGTCTATTTGTAACTTACTGGTGGTTCATATTGGCTTCAATCGAAAGCGACTGAAGGGATGGTGCAAATCTTGCTGGTTAGAGTAGCTTCCATTGACAAAGCGAACAGACCAATGGATTGCCGCGAAAGGCAATTAAAAACAATTGTTGTTTTGCGTATATGTTGCTTCGCCAATGTATAAGAAACAGATTTCGGTTGGAACTATATTGGTCACTGTCCGACTGACACATCACTTACCCTGTGACGTAATAAATATTAATGCGCGCATTCCAGGAAAACTCGCAATGTTTCGGTAATGTTTGTAAGAGAGGGAAAGCGATTTTGAAACACAGAATTACAGGTTGCAGAAGTATCGCAAGTCCCCACGGTCCCCAGTGTGGTGGCCAAATTTGGTTGCTGGCGATCTATAACTCGTTTATATATTGTGTTGTTGAGCTATATGCTCTCAAACTAGTATATACTAAAATCTGTGATATTTTAGAAAAAAATCCTTCTTATTTAAGTGCGCACACTTTAGCGTTTCGAATCAGCAATTTCATCATTGACATAAAACTGATCATGAATGGCGAATGTTAATATATGTCCTTCTTATCACAGTAGGAAGCTGTTGGAAATATTCAAGGTGGTTAAAAAAACGTGTATTCGTGTCTATATTAAAATACATATAAAATATCTACGCAATAAATAGCAAAGAACAATGAAGAATGAAGCGTGGTTGATTTCGCAATAAAACTTTGTTCTATCATGACGTTATTTCTTGATATTCGAATAAGCGCTCGCAACTTGATGACGTCGTAAATTGAACGTTATTTTTGAGAGTGAAGTGTCCAGTGAGTTGCTTCCCTTAGATGTAACTGGGCAACGCAGATGAACGCAATTGCCGAACGATCACATTCAAAAGAGGGAGAGATATCACAATCGGTATTGGGAGAAGGTACAGATGATCGACGTGATAATTGTGAGACTATCCGAGAAGTAACAAACGTAGCCCCCTTGTCTGACATTGTTGAGATCGGATTATATTCAGGGAGTCATCACTTTGTAAATACGGGTAAGTAACTTGTAAAAAACTTGTACATAGAGGTTATCACGTGAGTGTGTTTGGGGATGGTAAATATCCGGCATTAAAAATAAACATTGTATTTAGCGTGCCTTGGCGAGCTAAATACATAGTGTTTATTCCTAAAACAGGATATTTACCATCCCCAAACACACAAGCGCGATAACCTCTTTATCATAAAATGTCATTCTGTAATTCTGTGCTTCAAAATCGCTTTCCCTCTCTTACAAACATTACCGAAACATTGCGAGTTTTCTTGGAATGCGCGCATTAATATTTATTACGTCACAGGGTAAGTGATGTGTCAGTCGGACAGTGACCAATATAGTTCCAATCGAAATCTGTTTCTTATACGTTGGCAAAGCAAAACATTTACGCAAAACAACAGTTGTTTTTAATTGCCTTTCGCGGCAATCCATTGGTCTGTACGCTAGAGTAACTGCCCTTTGTCAAAGGGAAGCTACTCTAACCCTAGTCTATGAGACGTCACGGCCACGTTTAGACGTTGTTGACAGTCGGCCTGTTCTGTCATAACGTTAAGACGTTCAGTCAGATGTACACACAGCGCCAAAACGAAACAAGGTAACAATTCATACATATTTCGCCTAAATCCAACTATTTTTATTTGTGGAAAAGGTTTCAAGCCGCAGAGGTCTACAAGCACAGATATGGCTACTGATCCCGCTTGACTAGTGCCCTTGCAACAACAATTTGAAATTTATATCTCCAAAGTTGCCAAAATGCCTTAGTTACGTCGCAGATCGACACTGATTTTCAGCATATATTTTTTTATATAATTATAGCAATTATCCCTGTACTTCATCCAGATTCAGGATGGTTAATTATGACTCGATCGCCGAATGACAAGTGCGACGCCATGTTTGTTTATAAACACCGAAAGTAGTCCTTACTTGACCTTTGATATTTGCATCTCTATCCGCATATGACCCCAACGGATATCGTTTTTATCCGTTGGCCTTATCCTGCCGAGAAACCTACCCATTATATGATAAATATCATAATCACTCTTGAAGGGGTTGTACAAAATGTTGATATATCATGTAAGGAAGAAACGACTCATTGTCGTTGTTTATAAACAACTCCAATTCGTCGTTTATTTCAGCATTGCCAGAGGCACATAAATCAACTGTCCCTAATGTACACGATATCATACATAATGAAATTATTGGATTTTCTAGGTTTCATTCTTTTTATATTTAAACAATAGTACAATTTCACTTCCATATGCTGCAAGTGCCATGTGTTATGCTCACTAAAAAATTATTAGTTTGATGTATGTGTTTTTTCGTTTACAAACGAGTATCATATGAGAGAATGTTTTAATTCTTAAGCAAGAAGTGAAATACATCCCTTGTCTCAAAGAGTTTCATACCCTAAATATTCTTTTAAATGTGTTTAAATCGCCTTCATATTTGAACCGTGTTTAGAAACAAAACATGTACAATAGTGTTTAATTCATAATTGGCACGTTTGACATCTTTGCCAAATGATTTACCTGGAGAGATGCGCTGAGATGTTGTCGAAGGCAAGAAACCCGCAAAAGTGTTACGAAAGGACAACATCAACACCAACGTCAATTTACGTAAGGATCTGTCCACAATTTATCAACGAAATAGTTCCACTCTTCAGAGAACCAAGTATTTAATGTGCACAAATATTTGGAACGGTAGGTATCATTAAAATATGAGTACATGTACAAAACTTGGAGGTGAAGTGACATGGGCTTCAACGTCGCGTCCAAGATAATTCCACGCGTGCGTGCGTGCGTGCGTGCGTGCGTGCGTGCGTGCGTGCGTGGCTGATTGTACTTGTCCGGTAGAGGTCATTCTTAGACGATGTCGTATTGGCCATTCCCGATACACCCACGAGTATTCAATGAAAGGGAAGGATCCCCCGTTTTTGTATCCCTTGTGATGAGAGAATCATGGGCACGGTCAAGCATGTCCTGATTGACTGTATTGATTTTGCCATCACAAGGGATCAATATTTCAACGTTTCATCACTCAAGGATCTCTTTAACATAAACTCTCATTTAATTCTTGGATTTTTAAAAGAAATTGAATTGATTAATATATTTTGATGTAGAAAGTTATATATTTTACAAATTGGTTCCATATGATTATGACCTGAGATTGTTAGTGGTTGTACCCTTGATGGGGATTGAAGTAGCGTAAAATTATTGTCCCCCTGAGAGGGTGCGAAAGCCCACTTCATTCAAACTTTTTTATATATATAAGGTTTTTAATCGTAGAATATTTGTTTGTTTTAATTTTGGCTAAACTTCTCCATAATCACCGGTAACTGAAGAGATGGTGCAAATAATGTCTTGGTCCATGTAGGTAGCAAAGGTACTGTGAGTCCCCATGGTCCCGAGTATGGTGGCCTACCTTTAGGTTGATGGTAATATATAGCCCAATTTTACATTGTATTGTATGAATCGTCAAGTTTTATGGTCATTTACTAGTTTTAACCTTCATCTGTGATAATCTAGTTTTTTTACTGTCCTTTCTCGGCCATGTTTGTATTCTAAACTGATGTATTATCAATTTGATATAGTCACTATATGGCTGAAATAATGCCGATGTGACTTAAAATATTACTCACCCACTCACCCATTGTACTGGTCCCTCTAATGCTGATTTTATAGTGCTAACCCACTGACATACCATATAGCAGTTTAACATGAAAACCCCACTCAGACACCGTATACTGAACCCCGAGCCGGGGGGTCCTTGGTTTAGCCCCTTAATGGCGCACGCAGGTAACGCCTTTTAACGTCTTTTAACGACTTTTTGGTATGGTGCAGCCGCTCTCTGGGCAGCCGCTCTACCACTTGGCCACGGAGGCGGTCTACATGTTTATGAAAGACGACTTAAAGTATAAGCTTCATACTTGAAAATACTTGCACCATAGATCAACAAGTCTTTCCCTGTTGTGCACGACTTTATTGTCTTGTGATGAACTATCCCCAAGGCAGGTCGTAACAGAAATACTGTTCAAAATTACCTGAACCAAATTTCTGCCCCACTATTGCTAAATGCGGCGTAAAACCATACTCACTCACGCACTCACTCATTATGTTCCCCATTTTTAGTGATCAACTTTAGATTTTGTACATAGTTCTAATCAAACCTTGAGCGAAAAATGTTCTGCTCTGTTCTTGAAGTGATTGATATGGATCGTGTAACACGTCAGGCTCGTTGATTTGGCTGAATGCGTGTTATTGTAACCCGACTGCGTTGATCATAATATCAACTGCTGGTTTGGCTGGATTATTAAATGCTTACGAAGATAGACAATTACATGTACCGTTGGGGATAGATTACAACGAGACATGGCTGGGGTCCGTGCAGGTAGCAAAAGTACTGTAAGTCCCCATGGACCCAAGCATGGTGATCTCTCTTCAGTGGCTGGCGATCAATAGCTCATTTTTATCTTGTATTGTTACGTATGATGTTATATTTTTATGGCTATCTACTAGTTTTAAATATAATCTGTGATAAATCTAGTTATTTTACTGTCCATCGTTGACAGATTTGTATTCATTCTAAATATATGTATTATTCAGGCTCGTTGACTTGGTTGATGCATGTCATCGTATCCAAATTGCGTTGGTCGATGTTCATGATGTCAATTACTGGATTGTCTGACTCGATTATTTACAGACCGCAATCATAGAGCTGGAATATTGCTGTGTGCGGCGTTAAACAACCAACCAACCAAACCAATCAGGACATAGACCATCAAGTTCAGGAAAACCAGGGTGTGTTGACACACCTCCTAACATAGCACATGCACATACTGTAATTCAGTGGACGCGACGGCAACATGTAGCCATTTAGAGTAAACACAGATCCAGAGCAAAGCGAACAAACACATATCTATGTGATATCAGACAGATCTCACCCGAGTGTCTTTTGATATCAAATACATATACACGAGTCGATGAAAGTTTAACACTCCGGGGCTTGCCGGGGAATTTCAAACTTTTATTGACGAGTGTTGATATATTTGATATCAAAAGACACAAGGGTGATATTCTGTTTATCATCCTACATCATTCTTCCAACTTGTTCCGTTTGTAGACAGTAATAATCATTGTCTTAAGTGTAAAAATACTGCTACGAGTAGCAGAGCCATTAGTGATTATATTATATTATATTATAGATATCGCTTGATCTCACCCAAGCGATATCTCCTGTGGGAGCCAGTTTTGGATGATAAATAAATATCTTCTAGACGCTGCCTTAGTAATTTACAAAAGAAGAAACATTTACGTTACAAGGTGAAACCACACATGGTAAAAGCCATTCGCTGGCAATACAGACTTAACTCTACAATACCAGTTGTTCATGTGATTACCTGTCGTCGTATAATTTCTTTTAAAATACAGTTTGCAGAAGACCAATATTTAACCATTGCATACTTGACGTTGGACATTCAATGGAACTCTCCCCAACTCCCACATACCTGCACATTACTAGTACTATCCTCTACACCCAGAATCAATTTACAAAATTTACGATGTACTCTCTCAATACAATCAGCCTTTTACAATCCCGATACTTCATAACCATGAGTGAGTGAGTGAGTATGGTTTTACGCCGCATTTAGCAACATTCCAGCAATATAATGGGCGGGGGACACCAGAAATTGGCTTCACACTTTGTACCCATGTCGGGAATCGAAGACGGGTCTTCGGCTCATAACCATGCTGTAATACTGGTAACACACCTGTGTCTAGTAGTTCTGAAGAAGATTACACGTTTAATTTGTTTTTATCACACTTATTAAAGCATTACATACCCTTAATCCCGTTTCTGATAACACTTTGATAGCTTGGGTATGATTACAATTGGAAACCAATAAAAAAACAAATATTTAAACTGTTACTATTTGAAGTGGCACTAATTCTTATAAAAAACTGTATGTCTACTGGTTAATGTGATTTTCTGAAATTATAACTTTAGTTTGGTTAATATTGACAGTCAGCCCCCATTTGTTACAGTAATGAGCAAGTTTTTCAAGTTCAAGTTTCAAGTAAGTAACCAATACAGAGATACATGTTTCTCTATAGGTCCTTAGTTGTTTTGTCTGACTTAATCCAGACAAAAATGTCTTGCAATGATTTAACTAATGTTATTCCTTTCCTGTGGAGTTAGCCCGCTATCTCCTGTCTACAACTACCCTGGGGTATTGATCAGAAATTCCAAAATTGCTGCCCTTTTCGATTTTCTCGAATCTTTGTCAGCTGATATGGGAAAGTATGCACCCAATATCACTATATAATCAGCATTCTGTAAACAACTCGGAGTCAACTGAACAAACACAATTCTAGAGTTGTTTTTAACATATTTTATTTCACAAATGTGTGTAACTGGATTGGTAAACAAGAAAAGACGTGAATACGGCTCCAGTTGAACTTAAATGTCATCAATTATAATATACAGTCAAGTGTAAATAATAATGTAATTATTTTTCTAAAAACACAGCCGTCAACTCCGAAAATGCTGCAGTATAAGCAAAAATCAGATACATGAGAGACAATATGATAGTTCGCACTTAGATAAAATTAGAAATCTGCCAGGGGTTTGTTTATATGAAATTTTAACAGTTTTTAGCATTCTAAATTAATCTTTGCTGTAACATTTACATTTTTATAAAGAATGGAGTGTAGATTAAAACTACATGTTTCCTCTTATGCCAGTGCAGTTGGTACAAGTAAAGAAATAGTGAACTAGCCACAAGAATAATTTTGATTAGCTGATATAAACATTTGAAACCTGCCACCATAGAGGTCAATGGAGCCAAGTCTCAGGTGACAGTGCACAATTTAGTTGAACCTAGGACCATAATTAAATCAAATTTGTTGCAATGCATTTCATCACATTTTATCATCCTTTAAAATCATTCAATGTACTGTCATCAGTATATGCAGTAGGCAAGGAATTCAAGAATATCAGAAAGAAAACTTTAAGACTTTGCATAGCTTGCTGTTCTGCAATGTAGATTCTGTAATTTAGATCTATTCCTTAGGCTGTAGTCATTAGATCCTGCTACTTTAGGTGGGACGAAATCAGAGAGATAGTCAGGTGCAAGGTTATTGGACACGTACACCATACAAACACAGATCCATAGCCAGTTGTACAGACACAAATAGTGAACCATCTGCACAAACGCTGAACTGGAGTCAACAGAACAAACACAGACCATGCGCCAGCTGTATAAACACAGAGTATGAGCCAACTGTTCCAAAAGATCTTCAGGCACAGTGAAAACATATATGTTTGAGTGAACTGCACAAACATATCTGGAGCCAGTTGTATGGGGACAGTGCCGTTTGACGTCGCCTGTTTAATAGATGCAGGTAGGGAAGAACTCATATATTTCATGTTTTCTTCTTTGGTGTTTTGTCTCACTGCAGGGAGCGAGACCTGCGAAACATTATGACATACGTGTGAATGTTGACCGCTCACAGTCTTTGCCCCCAACACAGCTGAACTCGGTGTTTGTGTCGTTATCCACCTGACACCTCGAATAGCAGTTGTTCTTGTAAAACGTTGTCCAGGTAAGGCGAAATCTTTGTAACCAAACACAATACCAGCGCAGTAATCCACAGGGTACCACGGGGCTGCGTGTATCTGTAAAACATAATGAAGTTATTAAAAGATATTGAACGAAAATATATTTTGGGAGTATTCTGGTTTTAACTACATGTAGGAACACACCCAACACTAACCCACGTAAACATAATTCCAACCCGTTTGTTACCTATTTGTTTTCTACAGCCTAAATAATGTATTGCATTTTTTTATTAACGATATACCTCCGATTTAAGCCGATACTAGATGATTTATAATTTGTTCTGAGATAATTGTGCCCCGTGTCCAGTGGAACCACGTATCGTGTAATCATGTTACCAAAGAAGTTAAAATTGTACAATTTTTGGGGTCTGGTACAAAGCTTACCATGGAGTTGGAAAACACATGATTCTGACTGATCAATCAGGGGTTTCAAATAAAAATAAACACTTATAATTGTTACAGCTGATTTGATGACCGCATCACACCGGAAGCTAATATTAATAGCAAATGCTTTGGTCAGAAAATATCGTAGAAATCGACAAAGAGAGTGTATTTCAAGTTTTAAGGCAAGCTGAGTTATTGAAACCTTTGTTGCAAAACGAATATATTTCTTAAATGTGTCTCTCTTTTCTAAGTAGTAGAATCTCTGCATTTGTACGCAGCAAACGTGATTCGAAACTAACATATTTTGGTGTTTCGTTTTAATAAAATCAGCCAACGTGGTAGCGTGTCATTAGATCGTCTAATCACTATCACTGGACTGCCTGGTCAAAATTCGATTGTGTGCAGGCTGCTTTCGAATGGCAGGATTTCTGCCTCAGGCAACAAACATACACTTATTTTTTATGCAAATTATTTGAGTGGCTGGTGCTACTGGTGGAGCAAGGTATGCGTACCCTTTTCGCGAACACCTGCTGTCAACATATAATGTTCACCGCTAGTTTGTTGCCTTTCACGCCCAATGGAAAAGAGGTTTCTGCTGAATGGGCTGAAGTCCCCTTGTTTTCAGCATGAGCTCAGTAGCATTTATGTATTTATCAATTATGCCAAATTACATGTTTCAAACTGCACACTCCAACACACACCCCCACGCCCCCCCCCCCCCCCCCCACCCCCCCCCCCACACACACACACACACACCAATCTCACCCGAAGGTCTTTTGATATCAAACATATCAATGAGTGTTGATATATTTGATATCAAAAGACATAAGGGTGAGTTTTTATTTATCATCCAACATCATTCTTCCAACTTTTACAGTTTGTAAACAGTTGAGTGTTCATTGTAAAACGTACTGCTAGCAGCTTCAGTAGCAGAGCCATTGGTGATGTCATGTGATTGTGACGTCATGGTAACCAATGACCTTACCATTGTCTACAAAGCATTGTGATGCAATTTCATTTAGCGACATCTACAGTGTAGATATCGCTTGATCTCACCCAAGCAATATCTCCTGTGGGAGCCAGTTTGGGATGAAAAAATCTACCTCCGACTGTGACTCGTGTCTTTTGCGAATCACATATGCGAATAAAGCGTCAAGATTTAAGAAACGCTGTGTTTGAGCAGATACCGCACCATATATTGTCTACTTGCTGGGTGTACACTTTATGTTAGCTTATGAAGTAGCTGTGCTGCACACTCTCAGTGTTAGATTTTTACATCTAAATTCGAATGCATACAGCTTCGTACTTTGTCTAAAGTCTATTGTCGGTGGTTCATTAATTCAGAGCAACAGCCAACTTCAACATTGAACACAACCCATTCACTCATATCATTGATAATACCAAAGTGAGTGAGTGAGTTTGGCCTAACGCCGCTTTTAACAGTATTCCAGTCTTATCGCGGCGTATCAGCTTAATGTGGGAGGAAAGCCCGAAGTGATGCAGGTCTCAGACGTTTACCACTTCGGTGAAACCCACGAGCACGGGTATGGTGCTGACAAACCTAGAAACATAATCGGGGCGAACCGGGATTCGAACCCACAATCATAGGTTTCTGGCGTGCCCAAGGGACGCAACTCTGCACAGCGAATCGCGGCGCCTTAGACGACTGGGCCTACCGTGCCCCCGATAATACCAAAGAGTTCAGGTTTCATGTTATCATCATAAACACAATGTGTTTTCAGTATAGAACTGGGTTACTTGTAGATTTAACCGCGCTGAAGGGCGTCGTATCTGGATCATTTGACTCACCTCGATGATGGCTCTGTGCAACTTGTTCCACATTATCAGGCAGCACAGAGCTTGTGACCAGCCCCACAGACAAGATCAGCACCAGGAGACTCAACGCAGCTGCCATTGTCCAAATAGATGTGATGCTTCGATGTCGTAAAGGCATATGTGTATCCACTGGTGGATGGCAGTACTTGTAGGAAAAGAATCGTGACGCAGTTAATAGTCTCCACACAACCTGTTGAACATGAAATGACGCAAGGACACGGATTTCAAAAGAACGTATTAATAGCACACAAGTATATAATACCGTGTGTATCCTTTATACATCCTGTTGAAAATGGCTGAACGATTCTCATTGGTTGAGATGTAGAAAAAGGAAGTGCGTAAAGGTTCACTTAATAATATAATGACAACACTCGTCTTTTCATATTGCAGTCACGAAGCACACAAGCATCTTCTCTCTGCAGATACATCGGCTTCAATCTACAGCACAGTTGGATGGCTTTATGCAACGTTTGAGATAAATCCATGTGAACATTTTATCGTCGAGTTGGTATTAAATTACAAAGCAGATAGCACGATATTTAATATGTCAGAGTTGCTATTTTAGTTGTCTGTTAAGACATGCATTGGGGGTGCAGATCTGCGTTGAATTAATTAATAACTAACAATATGTCTGTAGGAGGAAGTTTAACAATTATGTAAAAACATGTGTCAAGTTGAATTTAGGTTTGTGTTTTCTTATGAAAGCTAAGAATAAAAGTTATATAATTATTAATTAGCCTACGATTTAAAATAATGAACCCACGAGCTTTCCTGTGACTCTTGTCTGCAGAGAGAATGACAAACATTAGTATAATTACGTTTTACTTGTTATAATGTGATTATAATAAATAACTCACTAATAATCTACAGAACCATTTAAAAATGAATTATCCGCCTCATGATATATGTATAGACGCGAAACCGCATCTAAACGGGGCATTCGCCGGACGTCGACCTGTTGACCCAGACTATTTACACGTCCCAGTGCGATATCCTTTGATTCTTAATCTGCTTAACTGTTGTTATTTTCACGGATTAAAACTTGTGAATTTAATCAAACATGGGTTCGATTCCCGACATGGGTACAATGTGTGAAGCCCATTTCTGGTGTCCCCCGCCGTGATATTGCTGGAATATTGCTAAAAGCGGCGTAAAACCATACTCACTCACTCACTCACCATCCTCCAATAGAGAGTTTGATTGGTAAAAAAATTAGAACGTTTGTGAAATAGTACATTAATTAATTGGATAATATTTGAGATCGTACAATCTAGGTCTCAGCCCTGCCTGAGTATTTAGCATCAAAACCCGACGGTGAAATATTTGTGTGTCAAAATAAGATCTATCGTGCAACTACCATCATATTCACCATTTATATATGCTACTCATAGTATGAAGAGTGTCAGTTGTAATTTGACAAGCAAGTGACGTGTATGACGTCATGATATCTGTAGAGACAGGCCAACCAACCGGGTTTCTAGTGAGTGAGTTAGTTGGGTTTAACGCCGCTTTTAACAGTATATCAGTTATATCACGGCGTGTCAGCTTAATGTGGGAGGAAAGCCCCAAGTGATGCAGGTCTCAGACGTTTACCACTTCGGTGAAACCCATAAGCATTGGTATGATGCTGACAAACCTAGAAACATAATCGGGGCGAACCGGGATTCGAACCCACAATTATAGTGAGTGAGTGAGGTTTTACGCCGCTTTTAGCAATATTCCAGCAATATCACGGCGGGGGACACCACAAATGGGCTTAACACATTGTACCCATGTCGGAAATCGAACCTGGGTCTTCGGCGTGACGAGCTAATGCTTTAACCACTAGGCTACCCGACCGCCCCCCACAATTATAGGTTTCTGGCGTGCATCTCTGCACAGCGACTTGCGGCGCCTTAGACGACTGGGCCACCCGTGCCCCCGTTAATGTTAATGACAAGCTTTCCTTTGATATGTGACCCCAAAGTGTCAAAGAGCAAAGGAAGGAATAGTTCGACTGTGGAGATAACATATATTTATTTCCAACACATTTATTTCCTAGCTTTACCAATATTTGTCCAATGTCAAATGAAACCTATTAATTGTGATGGGCAATTTACCACACAGAAATCGGGAACAATGGAGTGTGACGGAATAAACACAAAATCATAATATTACTGAACTTCAAAACAGGTAATAAGTGAGTAGGAAAACTGATTTTTGTGAATTATTAGCGTATAAGATAATACAATTCGTAATGTCAGCTGGCAGTCTGGTAATCCAGAAGTATAGGAACACGGCCTCTGACCTCGTCGTGCGGTTCTGTCTTATCTCGTGTTCCAGCCAAACAATGGCTGCAGTAGTCATGTTGCTACTGGCGACGCTCAGTCTCTACGCCTTGTCTGCTGTCTGTGAAACGACGTCTGTGTCTGTTGAAATCCACACCGATTCGGTCCTTCATACAATAGACGACAGGTTTGTTGGTGTCACATTTGATGCCATCCTGATTCGGAATGGATTCCAACAAACTGGTGTTGATTTTAGGTAAGATAATTACAACAAGCAGTGGCGCCTTGATATCACTGAACTACTTTTCAAATCGGAGTTTAACCAAACTGATTCAGAGGACATAATTGTTATTTTGTGATAAACGCTACGTGCGTACACGTATATGTTACCGTTGTTGCCGGATTGGGATGGGTAGTGTAAGTGTGACATGCTTTCAGGCATTTGTTTATATTGATGACCTGATGTGTTTCTACTACAGATTCCATTTTGACATTCAGGTCGCCACAGTTAAAGACCCTTGCCCGAGCATTTTCTCCCTGCATACTCCGCATTGGGGGCACGGATGCAGATGGCGTAACGTTCACCCCAAGTCTGCAGGCACCAAATGAATCTAACAGTGATCTCACAGGTGACCAGTGCACGTAATTAACTCAAAAACAAAAGACCTAATTTGTGCTCACATTGCTACCAACGCTTTTGTCTATATTAGCCGTCCAGTAAGCATATGCAACATCCTTCTATATACTGCTAAAAAAATACCATTTGGATAACTATATAAATGGATATACTGATAGCGGTTCGTTCCCAACAAAATCGGCTTGGTGAGCTCTTGTAATCAGACGTCTTTCAGAGAATGAACAGTACATCTGGAGAGAGAGACTAGCACAGAGACCGGATCTTTCACGATACCATAAAATTCATAAACGGTTACAAATGCATGTTCTTTATAATGTAATATATCTCTATCCACATCTAAGACAACCCCTGCAACTTTGTATTAAAATCGGATCAAGAGCATAAGTGTCGAAAGAATGTAACCATTACAATAGACATTGCTATGACTATGATTGCCATATTTTTTTGCACTGTGAAATGTTAATGCCTGACAGAAATAATTTCTTCTCATACCTGATTGATAAACTTGATGTAGATGTATACGTGAAAATATATATGCTTGACGATGATGATATGCTTTCATTCTTTCTCGGTGCAGATGTCCATGACTTGACTAACGAACTTGATTACGATACTTGGCAAAGCATCATAATGACTTTCTGCCACTTCACATGGAATTTAAAGAAACACCTTATGTATATCTACTAGACACTTTACTGCACTCAAAATGTACATCGTAAATTATTTATTCATAGCAGTGTATAACATAATTTCATTGTATATAGTCAAGTAATTTCATTGATGTATTGTAAATAATGTATTTGCCCATGTAAAGTCTTCGGATTCAACTCTGGAGGAAATTCATTCATTCATTCATTCATTCATTCATTCAGTCATTCATTCATTCATCCATCCATCCATCCATCCATCCATCCATTCATTCATTCATTCATTCATACTCAATTCAAAGAAGAAATACGGACAAACATCCTCGAATACCCAGTATTCCGCCATTAGCTAGCTTACATCCATTTGCGGTTGTTAGGTAATACACATGCATGTATATAATGTCTTATTAATTCACATTTCAGGTCAAGTTTGGGACGAAATAAACAATTTCACCAAAGAGGTAGGCTGGGATCTCATCTTTGGTCTCAGTGTGCTACAGCGGAAAGATGGACACTGGGACCCGAGCAATGCAGACCAACTGCTCGACTACACCAGCCAGAAAGGATATGACATCTACGGCTTTGAACTGGGCAATGGTATCACAATACATTACACATAATATTTAACAAACTGAATTTGGTAATTCACCACCTTGTACTGGGAACATTCGAAGCTATTGTAAGATATTGATATCTCCCATCCCACATAGCATCTCGATTCATAATTATAAAATATAAAAATTCAAGATGTGACCAAAAAGAGTAGTATGATTTAAATACCACATCAAGCAAAAAAACTGTATTATATTGCAAGGTGAGGTACGAGGATGTAAATAAGAAATATCTATCCATCTTGTCAAGAAACATGCTTACATGTTTTACACGTAATGTACATACTGATACATACCTTGTTTGCCGGTGAGCCCAAATATCACCTGAAGTCCAAAAACTTGTATGATACATTGATGTAATAATTTCCGTTTACTGTAAGCATGTCCATGGGTGTTCTTGTTCTACAGAACCTATCAACCTTCCTGATCATTACAATACAAGCATTGCTGGCTCCCAACTGGGAAGAGACTTCCTCACCTTTCACGACAATCTACGAAAGCGTCCCTACTTTAAGGATACGTTGATACTCGGACCTGACATATTCCACATTGACAAAGGGATTTCATTCATGAGGGAGTATGATTTTCATTGCCATTAACAAAACATTCCTAGCTTACACGTATTGTATATTATCAATAACAAACGAAGCAGATGGTGGTGTATGCTTAAGATTCAGTGTATCATTGTATGTACGTGTTTAAATGAATAAATAACTTGCAGAGTAATCAAAGACACATACAATGTTGCTATTCAGTTTTCATGATACATTCCACAGCTTCCTGACATCTGGAGGAGCCCGATCTGTGGATGCCATTACATTCCATCAGTGAGTGCTAGTCCTGTACTGCAATATGTACATTGAATATACTATACATGTATATAGATGCTAGAGCCATGCGAACATGTCGTCATGTATACGTATATTTCATTTGCAATCGCCATAACGTTCGATGTTGACCAATCTCATGAAAAGTCGAAAGCAGCTTAATCTCATCATTGTCTCAAACATGCATATCTATTGAAGGTGAATTTTGCTATATTTGGTCACTGGGTGTAACGAATGACCCCAGCGTTCAAATGCACAACAGAAAGCGGAAAATGTGTTCGAAGCTCTAATTCGCCGCATTCAATTGTCAACACAATGTGCCTGTTTGTGATAATGACATGAGTCACATAGTCTTTCAGTGCATGTTAATCTGACATGCCATGATATTACTGAAATAAAGTTCAAAATGGTAAAAGCGTAATTTAACAGTAATACTGTTCAAAACGGAGTTCGGAAAGAGGTATAAGATCCACCTCTCTAACTCTGAACTGAACTTTCTGATCACAGCTACTTTGGTAATGGCACGGAAGGCAGACTTGCTGACTTCACAGACCCTGTGTTTATGGATAGGCTGAAGGTGACCCTAGACACTGTACGTAACGCTACATCAGACGCTCCCGCTGGGACGCCACTTTGGCTTGGAGAGACGGGGTCCTTCTTTGATCATGGTGTGATGAATATGACTAATACATATGTGGATGGATTTCTGTGAGTGTACATTTTTAGATAATGTTAGTATCAGATTAAATCTAAGCATATGCCATACGGATGACAGCGAATATTGGTCAAAACAGATTACAAGCACAACCGAAAGAAATTACTTCACAAGCCTTCACGTTTCAAGTGTATTGAGTTGACAATTCATCAGCATATTAAGTTGTGACCATCAGTTTCACTTGTTATAGGCAAGCATTCCATAAATGTACAGATTTTCAGTTAATCATGTAATGCCACGTTTTAATACCTTATTATTCGCAATATGCATAATATGAATAATATAATAGTAAGAATAATAACATTGTGTTTCTAAAGTACGTCAGTATATGTAAGAATATACACTGTAACTGGATTTATTAACGACCTCAAATGTTCAGATGGTTGGACAAACTGGGTCTCTCAGCCCAGTCAGGCATCAAGAAAGTTATCCGTCAAGATTTCTCTGGTCCTGGTTGGGCGTTTCATAACTTGATCGAACCTTACATCAACTATCCAGAGACGGTAAACTCCACCAATCTTATGTGTGTGTGTGTGTGTGTGTGTGTGTGTGTGTGTGTGTGTGTGAGTGTGAGTGTGAGTGTGAGTGTGTGTGAGTGTGTGTGTGTGTGAGTGTGTGTGTGAGTGAGTGTGTGTGTGTGTGTGAGTGAGTGTGTGTGTGTGTGTGAGTGAGTGAGTGAGTGAGTGAGTGAGTGAGTGTGTGGAGAGTGTGTGTGTGAGAGAGAGAGAGAGAGAGAGAGAGAGAGAGAGAGAGTGTGTGTGTGTGTGTGTGTGTGTGTGTGTGTGTGTGTGTGTGTGCGTGTGTGTCAGATCGAGTTAATGTTTAACGTCACACGGCATTATTTCAGCCATATCCAGACGAACACCAACCTCAAATGCAGTTTCGTTCGAATAGCGTATAGTGACAATGTCTTCGATTATTGTTTCATTGTGTAACAAAACAAAGACTGCCGGGAAAACTAAAGTATACACTTGAATAATGCATCTGACCAAAAATTAAAAAACGTTTTTTGTCGAAATCGACCTGGTTCTGACATACCTAGAAACAGAACTCGCACAACGCCACTTCTCTGCTATATGAAACATGTGAGACCGTCTGGATTGTCAAACCAGTAGACGTCGTCATGCACCACAGAACCGTCAACAGCTGAAAGCCGCACGGAGGGACGCGTGGCAACGGATTCGCAATGACGTCGTCAGCCGGCTAACGCTTTCAAAGCATTTGTGCCCGTGGTAGTCATATTGAGAATTTTGGTATCTCTAAACCAACCCCAATATCTGCTTCACTCTGCTCACAACTGTGTACTGTGAAATTACGACCGTATGTTCCTTGAGACGTCATGTGCACGTCACCTGTTGTGTGGTGCTGATAAAATGCATGTAATATCGCCTATGATATTCGTATTAAGTACGTCACCATCGAGTAACTATACCTTGTGTGTTTCATTGTTAGCATCCATCAAACATGGGTGTATACTTCCATTTGCCCGGCAGTTTAACATTCACTTTGTTTCACCTATGAGTGATGGGAATTGTTGAATGTGTTCTCAATTGTATGCTTGAAGTCGGCTGTTGCATTAAATGTCCTTATACTATAAATCAGTTCTGTTTCTCTCCTAGGACTACTGGCTTACTCTCATATACAAGCAACTGGTTGGCAATATCGTATTTGACACAAAGGGCTCACACAACATCAGAATATATGCCCATTGCACAAAGAACAACAAGTAATGTTCCTCACAATAGTGAGTGAGTGAGTGAGTATGGTTTTACGCCGCTTTTAGCAATATTCCAGCAATATCACGGAGGGGGACACCAGAAATGGGCTTCACAATTTGTACCCATGTCGGGAATCGAACCTGGGTCTTCGGCGTGACGAGCGAACGCTTTAACCACTTGGCTACCCGACCGCCCCCTCTCAAAATAAGAAATAGGGGGCTCTTATTAGAATATTACTTTGGTGGAAAAAACAGAGTTGAAAGATAAATTTCGTGGTTTATGCTGACAGTCTGAACTGTTTATATACGACAGATACATTTTGCCAGAATATAAATGACCATAATTAAGGGTGCATATAACACACGAGTGCGTATTATACACGAATAAATACATCTTGTGTACCTTGATTAATCGGAAGGGGGGCTAATTGGGATTGTTCACTAGCCAATATATTAGCAAATATCGCCGTGGGGGCTTATTAGAGCGTGGCGCTTATTACGTCGAATACGGTTTTTCGAATATTATATTGTGATATAATGATCAACAATTTCTGAGTATCCACATTAACAAAATCCCTTTATATTACCATGATAAAATAAATGACTTGTTTAAAGCAAGTATTTCAATCTGCCTTCAGTAAATATGGCTATCCATCTGGAAGTGTCACGGTCTATGCAATGAATCTTGACACCAAAGCAGCGTCCGTCACCTTTCCAAAATCCTTAAACAGTCGCATGGAGTTGTTTTGGCTGTCCGCAGTCGGTGACGACCCCCGAGCAAAGTAAGTGGTACAAACACAATTTAATTAAAGTCGATAGAACAGTCTGTAATTTTCAAAATGGCATAATACGCATTCCCTCACTGTGGAATGATCTTGAATTGAATTCGGCAATTCTAGCGACTACTATCCTCGCGAAACAGAGCTAAGTCATGGGAGCATCAATACATGTATCAAATCAATGCAGTCAAGTCACATTTTCCCATGTACATCCTCTCATGTTATTGATTGTAAATGTATTGCATCTAGAAATATGTTATGTAAAATGTTTTTACATTTACCTTCCTGTTCCTATACAGGAATGTACTTCTGAACCGTGTACAGTCTCTATATATGGTGAACAACAAGATCCCTGCATTCCGTCCTCGATCCAAGACAGGAGGACCACTCCTCCTGCCCCCGCGGACGTACGGCTTTGTAGTCTTCCCTGATGCTGATGTCGCTGTCTGTCACTGATGAGTGACCGTAAATAAAACATCTCTTGCATGACACACCAGTCTTTCTCGTCTCGTGACTGCACACCCTTCCTGATGAGAGGGTAAATCGAAAAGAGTGTCACCTCATAGATACAGCCCCGTGAAGATCCGGGGTAGAATAGGTCTTCAGCAACCCATGCTTGCCGTGAAAGGCGATTATGTCTTGTCGTAAGGGGCGACTAACGGGATCGGGTTGTCAGGCTCGCTGACTTGGTTGATGCATCTCATCGATCCCAATTGGATCGATGCTCATGGTATTAATCACTGGATTGTCTCGGCCAGACACGAGTATTTACAGACTGCCGTCATATAGCTCGAATATTGCTGTGTGCGGCGGTAAACAACAAACCAACCTCATGTGTCATCTCATAGATACTGTTCAATGTGAGTTTTCAACACCTGTATGGATACTATCATGTTGTGATAGCTACAGACTGATATTATGGCATATGTTTCCGGGAAGCCAGTTAGAGATGTTGACAGGGATGAGGTAAACTAATAAAAGAGCTGCAGTTAAGAACCTGCATGAAAAGGACACGTTCCCAAAGTAAATACGCGAAAATATGATACCATGCCTCTGTATGACTGCCTGTCATGTTCAACTGTTATGAAATGGGGGACTGAATTTAGGCGAGGCAGAAGAAGCACAAAAGTTGACTCTCCGTCTGGTCATCCTAAAGATGCCACGTTTGAGTGGTTCTTAGATGTAACTCAGCAACTGTGCTGAACGTTTGGACGAAAGGAATAGTTTTACCTCTCAATATTAAAAAAGAAAAACATGTCTGTTCAGACAACACACATCTTCAGAATGTTCTATCCAATCGTTGGGCAGGGAGTTAATTATCCAATGTCGCCATTAGGGTAGGTCATTTTTAATTTCCTTGATGGGTGTCTAGATAATTATCTAAGACTTTGTTCTTTGTGAAAATACCATCATGTAACATGTCACTTGCTACAGATCAAAATTGATTGTTTCCCATGTGATCATTTTAACATTTTGAGGGTTTAGGATGCGACTTATCATTTGGTATTAAAAACATACCACCAAGAAAGTGATATAACTAATTTTCGCTGTCATTTTCACTTCACTCATATTGCGAGGTCTCTTTTTGAACAACCTTGTATTTTGTTATCTATACTGATACACAAATACTGATTACTAAGTCCTATTCAATCTATGATTTATCAAATATGTATTTATATTTTTTGGAGACTACACCAGCTGTATTTCTTTCTTTATCCATATTGATGCTGGATACTAAAAACATAAACGAACTAGATTGGGAATTACTGTTTGCTGCACTTTCTTCTACCAGTGGGCGTATGACAAACCATCTTTTGTACTTGGTTACTCATAACCAGATGAAATTGAAAGGAAGTGGTAGAGCATAGAAATATGGAACAATAACAAGCCCGCATATTGTACTTTTTAAGATATGTGCAAATTATGATTGTGTAAGTAATCATTACCTCACAGCTTCGTCGGATCATTAATGTGCAGGTAGATGAATGGGTACATGCAAACGTTTCGTAATTTTTTGAAAGGCTTCTTGAAAGTTGGAGAAGAGAAACATTTATAAGCGACAAAATCTTTTCCATAATCATAAGAAAGAGTCCACTATAGACAGATTCCGACTACTCTAACTTGGGTTTTCTTCAAATGAAGCTTTCATAAAGAATGTTAAACACCAATGTTCATTCGTTTTTGTGGAACAATATTCAAACATTTCAGTGCTTTTCAGTCCAGTATTAATACCAATCTGCAAATGGTGACATACCATCAACTTGCCACTGAAAATAAGTAAAGTACAATTAAAGAGTGTATCCAGAGATCAAAAAGGATCCATACAATGTTCGCTGATGTTTCATTTTGTCTTACAGCGTCAAGATTTGATGTTAATGAGATTTTTACAGAATAAATTTTCTCATTTTATCAACTTCATCATTTTGAAATTGTCTAAATCTGAAAGCATACGTAAACATTTGACTAAATGTAAGTTCAGTCTGACATGGCAAGAGAATTTAGGGTTATAACTATGTTTGTTGTAACGAGGGCAAACACTCTGTCAAACACGTAGCAAACCAAAAGAGAACACAGCTTATGACACAATAACAGGACAACGTGTGTTGTGTAACTCGGCTGACCCTGTATTTTACGACAGAGTATATCTCACATTCTTATATTTCCTCACACACTGAATAATAGAAGCGACAAAATCCTTTCCATATTCAATAGAAATCTCTGTTGAAAGCCTAGTCGATTGTACGATTCCGATTATTCATGATCATGTGTTTATGAATCACTTTCAAATAGTGATGATACCAGGTGTTCGAGAAAAGGTGGGTGTATCCTGCACCCGTCACAAACACATACAACGGCAAGTCAATTGTTCATCAGAAAACACACGGGAACCTATGGTACAAGTCACTATAAGGACTTGCATCAGTCATTATTTTTGTCACTGATGCGCCGAATGTGGAAATGTCCCCCATGGGTCTACCATACAACGTTGTGAAAGCCTTTCTGAGGCTTTGAAAGATGTAACCGGATCAAACAACTTCTGAGCTCTCTTACACATTGGAAGAAAGAGCATGCTCGATTGTATCTCAAACGTTTTGAAATGTAAACACCAAAGACGGAATTGCTGAAATATTGCTCGCCATGAAGGGGAAGTTGACTTTTGGACATTGGAAGTCGATCCCTCTTGTCATCTTAATGCATAGATCTAAATGTGAAACAGATGAAGCGGCCTCACTGGCCGCCTGTATTTCTAGTTCAGGGAAATAAATCAGTGGAAGGAATTGGCTATTTATATGGCTATTGAACGATATCAGATCCTGGATAAACCTGAAGCTTAAGTAATACCTCTTGGCCAAATACGTCAAACTTGGAAATGTTCTCTACATGTCTACCGTAATGTTTATGAAAGCTTTACTGGGCCTTGAATATGCTGAAACCCTGACCAAACAACATAGAGCAAGAATAGTATGAAGCTTTTCCATATCTTCATAGAAGAGCATCTTCAATTGTACCTCAAACGTTGTGACATGTATACACTAAAGGCTGGAGTTCTGTTTCCTCTTTTTGTTTTCCTCAATTTGTTCATTCTTCCAGTGGTAACATCATGCATTACTCGTTCTGTTCTGTAACAATGTAACTCGCCCTTGCCCTCATAGATGTAACTAACTGACATGACCTGCAATGTAACTCGTCTTGTCGCACTACAAACCTCCTTGCCCTGATAGATGTAACTAACTGACATAACCTACAATGTAACTCGTCTTGTCGCACTACAAACCTCCTTGCCCTGATAGATTAACTAACTGACATGACCCACAATGTAACTCGTCTTATTGCACTACAAACCTCCTTGCCCTGATAGATGTAACTTACTGACATGACCTACAATGTAACTCGTCTTGTCGCACTACAAACCTCCTTGTCCTGAAAGATGTAACTAACGACTGGCTAAAAATGTTGCAGAATACGTGAGAATGTATTTCATTGGCGGGCCTGAGGAAGTGATCAAGACAGGCACCTCGTTTTCTTTTTTAATGACAACCTCTAACGAAAACCGTTTATTTAAATATTCCTGGGTATTTGATAATTTAGTATGAGTTTAATCACAGTAGTTTACAAACCATTTGGAGGTTCCTCTTTGTCATCTACACGATTAAAATAGGTTTTGCTTCATTTGCCTGTGATTTTGTTTGATAAACGTGTTAGACGTATAAATATCGCAGTTGAAATGTAAGAGCAAGTAATTTAAAAAAAAATAAAACTCTTGTTCTTTGTCTGAAAGTATTGAGTATGCCTGGCACTACTAAATAGATAATTTAACGAATTGTCTTTCTCTTCCTATATTACCTGTAGTATCGGTAAATCCCCCTAAAACGTTCTTCGCATGCGCCTGTAGCTTGCTTTTATCGTATTCAAACATTCTATCGTTCAGTAATGTACTTTCATTCAGTAAACCATCCTCTGCAAATGAAACTGAGGTTTCACATAGCCCCTACTGAAAATAGCCAATGCTTGTTGCATAAACCGATATTGTTCACATGACAAATATAACTTCCTTGTGTAATACAACTGCCTATATCACGATCTTACTATTAATAACAGTAAGAATGGACGGTAACCTTCCTACCACTTAGCTTTGTCGAGACACGTACCGCTTCATGCAAATAGTTTTGTATGTGTACTGAATCGAGGCGTGTTATTTGTATCACATGCCTCCTGACTTGAAAACACAGCCACATATAATTATTTCAATATCAAACATGTGCTTTCTATATAATCATTTGTTATTTGTTTCCAAATCTGATCCAGAACAAATAAATACAAGTATTTCAGGTTCATGATACCACATATTATGACAAGGAATAGTGACCAGATGCGATGGCTCCGGTGACCTAGTGATTTATAACCCTGATATTCCTTGTGCACAGTTTCTCGTCAGAATCCCATCTTTTCAATATGTGATCACCTGCGAATTACATAGAGTCCCTTTATAAGCTGTATAACATGAGCACATATGTATACACATACATCTATGTACACATCTACCTCTGACATATAAAGCTGAATAACATACAAGTGTACACACAGACACAAAATGTAAAACCTATCTCTGGCACATTGACCTGTATACCTATCTCTGATACACACAGCTGTATAACATAGATACAAGTGCACACATAGACACATAATGTAAAACCTATCTCTGATACACACAGCTGTATAACATAGATACAAGTATACACACAGACACATAATGTATAACCTTTCTCTGATACTCACAGCTGTATAACATAGATACAAGTGTACAAAAAGAAACATAATGTAAACCCTGTCTCTGATAAACACAGCTGTATAACATAGATACAATTGTACACACAGACACATAATGTAAAACCTATCTCTGATACACACAGCTGTATAACATGGATACAAGTAAAGAAAGAGACACATAATTACATTTAGTACTAACTACTAAATGACTTTAATGCGTGTATCCAAACCATTGGCTAATTACGTCCGTAACCCAATCACCACTCGTAACTCAATCACCCACGGGTCACCACTCTGCACCGTGCCCGGGGAATAATCCCGCAAGCATCATCCCGCCTTTTGTTGAAGTCCATCATTCGCGCACCGTCCCTCTTTAAGTAAACACGTGTTTCGCTGTATCTAATCGCTTTCGCACCCACCCACCCAGCTTGCCACTCCTTTTCTTTCCTTTTCAGCCGGATGTGTCCTCTTCACCTGGAATGCTAATCACTTCTTTTCTTCAGCGTTTATTCCATTACAGGTACCAGCAGAGCAGATTGTATATATGCAAATAAACCTGTACATATGTAAAATAGGTTTTCAGGGCGCTTGTATATATGTACATACCTTTTAAACGATTCTGATATATGTAAATAAACATGACTTCTAAATAGCTGTATATATGTATATATGCGACTGCCTGTCTCAACAATAAACTATGTCGAGGTGTGCGGGGTTCTTGTGGGCTACACTGCTAATAGCAAATTATCTTGCTTCCAAATTAATACTCGTGCTTAAGGCTACCTGCTTTTCAGCGGGAACCTTTCTGGGGTTACCTGCTTCTCAGTGGGAACCTTGTCTTTCCCGACTTTTCAGCCGGGGAATCGTAAAATAACATACGTTGGGTGCAAACAATTGCCACGTATATGGGCCCGGCGGCGGAAGTCGTCTTGTCAAGCGGTAGCTGACAGTTGGGTACGCGGCGGTATTCGCACAATGGTTTTGCTAATGGGGCCAGGCAGTGGGATCTGCTTTGGCCGGCTACCTGGGGCCGGGGAGCGGTAGTCTGACTAAGGCCAGCAGCGGGTGCTGCTTTTGGCAGCGTGGTAGTTGCCAAGCAATGGTAGCGTTTAAATATGCTACCGTCGGGGCCGGACAGTGGAGGCAGTCTCAGCCCAGCAGCGCTAGCTGCGAATCGCATGTTGGCCATGCTAATGGCCATGGCAACGGTAGCATTTTTGTATACACAATTAGCAGCTTAGTAGCCCACTAGTACCTGCACACCTTTGGCCATTTAACCCAATCTCATCTTCTGTTTTTATTATAGGCACGGGCATCCACGGCTCGGTGGCCCGTGCCTCTCCTTGGCATATCGCGGGATAAAGTCATACCTATCTCTGATACACACAGCTGTGTAACATGGATACAAGTGAACATTTAGCCACATAATGTAAAACCTATCTATGATACACACAGCTACATAACAAAGATACAAATGTTCACAGTGACACATAATATAAAACCTATCTATGATACACACAACTGTATAACACTCATACAAGTGTACACACAGACACACAAGGTAAAACCTATCTATGATACACACAGCTGTATAACATTGATACAAGTGAACAAAGAGACACATAATGTAACACCTACCTCTGTCATACACAGCCGTATAACATTGATACAAGTGTACACACATACACATAATGTAAAACCTATCTCTGATACACACAGTTGTATAACAGAGATACAAGTGTACACACAGACACATAATGTAACACCAATCTGTGATATACACAACTGTATAACAAAGATCCAAGGCACATAATATGAAGACTGTATCTGATACACAGAGCAGTATAACATAGATACAAGTTAGACAAAGACACATAATGTAAAACCTATCTGTGATACACACAGCTGTGTAACATAAATACAAGTGTACACACAGACACATAATGTAACACCTATCTCTCACTGCAAACACGAAAACGTCGTTTTTTTCCGTATATGGTCATTGGACGGAAAAACGACTAAACATTCATTAAAATTGATTAATTGGTCAGCGTCTAGAAAGTGTCCAGAAAAGAGTCGAGTTTTTCAAGCGTAAAATGGACGGAAAAACGATGCTTTTTGCTCCGCCTTGTACAACTGTTAACGGTCAATCAGATGGCGCTGGTCCCCCGACGCACGTGATGTCCAAGGCTTCCTTTCGGAAGCTTTAGGTTTCGTATTTCTGGCATGCCTTGCTCTAGTATCTGTCGCGCGCAGTGCAGCGAGATTTGCTGATAAGCTAGTTTTAGGATATGTTACATGTTAATGGAATTCAGACACGCGCCAAGAAGTCAAACCAAACAATGTTACTAAGTTTATTGTGGTAACGGCTATGTACAGTTACCCCTATCGGATAATGGGTTGTGTTTCATTTGGTTATAACAATAACTAATTTTTTAATGTGAAGTTTACAAGATTTACGACTTGGACGCGAGGTCGGTCACATGACGTTCTTCACGTGACTGTATTCTTGAAAAGGCGTAAACACTGACTACTTCCACATTCCTGGGGAAAACCCTTGGAATTCCCTGGTACGAATTCATACAGAAGCGTGGTTGCAAGCCCATTTAAGGATACCCTCGCTACAACCCATCCCAGAGAGAAAAAACACGAAAAAAAATCCAAACTGTCGCAGTGACAATTTACAGAAATCTATGAATTTACCTTAGTATCTATTTGACACATCTTCACAATCACCTTTCAATGATCGGCCAATTGATCAGTGATGCCCAAGGCTTGAAATAGCCACAGGTTAATTAACAACTTCGAAAATATCTCCCGTCACGTTTATCGTGTCGGCCATTTTGACGTATTGTACTTGATGTAAATGTATTACGACGCTCTGTCATTGTAATTGACTTACTGAGGTAATTCTGTAAAAGATCTTCTCATCTAATGAGGATATTGTTTGGAATATATTTCTTGTAAACATACTAAAACATATGTTCTTCGCTTTGGGGGGAACTATTTTATTCCGGGGTGGCCCATTAAATCTAGTAGTAAGTCAAGGCACCATGCGTGATCTGTTATTTTATGTGTTTAAATTACTATTTGGGGCGTTAATAAAATACACTGACGCAAGTATATTCTATTCAAATCAATTGGATAATTGAATATGCTTTCTTTTACATATTACATAACATCACTGCACAAAATATGAACAGTTGCAGTAACACACTACGGTAATCGCATTAAACATCATTTTCAACTGTACAGTATTTCAGTATTTCAGTTATATCATGGTGTATCAGACTGATGTGGGATAAAAATCCGAAGTGGTTCAGGTCATCCAATGGTTGTTCGGGAAAAGGTGAGCGTATCCTGCCACACAAGTGGCACCCGTCACAAACACAATCAAGGACAAGTCAATTGTTCACCTGAACAAAGCACGGAAACACGAAATGATGCCCGTCCTCAGTTTTACCGAGCATGTAAATTATTTTGTCCGTCAAAAACATGGACGAGTATAAACAATATGTTCATTCACGTAATACATGTCATACATTTGACAAAATGTATTGACTCGGAGCATTATTGTTAATCACAGCGTATGCAGTTGAACTCATCACCCATCCCATTATTGATAACCCTTCTTGAAGATCTATGAAATCAGAAGCTGTAACACTATCTTTTAACTGGCATGTCAGACTTCTATTTCATTACTCAGTTTTATTTGCACGGATTACTATGGAAGGGACATTGTCTCGTTGTCGCATTGACGCCTTTACAAATACAAGCAAAACGTGTCAAAATTAACAAAAGCGCGACAATTGGCAATTTGTCGCATTGTCGCGTGTTCGCATTGTCACTCTTTGATAATCCTTTTCTTTATTTTACAAAAGGGCGACGATGCCGTAACGCGACATTTTCAAGGTCAAAATATGTCTCGTCGTCGCATTGTCGCCCCATCACAAATGTGTATAAAAGGCGTAAAGTTCAGTTATTGTTACAGTTAGGAAGTTCAACCTGATAAATGTACGTCTTGAAATGAAAACACAAGTCCGTCCGCGAGTCCATAACGTTTTATTGTGAGCTCTTCTCTAAAAGTGGTTAGTGTTCAACTCCCAGTTCCAAACACGTAGTACCTCCTCAATAATCCACATACCTCCAGTGCAGTGGTCTTCCGGAAGATCTTACTCTTGACCGTATTAGACAACTGACGAGTGCACGCCTGACCTGTGACCTCGTTGCAACCCTCGTGATGTGTTTGCCGAAGGGAGAGGTGTAGGAAATGTGTGCTCCAGCCCAGCGCAGAGCTCGCGACACACTGTATACTGATGTATACAGTATATTGCAGTTGATATACTGTATACTGCATGTGATACTTATTTGCGGAAATGTTACAACTTTCAAGATTCAAGATTCAATTTGCATATATTTCATATACAACAGACCGCCGTCATATATCACTGGAATACTGCTGAGAGCGGCGTTAAAACAAATTGTTTTCATAATGGAGCGCTGCAGTCATTTAAAATAGAACCGTATACATATGTACATGTAGTACCAACTCACTCTATTTGATTCGAATATTCAGCAGAAAATATATTATTAACCAGGTCTTTGGGAAAAGATATCAGATTTTTATAAGCAGCCACATAGGGATGATAAAGGACCCCTCGCTGATTAGGTTCTTGTTTACTTTAGAGCAGAGTTGGCCATGTTAGATGATATAACCAAAATCCGGGAGCTCCGGCGGGGGGCAAGCTGGTCTTGTTAGTGTATGGTATGAGCTGTGACGTTGACCCAAGAGAATAATGTAAAACATGAGACCAACTCAAGTCTATAATGAGTGGGAAAGTCTAGATTTCCACAGCTCTAGCCTGAAATTAAGAATTGTTCTATTCTCCATTTTAATTGTATTATTTTCATTTTGTAGACATGGATGGACCAACCAGGAAAGAAATTGATGGAATATTAATATCACATGTTACCACTGATCCAGTTAAATTCATCACACAATAATAAATTAGTATTTGACATTACGGCATTTGATTATTAGGGCATGATCATGTACATGTTCACTGTAGTAATGTACACACCAGTCAACTTGATTATAATTTTTATCAAAGTGTAGCGCGGCATCAACGATTACTTTATGATATCCTCACTTGTCATCGATGTATTGACATCGAACAATGGACGGCAATTCGAAATTCTTATGGATAGCTTTAATAGGGACAGCGCCGGTGTCAGTACAATTTTCCTAGTTAAAATAAGTATCTACAAAATATAATCTGAAGCAGACAAGAACAATATTTTTTTATTAATGCTTACTTTCATGGATAGAATTAAGGCAATCTAGGCTTGCCAAATCGTTCTAGACTTGAGCTGGATTCCTTTTAAATTTATTCTGTATGGTCTGGGAGACGAACGGGCGTCAGTATCGCATGGAGAACTGGGACAGCCTTAATCGGTGTAATCGGATATGTTGTGGAGTTTCGGTTTTGGGCTGTTTGCTGAATATATAGAATTGCGAGTTATGTATACTCTGTATTCTTTCGTCATGGTAGCATATATATTTTCTATGTTGCTTTTTGAATTATCCACAAATAATGAGAACTACAATGTAAACCTCTCTCTGGAGATATGCAATAATACTACTGAAGGGCATATCTGAAAAATCGGACTTCTCGACAAATATTTCTTTCTTAAATACTACTCGTTACAGGCATTCTGATCATTATATCATACTTTGTACAGTTTTAAAGTCAAATAATGGCAAATTGTGTATCTTTCTACTTTTTGAATTAATTATATATTCTGAAATAAAACCTTAGCATCAGATAGCGATATACACGAATATGATCTATACTATTATAAATGAATTATCAATTTCGTATTATGAATTAGATAAACAGATATTATGATATTAGATAAATATGATAGTAAAACAAATTATTTTAATCTATTCTTGTGAATAGGTAACGAGAGATCTAGGCAACGCACTAACGTAGCCATTTATGAAAAATGAAATATTAAAAGTTTACGGGTTTGATCATGCACATTGAATGACAGGGAAGAAAGCAACGCAATAATTAAATTATGAATCAAATTATGTTATAAATATAACAGAATATTTAGAAAATATAAGTTTAATTTCTCATTGTTGGAAGGTGTTTAATAATTATATAGATTTTGTTTGATTGTTTGTTGTTTAACGCCGCACTCAGCAATACACCAGCTATATGACGGTGGTTCGTAAATAATCCAGTCTGGACCAAACAATTTAGTCATTATCATCAAGAGCACCGATCTACGCATTTGGGATACGATGACATGCATCAACCAAGTCAGCGAGCCAAGTCGCCTTCGTACAAGCATGGGTTGTTGAATGCCTATTCTAACCCGGATCTTCACGGGTATTTTTTTAAATAATAAGGTACAATGAAATTCTGTATATGTCCATGATATGTGTGTATAAGTAGATGGATAATATGTCCATACACGCCAAGTAAATGGTATATGCATTAATTTAAATGCAAATGATTCAATGATGAGTTCTTTCACAAGTCCATATTTCAAGGCATGTATTTGATATTCATAATAACTCCACAAAAGCTACACAATGGCAACAAAACGGTACCAGCATCACAGATACCAATAATACATGAGATACATATAATTACTTTAAAGTTAAAACATGTATCTAAATAGAAAATTAGAAGGATACACTTCCGACATTTTTCGTATTTTGTTTTCGTTTGGAGAGAGAAGTTGTGATTGGTATCTGATGGGTGCAAACAGGTGTTCCCTTCCGCCCAGGCCTTGCGGCAATGCTATAGCCCAAAATGAAACAAGCCTTGTTCAACAGGTTCAGACTCAAATTTCTATCCCACTTGGGCTCCTTTTAAATTTAAATATAATTTCTCGTGTCGATATGTGTCAGAAGAAATGAAATATTACAGCACTGGTGAATAGGTTATATGCGCATCTCAGCGTCGATCCTATAATATCCTTTTATGCAAAATACATATATACTGATGAATTAAGGTAGTAACACTACGCAAATATATGTCCAGATGCATACATCAGTATCATCTCGTGATCTTAATTCGTGCTTTCAGCCCTTTTTCTACCGGAGATTCTGGGGTGTTACATTACACCAGAAAGCCAGGTCCAAATTCAAGTCATAATTTCATGGTCCGTCTTGTATGTTGGAAACCAATATCGCAATATGGCTAAATATTGCTGAACGTGGTATTAACCCGATTACACACATTATTATTTCATTTTCTACAGTCATCTACGAACACTATCTTTAAGGAGGTATATCTGTATCATCTGTATCATCCAAATTTAAGTATAAAGATAAGTAAGTATAGATGTTGTACATATTCAAATATGTTCGTGATTAACCCAACCTTGAAAAATATTGAAAGATGAGTGGTAACTATTTATGCCATTATTTCAAATTAGAATGAGAGCACATCAGGAAAGCATGGTACTTTAATATACGTATCTTGTTAACCCAATATTCTTTTTTAAGTAAGAGCAGCATGTATATCGAGAGTATAGGTTTGGTGCGTGACTTATCACACAGTACTTTCAGAAAGTGTGCATATTCTGTTTATCGGCAATAAATAACATAAGACGATTCATACGGGTAAATACGATTTACTTCAGAACTAGTATAGATTATTTAAGGTTAGGGGGAAATGTATGTAATTAACAGAACTTTGGCCGGGTTTGAAGGATTTTGGTCCTGGCTTGGGCTTTGCGTTGGACGTGTAGACGGCATTTCCAGGTTTGACGTATCAATGACAAAAATGATGTCAGATGCAATTCTCTGCCTTTTCGGGTGAACAATTGGCTTGCCTTTGGATGTGTTTGTGGCGGGTGCCACTAGTGGATCGGAATGAGCTCGCGTTTTTGCGAGCATCCTATGTCATACTTTATTATGATGAATCATGAAACATGCTCCTGATGTTGTCGCAATGGTGCAGTTGGCGCTACTTTTGGCAAGGGTTTCTCATGATAATGGAAATGCTTATGTCGCTTTTGTTGACCGATAAACATGAAAAGATATATATGTACACACAGACACTTAATGTAAAACATAGCTGTGAGATACACAGCTCAATAACAAAGACACAAGTGTACACATAGACACATAATGTAAAACCTATCTTTGATAAACACAGCTGTATAACATAGATACAAGTGTAACACAAACACATAATACAAAACCTCTCTATGAGATACACAACTGTATAAAATCGATACAAGGGTACACACAGACACATAATGTAAAGCCTATTTGTGACATACACACAGCTGTATAACATAGATACAAGTGTAAACACAAAAACATAATGTAAAACCTATCTTTGATACACACAGCTGTATAACATAGATACAAGTATACACACAAACACATAATATAAAACCTTTCTCTGATACTCACAGCTGTATCACAGATATACAAGTGTACAAAAGGAAACATGATGTAAAACCTTTCTCTGACACAATCACCTGTATGACATAGATACAAGTGTACACACAGACGAATAATGTAAAACCCTTCTATGATGCAAACAGATGTATACCATGGATGCAATTGTACACACAGACACATAATTGAAAACCTATCTATGATACACACAGCTGTATATCATTGATACAAGTGTACACACAGACACATAATGTAAAACCTAAATCTGATACACACACTTTTTTAACATTAATACAAGTGTACACACAGACACAGAATGTAAAACCTTTCTCTGATACACACAGCTGTATATCATAGATACAAGTGTACACACAGACACATAATGTAACAACTATCTCTGATACACACAGCTTTATAACATAGATACAAGTGCACACATAGACACATAATGTAAAACCTATTTGTGACATACACACAGCTGTATAACATAGATACAAGTGTAAACACAAAAACATAATTTAAAACCTATCTCTGATACACACAGCTGTATAACATAGATACAAGTATACACACAGACACATCATGTAAAACCTTTCTCTGATACTCACAGTTGTATCACAGATATACAAGTGTACAAAAAGAAACATGATGTAAAACCTTTCTCTGACACAATCACCTGTATAACATAGTTACAAGTGTACACAGAGACACATAATGTAAAACCTATCTGTAAGATACATAGCTCAAAAACATGGAAATCAGTGTACACATGAACACATAATGTAAGAACTATATTTAATACACACAGCTGTATATCATAGATACAAGTATACACACAGACACATAATGTAACAACTATCTCTGATACACACAGCTGTATAACATAGATACAAGTGTACACATAGACACATAATGTAAAACCTATCTCTGATACACACAGCTGTATAACATAGATACAAGTATACACACAGACACATCATGTAAAACCTTTCTCTGATACTAACAGCTGTATAACATATATACAAGTGTACAAAAAGAAACATGATGTAAAACCTTTCTCTGACACAATCACCTGTATAACATAGAAAGAAGTGTACAGACAAACACATAATGTAAAACCTATCTCTGATACACCCAGCTATATGACATAGATACAAATGTACACAGAGACACATAACGTAAAACCTATCTATGATACACACATATGTATCAAATGGATGCAATTGTACACACAGGCAAATAATGTAAAACCTAACTCTGATACACACAATTTTTTAACATGGTTACAAGTGTACACACAGACATATAATGTAAAACCTTTCTCTGATACACACAGCTGTATATCATAGATACAAGTGTACACAAAGAAAGAATATGTAAAACCTTTCTCTGACACTATCCCCTTTATAACATAGACACAAGTGTACACACAGACACATAATGTAAAACCTATCTCTGACACCTTTACCTGTATAACATAGATACAAGTGTACACACAGACACATAATTTAAAACCTATCTCTGATACACACAGCTGTATAACATTGATACAAGTGTACACATAGACACATAATGTAAAACCTATCTCTGATACACACAGCTGTATAACATTGGTACAAGTGTACACACAGACAGATAATGTAAAACCATTCTATCATACAAACAGCTGTATAACATGGATGCAATTGTACAAACAGACACATAATTTAAAACCTTTCTCCGATACACAAAGCTGTATTACATAGATACAATTATACACACAGACACATAATGTAACACCTTTCTCTGATACTCACAGCTGTATAACATTGGTACAAGTGTACACACAGACACATGATGTAAAACCTATCTGTAAGATACACAGCTCAAAAACATGGATACACGTGTACACATAGACACATAATGTAAAACCTATCTCCGATACTCACAGCTGTATCACATATATACAAGTGTACAACAAGAAACATGATGTAAAACCTTTCTCTGATACAATCAACTGTATAACATAGAGAGAAGTGTACACACAAAAACATAAAGTAAAACCTATCTCTGATACACCCAGCTATGTAACATAGATACAAATGTACACAGAGACACATAATGTAAAATTCTCCTATGATGCAAACAGATGTATAACATGGGTGCAATTGTACACACAGACACATAATTTAAAACCTATCTATGATACACACAGCTGTATAACATTGATACAAGTGTACACACAGACACATAATGTAAAACCTAAATCTGATACACACACTTTTTTAACATGGATACAAGTGTACACACAGACACATAATGTAAAACCTTTCTCTGATACACACAGCTGTATATCATAGATACAAGTGTACAAAAAGAAACTTGATGGAAAAACCTTTCTCTGTGACTATCACCTGTATAACATAGATACAAGTGTACACACAGACACATAATGTAAAACCTATCTCTGATACACACAGCTGTATTACATTGATACAAGTGTACACACTGACATATAATGTAAAACCTTTCTCTGATACTCACAGCTGTATAACATTGGTACAAGTCTACACACAGACACATAATGTAAAACCCTACTATGTTGCAAACAGATGTATAACATGGATGCAATTGTACACACAGACACATAATTTAAAACCTTTCTCTGATACACACAGCTGTATAACATTGATACAAGTGTACACATAGACACGTAATGTAAAACCTATCTCTGATACACACAGCTGTATAACATTGGTACAAGTGTACACACAGACAGATAATGTAAAACCATTCTATCATACAAACAGCTGTATCACATGGATGCAATTGTACAAACAGACACATAATTTAAAACCTTTCTCCGATACACAAAGCTGTATTACATAGATACAATTATACACACAGACACATAATGTAACACCTTTCTCTGATACTCACAGCTGTATAACATTGGTACAAGTGTACACACAGACACATAATGTAAAACCTATCTGTAAGATACACAGCTCAAAAACATGGATACAAGTGTACACATAGACACATAATGTAAAACCTATCTCCGATACACACAGCTGTATAACATAGATACAAGTGCACACATAGACACATAAAGTAAAACCTATCTCTGATACACACAGCTGTATAACATAGATACAAGTATACACACAGACACATAATGTAAAACCTTTCTCTGATACTCACAGCTGTATCACAGATATACAAGTATACAAAAAGAAACATGACGTAAAACCTTTCTCTGACACAATCACCTGTATAACATAGATACAAGTGTACAAACGAAAACATAAAGTAAAACCTATCTTTGATACACCCAGCTATATAACATAGATACAAATGTACACAGAGACACATAATGTAAAACCTTTCTCTGATACTCACAGCTGTATAACATTGGTACAAGTCTACACACAGACACATAATGTAAAACCTTTCTCTGATACTCACAGCTGTATAACATTGGTACAAGTCTACACACAGACACATAATGTAAAACCCTTCTATGATTCAAACAGATGTATAACAAGGATGCAATTGTACACACAGACACATAATTTTAAACCTATCTATGATACACACAACAGTATATCATTGATACAAGTGTACACACAGACACATAATGTAAAACCTAAATCTGATACACACACTTTTTTAACATTAATACAAGTGTACACACTGACAAAGAATGTAAAACCTTTCTCTGATACACACAGCTGTATATCATAGATACAAGTGTACACACAGACACATAATGTAACAACTATCTCTGATACACAAAGTTGTATAACATAGATACAAGTGTACACACAGACACATAATGTAAAACCTTTCTCTGATACTCACAGCTGTATCACATATATACAAGTGTACAACAAGAAACATGATGTGAAACCTTTCTCTGATACAATCAGCTGTATAACATAGAGAGAAGTGTACACACAAAAACATAAAGTAAAACCTATCTCTGATACACCCAGCTATGTAACATAGATACAAATGTACACAGAGACACATAATGTAAAATTCTCCTATGATGCAAACAGATGTATAACATGGGTGCAATTGTACACACAGACACATAATTTAAAACCTATCTATGATACACACAGCTGTATAACATTGATACAAGTGTACACACAGACACATAATGTAAAACCTAAATCTGATACACACACTTTTTTAACATGGATACAAGTGTACACACAGACACATAATGTAAAACCTTTCTCTGATACACACAGCTGTATATCATAGATACAAGTGTACAAAAAGAAACTTGATGGAAAAACCTTTCTCTGTGACTATCACCTGTATAACATAGATACAAGTGTACACACAGACACATAATGTAAAACCTATCTCTGATACACACAGCTGTATAACATTGGTACAAGTGTACACACAGACACATAATGTAAAACCTATCTGTAAGATACACAGATCAAAAACAAAGATACAAGTGTACACATACACACATAATGAAAAACCTATCTTTCATACACACAGCTGAATAACATAGATACAGGTGTATACACAGAAACATAATGTACAACCTATCTCTGACACATTCACCTGTATAACAGGGATACAAGTGTACACTCATACACATAATGTAAAGCCTTTCTCTAATACACAGAGCTGTATCACATAGATACAAGTGAACAAAAAGAAACATGATATAAAACCTTTCTCTGACACAATCACCTGTATAACATAGATACAAGTGTTCACACAGGCACATAAAGTAAAACCTATCTCTGACACATTCAGCTGTATAACATAGATACAAGTGTACACACATACACATAATGTAAAACCTTTCTCCGATACATTCACCGGTATAACATGGATACAAGTGTACACATAGACACATAATGTAAAACCTATCTCTGATACACACAGCTGTATAACATAGATACAAGTATACACACAGACACATCATGTAAAACCTTTCTCTGATACTAACAGCTGTATAACATATATACAAGTGTACAAAAAAAAACATGATGTAAAACCTTTCTCTGACACAATCACCTGTATAACATAGATACAAGTGTACACACATACACATAATGTAAAACCTTTCTCCGATACATTCACCGGTATAACATGGATACAAGTGTACACATAGACACATAATGTAAAACCTATCTCTGATACACACAGCTGTATAACATAGATACAAGTATACACACAGACACATCATGTAAAACCTTTCTCTGATACTAACAGCTGTATAACATATATACAAGTGTACAAAAAGAAACATGATGTAAAACCTTTCTCTGACTAAATCACCTGTATAACATAGAAAGATGTGTACAGACAAACACATAATGTAAAACCTATCTCTGATACACCCAGCTATATAACATAGATACAAATGTACACAGAGACACATAACGTAAAACCTATCTATGATACACACATATGTATAAAATGGATGCAATTGTACACACAGGCAAAAAATGTAAAACCTATCTATGATACACACAGCTGTATAACATTGATACAAGTGTACACACAGACACATAATGTAGAACCTAACTCTGATACACACAATTTTTTAACATGGTTACAATTGTACACACAGACACATAATGTAAAACCTTTCTCTGATACACACAGCTGTATATCATAGACACAAGTGTACACAAAGAAAGAATATGTAAAACCTTTCTCTGACACTCTCCCCTTTATAACATAGATACAAGTGTACACACAGACACATAATGTAAAACCTATCTCTGATACACACAGCTGTATAACATTGATACAAGTGTACACACAGACACATAATGTAAAACCTATCTCTGATACACACAGCTGTATAACATTGGTACAAGTGTACACACAGAAACATAATGTAAAACCCTTCTATGATACAAACAGCTGTATAACATGGATGCAATTGTACACACAGACACATAATTTACAACCTTTCTCTGATACACAAAGCTGTATTACATAGATACAAGTATACACACAGACACATAATGTAAAACCTTTCTCTGATACTCACAGCTGTATAACATTGGTACAAGTGTACACACAGACACATAATGTAAAACCTATCTGTAAGATACACAGCTCAAAAACATGGATACACGTGTACACATAGACACATAATGTAAAACCTATCTCTGATACACACAGCTGTATAACATAGATACAAGTATACACACAGACACATAATGTAAAACCTTTCTGTGATACTCACAGCTGTATCACAGATATACAAGTGTACAAAAAGAAACATGATGTAAAACCTTTCTCAGACACATTCAGCTGTATAACATAGATAGAAGTGTACACACAAAAACATAAAGTAAAACCTATCTTTGATACACCCAGCTATATAACATAGATACAAATGTACACAGAGACACATAATGTAAAACCTATCTATGATACACACAGCTGTATAACATTGGTACAAGTGTACACACAGACACATAATGTAAAACCTTTCTTTGATACTCACAGCTGTATAACATTGGTACAAGTCTACAAACAGACACATAATGTAAAACCCTTCTATGATTCAAACAGATGTATAACAAGGATGCAATTGTACACACAGACACATAATTTAAAACCTATCTATGATACATACAGCAGTATATCATTGATACAAGTGTACACACAGACACATAATGTAAAACCTTAATCTTATACACACACTTTTTTAACATTAATACAAGTGCACACACAGACACATAATGTAACAATTATCTCTGATACACACAGCTGTATAACATAGATACAAGTGTACACATAGACACATAATGTAAAACCTATCTCTGATACACACAGCTGTATAACATAGATACAAGTATACACACAGACACATAATGTAAAACCCTTCTCTGACGCAATCAGCTGTATAACATAGATAGAAGTGTACACACAAAAACACGCATGCGTCAATCTGCAAGGTTGGTGAAAATCTGCTCTCGCAAAATACCTAGTTCTCTGCTTCTAATACTTCTATCAACAAGCTCCAAGATGCATTAAAATGATGCCCCTGAAGCGCTGAACAGAATTATGGTATGTAAAATGAAAAACAATGCATATCTTGCATGGTAACTTGTTGCAAAGTTTCAAAATGTGAGTTCTAAGTTTAAAATGCTGAGCCAAGGAGGGAGAGTTGTACCCAAGCCTGTCCAGCCAGCCAAGCCGCAGACCCTGGACTGATTGATAAACAATAGACCTCACTACAACACAATGAGCGGCTCCGAGAGTGACGAGGGAGACACTCGTTATTACACACAACCAGTGGAGGATATAGACAATGACATATTCCGTGAGATACACCAGAAGCTTGGACAACTTGACAGGATTTCATTCGAAAGTGAATTGGTCGAGTTATATACAGGGGATGAAGACAAGCTGAACGAGGTGAGATACAGTCTTTATGATATAGCCAAGGAGAGGTGTCAAAATGTGCCCATTGGATTTCTTATGAAGAGGGTACAAAGGGAAAACTCAAGAAAAAGCATAACAGAGAAATATGCTTCAGATGTGTTTTATCTATACGGATTTATAACAGGATCTGTCCACCCTGACGTCCTCCAGAAAGAGGTTTTGAATAAGCAAAAGAGCCGAAACCCTGAGGACACTGTCATTGATTCTGTTTCTTGCCAACAAGAAAAACAATCACAGAAGACTATGGACATTACATCACTCATGTTTGCTCAAGTTTTAGAAATGCATGATTGCTTAATGGAACATTCACAGTCCGTTGATCGCAAAATTGAGCATCTGTGTGAAAAATTTGACTTAAACATCAAAGCCATCAACCGATCATTGGAGGAGAAAAATAAAGAGCTGATAACTGCTACTGGAGAAATAGAAAGACTTCATACCGCGGAACTAAAACTACGCAGTGATATCAGGGTCTTAGTATATCAAATGAAGGATAAAGACTCACAGATCAGCCTCCTTAAAGATCAACTTAAAACGAGCATTGACACAATCTCTCGCAAGACAAGTGATATTGATGGAAAACTGAATTCATTGAATAACAGAGATAGACTATTGTACTCTGAAACACTAACGAGTCCTCCAATGCGTAAATCCACCAAAACTCCTGAAAACGGCAGTATACAGCCTGGAGCATCCATAGATACACAGGCAACATATTCCAAAGAGGTGGAGTATAATTCCCATACACCCGCCAGGGGTGATGGATCATGTGACGATGATAGCGCTGACGTAATCCTGAGTACATGTCACAGTGATACACGGATTCAGGCAAAGGATAGACAAAGTATACGTCGCGAGACATTACAAGAGTACGGGCAACGTTCCAACAATGATATATCTCACTCACAAAGAAACATACACTTTGACGGTGAATGGGAGAGGGCTTTCAAGGGGGCTTCACCTAGATTTAAAAGAAAAAGACTTGTACTGTCAAACATCAAAGCTGATATGCCTTTTGACGTAGTTCGTGATGCTATTGTAGCATACGCCAAGAAACAAGATGTCCATGTGAGCATGGTCAGACTTTTGAAACACTGGACCGGTATGTACCCAACATATACACTGCGGATCAACATTGACACTGGATCAGGACATAAAGTTCTTGAAAATGAACATTTTTGGCCAAAGAATGTAAAATGCCGCGAATGGGTGTCCTACCCGCGGCGGGATGCTGGAAATAAGTAACCATAAACATGTTTAGGTTGCTCCTAATACTGTTCATGCTGAACATCGGCACTTGGAATACCAGAGGTGCACTGTACAGTCGCCAGTACCTTCAAAACATAGCTAACAAATGTGATGTGTTAACTGTTTCTGAACACTGGTTGACCAAAAGAACTGAGACATTTTTCGACTCGCTGAGTTCGTCATATGACGCCGTGGTAAAAATCAAAGAAGACCAGAGGGGATACAGAGGCGAAGGTGGAGTTGCTATTTTAGTTAAAAAGGACTCGTTCAGTGATATACAGACGTACGTCCCTGGGTATGACGGAGTAGTTGCTGTAAGGCTATCTAGACCCAACTATGTTGACCTATCTGTGGTCTGTACACTCCTTCCATCCACCAATAAGAATGTATGTGCCTATCAAGAACGATTGAAGGAAACATTCGACATTGTTGATGAACTCTCACAAACCAGTCATACTATCCTGTGCGGCGACTTCAATACAGACATAACCAATAATCAAAACTCGCATCGATCACGCCTACTCATAGATTATCTGTCTGTGCGGAATATGGTATCTTCCTATGACAGCGGTAAAGTAGTAGGACAACTAATGACATGGAGGAACAAGAACTTCACACAATCGTCCATAATTGACTATGTATTTGTACCTCAACATCTACAACTATCTGTCAACAAGACACGTATATATGATTCAACTCCTTTCGATGTGTCTGACCACTTCCCTGTTATAGTGTCCATACATGATGACAAGCTAAACAGCACTACATGTAAAGCGGACATGCCGTCGACTCCATACAAATGGACAAAAGCTAGTCACTTAGAACTAAGTATGTATGAAGCCGAGGTTCACAGATTGCTTGGTGATGTAATACCTGACACTGGGAATATAGGAGCTGATGTAAAAGAGAGTTATTTTGACTCGATTGTCAGCGCACTAAAGACGTCTGCTGCTAAGTTCATACCGCGTGGACACTATAGAGCTCACCTGAAACCTTACTGGAAGAGTTCAAACCTTGACCTCTATCATTACAAGATGCGCCAGGCGAAAAGATTGTGGTCAGCAGAAGACAGGCCTCGGGATGCCGGTAACGACTCGTATACCCTATACAAACAGGCTAAATGTGACTTCCGACGTTGCAAAAGACAGGCTGAGAGACAATGGAATAAAGAAAAATATATTGAAATAAACTCAGCATGTGAAGTAGATATTGCTGAATTCTACAGGATTGTAAAGAAACAAAGACAATCTAAGACAGTAAATACACACCTCAAGTACAAAGAACGCTGTTGCAATACACCATCAGAGGTGTGCAACTTGTGGGCAGACTACTATGCAGATTTATTATCACCTCTCGACCGGCCGGATTTTGACAACGACTTTCGTGTTGAGACGGACTCTAGAATAAACAACATCTCAAAGATACCACTTCTGGACGATGATCCTATACTGAAGAGAGACATAGAAATACACGAACTAAAACGACTGAAACAAAGCTTAAAAATGAGAAAGTCACCAGGACCGGACCAAATCACAAATGAACATATCTATTTCGCTGGAGATATGCTTCTAAAACACTTAACTCAACTGTTTAACATGATGATACGAACATGCTACAGCCCTGCACTGTTGAGATCTGGAACAATTATTCCAATATATAAAGGAAACAATAAGGACAGATCGGATCCTGCAAATTACAGAGGTATCACTCTGACGTCAGTGGTGGGAAAACTGTTCGAAAAGATCCTATTAGAGAGAATTGAGAGACATATCAAATATATGGAGCCCGACTTCCCACATAGATTACAATGTGGCTTCAGGCGAGAACACGGTGCAAACATAGCTACCTACATACTCAAAGAAGTCATATATTTCTATACGGAAAGGTCTTCCAACGTATACACTGTGTTTCTTGATAATGAGAAAGCGTTTGATCGCATCTGGCACAATGGACTACTCCTAAAATTATTCATCCTTGGTGTGCAGGGGATACGAATCTACTGCATGTGTCAAATATGCCGGTGAGACAAGTCGAACGTTCCCAATCGGACAAGGTGTAGGGCAAGGACGTGTCTTATCCGCCTGGATGTTCCTTGTGTATATTAACGAGCTTATAATCCGCCTTGACCATTTGAAACAAGGTGTTATGCTTAGACGTGATCACTTCCCAGTTGTCCTACTCGCGGACGACACAACTCTCATAAGCTCAACAAGTAGTGGCATATGCATGTCCTTACAGACTGTACATCAATATGCTTGCCAATGGAGATTGACATATAATGCAAGAAAAAGCTGTGTTCTGGTGTTTAAAGGTGGAAACAAAATCAACCAACCAGGTTCTTTTAGACTAGGTAACCATATACTGGAAATGAAATCGAACACAATATATGCAGGTTCTATTATCAGTACTCATTTAGAATCCGAAAGGACCAGGAGAGCTTGCGCTAAGGCGAGGAAGAATTTGAATTCCCTGAGAGATATTGGTCTAAGAGCAGGTGGTCTGAACCCAGTCTGCTGTATGAACATATGGCGTAGAGTAATAATTCCAGGTGCCTTCTACGCGTGTGAACTGTGGTCAAATATGTCCAAGACAGAACACAATGAAATTGAAAAACTCCAGCGCTATTTTCCACGTAATGTACAAAATTTTCATGTAAGACCTTCGACCGTTGCAACTTTTCAGACGCTGGGATTGTGGACAATGACATCCGTGATTGACAAAATGAAGCTGATGTTCCTTGGGATGTGTAGAAGCAGCCACAGATATGCCCCGAAAAAGGTGTTCTATTTCAAGTGTGCTCAATATATAACAGGCAGTGACAAAAGTAAGTCTGTAATACATGATCTACTCAATGTGGCAAAGAAATATGAATTATGGACCATAATAGTTCACTTTATCAAAACTAACCAGTTTCCATCCAAGGATGTGTGGAACAAAACCGTACAGACTAAAATAACAGAACATGAAACTGCTCATTGGCACACGAGTCTGCGAGATCACCCTGAATTAAACAGATTTATTAAAATTCACAGTAAGCTTGTACCTCATAGACTGTGGAATATGTGTATTCTGTACAATATACCAACTAGACCTATGTATGCACTTGTGAAACTAGGAACACTACCAATAACACATGGACAGTGTTTAATGTGTGATGAGGAGTGCGATGACATAATAAAGCACCAACTGCTATGTTGTACAGCTTTAGCTGATGCAAGGAACACCCTCTATGAACATCTATTTGACTCTTTAAACCTCGAACAATACATGCGTATTGAGGTCTGTGCAGATGACGAAGTCAAACTTGTGACATTGCTAGGTGGTATAACCCCTATTGTAGAGGATATGAGCCTTGACAGATGGGCTGAATTCATATCTTCTGTATCACGAGACATAAGCTCCTGGAACCTGCGATCACTGCTCTATCTATAGACAGTATATCTCATACCAGGACCAGGACATGTAAATATTCAGTATTGCCAATTTCTCTGCATAATATAATGTTCGTGTAAATATGCTGTGTTAACATGATTCCAAATGTATATCACTCTCCGAAATTAATGGAGGAAATAAAGATTATTCATTCATTCATTAACATTGATACAAGTGAACACACAGACACATAATGTAAAACCTAAATCTGATACACACAATTTTTTAACATGGATACAAGTGTACACACAGACACATAATGTAAAACCTTTCTCTGATACACACAGCTGTATATCATAGATACAAGTGTACAAAAAGAAACATGATGTTAAACCTATCTCTGATACATTCACCTGTATAACAGGGATACAAGTGTACACACATACACATAATGTAAAGCCTTTCTCTAATACACACAACTGTATAACATAGATACAAGTGTACACACATACACATAATGTAAAGCCTTTCTCTAATACACACAGCTGTCTAACGTAGATAAAAGTGAACAAAAAGAAACATGATGTAAAACCTTTCTCTGACACAATCACCTGTATGACATAGATACAAGTGTACACACAGATACATAATTTAAAACCTATCTCTGACACCTTCGCCTGTATAACATAGATACAAGTGTACACACAGACACATAATGTAAAACCTATCTCTGACACCTTAACCTGTATAACATAGATACAAGTGTACACACAGACACAAATGTAAAACCTTTCTCTGATACTCACAGCTGCATAACATAGATACAGGTGTACACACAGAAAAATAATGTAAACCCTATCTCTGATACATTCACCTGTATAACAGGGATACCAGTGTACACACATACACATAATGTAAAGCCTTTCTCTAATACACACAACTGTATAACATAGATACAAGTGTACACACAGACACATAATGTAAAGCCTTTCTCTAATACACACAGCTGTCTAACGTAGATAAAAGTGAACAAAAAGAAACATGATATAAAACCTTTCTCTGACAAAATCACCTGTATGACATAGATACAAGTGTACACACAGACACATAATGTAAAACCAATCTGTGACAAATTCACCTGTATAACATGGATACAAGTGTACACACAGACACATAATGTAAAACCTATCTCTGATACATTCACCTGTATAACATAGATACAAGTATACACACAGACACATAATGTAAAACCTATCTCCGATACACACAGCTGTATAACATGGATGCAAGTGTACACACTGAAACATAATGTCAAACCTATCTCTGATACACACAGCTGTACAACATAGATACAAGGGTACACAGACACATAATGTTTAAACCCATTTGTGACATACACACAGCTGTATAACATAGATACAAGTGTACACACAGTAACATAATGTAAAACCTATCTCTGATACACACAGTTGTATAACATGGATACAAGTGTACACACAGACACATAATGTAAAACCTATCTCTGACACCTTCGCCTGTATAACATAGATACAAGTGTACACACATACACTTAATGTAAAGCCTTTCTCTAATAAACACAGCTCTATAACATAGATTCTAGTGAACAAAAAGAAACATGATATAAACCCTTTCTCTGACACAATCACCTGTATGACATAGATACAAGTGTACACACAGGCACATAATGTAAAACCTATCTCTGACACATTCACCTGTAAAACATAGATACAAGTGTACACACAGACACATAATGTAAAACCTATCTCTGATACACACAGCAGTATTACATAGATACAAGTGTACACACAGACACATAATGTAAAACCTATCTCTGACACATTCACCTGTATAACTTAGATACAAGTGTACACATAGACACATAACGTAAGACCCGAAACTGATACACACAAGTGTATAACATTGATACAAGTGTACACACGGACACATAATGTCAAACCTAGAACTGATACACACAAGTCTATAACATTGATACAAGTGTACGCACAGACACATAATGTAAAACCTATCTGTGAGATACACAGCTGAATAACTTAGATACAAACACAGACACATAATGTAACACCTATCTTTGATACACACAGCTGTATAACATGGATTCAAGTGTACACCCAGACACATACTGTAAAACCTATCTCTGATACACACAAATGTATAACATAGATACAATTGTACATACAGACACATAATGTCAAACCTGTATCTGATACATACAACTGTATAACATGTAAACAAGTGTTCACACAGACACAGCATGTAAAACCAATCTCTGATACACACAGCTGTATCACATGGATACAAGTGTACACATAGACACATAATGTAAAACCTATCTCCGATACACACAGCGGTATGACATAGATTCAAGTGTACACACAGGCACATAATGTAAAACCTATTTCTGATACACACAGCTGTATAGGATAGATACACGTATACACAGAGACACATAATGTAAAACTTATCTTTGATACACACAGCTGTATAACATGGATACAAGTGTACACACAAACACATAATGTAAAACCTATATGTGAGATACACAGGTCAATAACAAAGACACAAGTGTACACATAGACACATAATGTAAAACCTATCTTTGATACACAATCCTGTAAAAGATAGATACAAGTGTACACATAGACACATAATGTAAAACATATCTCTGACACATTCACCTGTATGACATAGATCCAAGTGTACACACAGACACATAATGTAAAACCTATCAATTATACACAAAGCTTTATTACATAGATACAAGTGTACACACAGACACATAATGTAAAACCTATCTCTGACACATTCACCTGTATAACATAGATACAAGTGTACAAACAGACACATAATGTAAATCCTATTTCTGATACACACGGCTGTATAGGATAGATACACGTGTACACACAGGCACATAATGTAAAACTTATCTTTGATACACAATCCTGTATAACATGGATAGAAGTGTACACACAAACACATAATGTAAAACCTATATTTCAGATACACAGCTCAATAACAAAGACACAAGTGTACACATAGACACATAATGTAAAACCTATCTCCGATACACACAGCTGTATAACATGGATACAAGTGTACACACAGACACATAATGTAAAACCTATCTCTGACACCTTCGCCTGTATAACATAGATACAAGTGTACACACATACACTTAATGTAAAGCCTTTCTCTAATAAACACAGCTCTATAACATAGATACAAGTGAACAAAAAGAAACATGATATAAACCCTTTCTCTGACACAATCACCTGTATGACATAGATACAAGTGTACACACAGGCACATAATGTAAAACCTATCTCTGACACATTCACCTGTAAAACATAGATACAAGTGTACACACAGACACATAATGTAAAACCTATCTCTGATACACACAGCAGTATTACGTAGATACAAGTGTACACACAGACACATAATGTAAAACCTATCTCTGACACATTCACCTATATAACTTAGATACAAGTGTACACATAGACACATAACGTAAGACCCGAAACTGATACACACAAGTGTATAACATTGATACAAGTGTACACACGGACACATAATGTCAAACCTAGAACTGATACACACAAGTCTATAACATTGATACAAGTGTACGCACAGACACATAATGTAAAACCTATCTGTGAGATACACAGCTGAATAACTTAGATACACACACAGACACATAATGTAACACCTATCTTTGATACACACAGCTGTATAACATGGATTCAAGTGTACACACAGACACATAATGTAAAACCTATCTCTGATACACACAAATGTATAACATAGATACAATTGTATATACAGACACATAATGTCAAACCTGTATCTGATACATACAACTGTATAACATGTAAACAAGTGTTCACACAGACACATCATGTAAAACCAATCTCTGATACACACAGCTGTATCACATGGATACAAGTGTACACATAGACACATAATGTAAAACCTATCTCCGATACACACAGCGGTATGACATAGATTCAAGTGTACACACAGGCACATAATGTAAAACCTATTTCTGATACACACAGCTGTATAGGATAGATACACGTATACACAGAGACACATAATGTAAAACTTATCTTTGATACACACAGCTGTATAACATGGATACAAGTGTACACACAAACACATAATGTAAAACCTATATGTGAGATACACAGGTCAATAACAAAGACACAAGTGTACACATAGACACATAATGTAAAACCTATCTTTGATACACAATCCTGTAAAAGATAGATACAAGTGTACACATAGACACATAATGTAAAACATATCTCTGACACATTCACCTGTATGACATAGATCCAAGTGTACACACAGACACATAATGTAAAACCTATCAATTATACACAAAGCTTTATTACATAGATACAAGTGTACACACAGACACATAATGTAAAACCTATCTCTGACACATTCACCTGTATAACATAGATACAAGTGTACAAACAGACACATAATGTAAATCCTATTTCTGATACACACGGCTGTATAGGATAGATACACGTGTACACACAGGCACATAATGTAAAACTTATCTTTGATACACAATCCTGTATAACATGGATAGAAGTGTACACACAAACACATAATGTAAAACCTATATTTCAGATACACAGCTCAATAACAAAGACACAAGTGTACACATAGACACATAATGTAAAACCTATCTCCGATACACACAGCTGTATAACATGGATACAAGTGTACACACAGACACATAATGTAAAACCTATCTCTGACACCTTCGCCTGTATAACATAGATACAAGTGTACACACATACACTTAATGTAAAGCCTTTCTCTAATAAACACAGCTCTATAACATAGATACAAGTGAACAAAAAGAAACATGATATAAACCCTTTCTCTGACACAATCACCTGTATGACATAGATACAAGTGTACACACAGGCACATAATGTAAAACCTATCTCTGACACATTCACCTGTAAAACATAGATACAAGTGTACACACAGACACATAATGTAAAACCTATCTCTGATACACACAGCAGTATTACGTAGATACAAGTGTACACACAGACACATAATGTAAAACCTATCTCTGATACACACAAATGTATAACATAGATACAATTGTACATACAGACACATAATGTCAAACCTGTATCTGATACATACAACTGTATAACATGTAAACAAGTGTTCACACAGACACATCATGTAAAACCAATCTCTGATACACACAGCTGTATCACATGGATACAAGTGTACACATAGACACATAATGTAAAACCTATCTCCGATATACACAGCGGTATGACATAGATTCAAGTGTACACACAGGCACATAATGTAAAACCTATTTCTGATACACACAGCTGTATAGGATAGATACACGTATACACAGAGACACATAATGTAAAACTTATCTTTGATACACACAGCTGTATAACATGGATACAAGTGTACACACAAACACATAATGTAAAACCTATATGTGAGATACACAGGTCAATAACAAAGACACAAGTGTACACATAGACACATAATGTAAAACCTATCTTTGATACACAATCCTGTAAAAGATAGATACAAGTGTACACATAGACACATAATGTAAAACATATCTCTGACACATTCACCTGTATGACATAGTTCCAAGTGTACACACAGACACATAATGTAAAACCTATCAATTATACACAAAGCTTTATTACATAGATACAAGTGTACACACAGACACATAATGTAAAACCTATCTCTGACACATTCACCTGTATAACATAGATACAAGTGTACAAACAGACACATAATGTAAATCCTATTTCTGATACACACGGCTGTATAGGATAGATACACGTGTACACACAGACACATAATGTAAAACTTATCTTTGATACACAATCCTGTATAACATGGATAGAAGTGTACACACAAACACATAATGTAAAACCTATATTTCAGATACACAGCTCAATAACAAAGACACAAGTGTACACATAGACACATAATGTAAAACCTATCTCCGATACACACAGCTGTATAACATGGATACAAGTGTAAACATAGACACATAATGTAAGACCTAAAACTGATACACACAAGTGTATAACATTGATACAAGTGTACATACAGACACATAATGTAAAACCTAAAACTTATACACACAAGTGTATAACATTGATACAAGTGTACACACAGACACATAATGTAAAACCTATCTCTGATACACAATTTTTTTTAACATGGATAGAAGTGTACACACAGACACACAATGTAAAACCTTTCTCTGATACAAACAGCTGTATATCATAGATACAAGTGAAAAAAAAGAAACATCATGTAAAACCTTTCTCCGACACTATCACCTATATAACATAGATACAAGTGTACACACAGGCACATAATGTACAACCTATCTCTGACACATTCACCTGTATAACATAGATACAAATGTACACGCATCCACTTAATGTAAAGCCTTTCTCTAATAAACACAGCTGTATCACATAGATACAAGTGAACAAAAAGAAACATGATATAAACCCTTTCTCTGACACAATCACCTGTATCACATAGATACAAGTGTACACACAGGCACATAATGTAAAACCTATCTCTGACACATATACCTGTATTACATAGATACAAGTGTACACAGAGGCACATAATGTCAAACCTATCTCTGACACATTCACCTGTATAACATAGATACAAGTGTACAAACAGACACATAATGTAAAACCTATCTCTGATACACACAGCTGTATAGGATAGATACAAATGTACACAAAGATACATAATGTAAACCTTACCTGTCATACACAGCTGTATCACATATATACAAGTGTACACACAGACACATAATGTAAAACCTACCTCTGATACATTCACTTGTATAGCATAGATACAAGTGTACACACATACACATAATGTAAAACCTACCTGTCATAAACAGCTGTATCACATAGATACAAGTGTACACACAGACACATAATGTAAAACCTACCTGTCAAAAACAGCTGTATCACATAGATACAAGTGTACACATGGACACATAATGTAAAACCTACCTGTCATCAACAGCTGTATCACATAAATACACCTGTACACACATACACATATTGTAAAACCTACTTCTGATACATTCACTTGTATAGCATAGATACAAGTGTAAACACAGACATATAATGTAAAACCTACCTGTCACAAACAGCTGTATCACGTGGATACAAGTGTACACATAGACACATAATGTAAACCTACCTTTCATAAACAGCTGCATCACATAAATACAAATGTACACACAGACACATAATGTAAAAGCTACCTCTGATACATTCACTTGTATATCATAGATACAAGTGTACACACAGACACATAATGTAAAACCTGCCTGTCATAAACAGCTGTCTCACATAGATACAAGTGTACTCACAGACAAATAATGTAAAACCTGCCTGTCATAAACAGCTGTATCACATAGTTACAAGTGTACACAAAGATACATAATGTAAAACCTGCCTCTCATAAACAGCTATATCACATATATACAAGTGTACACACAGACACATAATGTAAAACTTACCTGTCATAAACAGCTGTATCACATAGATACAAGGGTACACACAGACACATAATGTAAAACCTCCCTCTGATACATTCACTCGTATAGCATACATACAAGTGTACACAAAGACACATAATCTAAAACCTACCTGTCATAAACAGCTGTATCACGTAGATACAAGTGTACACACAGACAAATAATGTAAAACCTTTCTCTGATACGTTCACTTGTATAGCATACATACAAGTGTACACACAGACACATAATGTAAAACCTCCCTCTGATACATTCACTCGTATAGCATACATACAAGTGTACACAAAAAAACACATAATGTAAAACCTACCTGTCATAAACAGCTGTATTACGTAGATACAAGTGTACACACAGACAAATAATGTAAAACCTTTCTCTGATACGTTCACTTGTATAGCATACATACAAGTGTACACACAGACAAATAATGTAAAACCTACTTCTGATACATTCACTTGTATAGCATAGATACAAGTGTAAACACAGACACATAATGTAAAACCTGCCTGTCATAAACAGCTGTATCACATGGATACAAGTGTACACATAGACACACATAATGTAAAACCTACCTGTCATAAACAGCTGTATCACATAGATACAAGGATACACACAGACACATAATGTAAAACCTACCTCTGATACATTCACTTGTATAGCATAGATACAAGTGTACACACAGACACATAATGTAAAACCTGCCTGTCATAAACAGCTGTATCACGTAGATACAAGTGTACTCACAGACAAATAATGTAAAACCTACCGTCATAAACAGCTGTATCACATAGATACAAGTGTACACAAAGATACATAATGTAAAACCTACCTGTCATAAACAGCTGTATCACATATATACAAGTGTACACAAAGACACATAATGTAAAACCTACCTGTGATACATTCACTTGTATAGCATAGATACAAGTGTACACACAGACACATAATGTAAAACCTACCTGTCATACACAGCTGCATCACATAGATCCAAGTGTACAAAAAGATACATAATGTAAAACCTACCTGTCATAAACAGCTTTATCACATATATACAAGTGAACGTACAGACACATAATGTAAACATTACCTGTCATAAACAGCTGTATCACATAGATACAAGTGTTCACATAGACACATAATGTAAAACCTATCTCTCATACGTTCACTTGTATAGCATAGATACAAGTGTACACACAGACACATAATGTAAAACCCACCGTCATAAACAGCTGTATCACATAGATACAAGTGTACACAAAGATACATAATGTAAAACTTACCTGTCATAAACAGCTGTATCACATATATACAAGTGTACAGAAAGACATATAATGTAAAACCTACCTCTGATACATTCACTTGTATAGCATAGATATAAGTGTACACACAGACACATAATGTAAAACCTACCTGTCATACACAGCTGCATCATATAGATACAAGTGTACACAAAGATACATAATGTAAAACTTACCTGTCGTAAACAGGTGTATCACATAAATACCAATGTACACACAGACAAATAATGTAAAACCTTTCTCTGATACGTTCACTTGTATAGCATACATACAAGTGTACACAAAGATACATAATGTAAAACCTGCCTGTCATAAACAGCTGTATCACATAGATACAAGTGTACTCACAGACAAATAATGTAAAACCTGCCTGTCATAAACAGCTGTATCACATAGTTCCAAGTGTACACAAAGATACATAATGTAAAACCTGCCTCTCATAAACAGCTATATCACATATATACAAGTGTACACACAGACACATAATATAAAACTTACCTGTCATAAACAGCTGTATCACATAGATACAAGGGTACACACATACACATAATGTAAAACCTCCCTCTGATACATTCACTCGTATAGCATACATACAAGTGTACACAAAGACACATAATGTAAAACCTACCTGTCATAAACAGCTGTATCACGTAGATACAAGTGTACACACAGACAAATAATGTAAAACCTTTATCTGATACGTTCACTTGTATAGCATACATACAAGTGTACACACAGACACATAATGTAAAACCTCCCTCTGATACATTCACTCGTATAGCATACATACAAGTGTACACAAAGACACATAATGTAAAACCTACCTGTCATAAACAGCTGTATCACGTAGATACAAGTGTACACACAGACAAATAATGTAAAACCTTTCTCTGATACGTTCACTTGTATAGCATACATACAAGTGTACACACAGACACATAATGTAAAACCTCCCTCTGATACATTCACTCGTATAGCATACATACAAGTGTACACAAAGACACATAATGTAAAACCTACCTGTCATAAACAGCTGTATCACGTAGATACAAGTGTACACACAGACAAATAATGTAAAACCTTTCTCTGATACGTTCACTTGTATAGCATACATACAAGTGTACACACAGACACATAATGTAAAACCTCCCTCTGATACATTCACTCGTATAGCATACATACAAGTGTACACAAAAAAACACATAATGTAAAACCTACCTGTCATAAACAGCTGTATTACGTAGATACAAGTGTACACACAGACAAATAATGTAAAACCTTTCTCTGATACGTTCACTTGTATAGCATACATACAAGTGTACACACAGACAAATAATGTAAAACCTACTTCTGATACATTCACTTGTATAGCATAGATACAAGTGTAAACACAGACACATAATGTAAAACCTGCCTGTCATAAACAGCTGTATCACATGGATACAAGTGTACACATAGACACACATAATGTAAAACCTACCTGTCATAAACAGCTGTATCACATAGATACAAGTGTACACACAGACACATAATGTAAAACCTACCTCTGATACATTCACTTGTATAGCATAGATACAAGTGTACACACAGACACATAACGTAAAACCTGCCTGTCATAAACAGCTGTATCACGTAGATACAAGTGTACTCACAGACAAATAATGTAAAACCTACCGTCATAAACAGCTGTATCACATAGATACAAGTGTACACAAAGATACATAATGTAAAACCTACCTGTCATAAAGAGCTGTATCACATATATACAAGTGTACACAAAGACACATAATGTAAAACCTACCTGTGATACATTCACTTGTATAGCATAGATACAAGTGTACACACAGACACATAATGTAAAACCTACCTGTCATACACAGATGCATCACATAGATCCAAGTGTACACAAAGATAGATAATGTAAAACTTACCTGTCATAAACAGCTGTATCACATATATACAAGTGTACACACAGACACATAATGTAAAACCTACCTGTCATATACAGCTCTATCACATAGTTACAAGTGTACAAAAAGATACATAATGTAAAACCTACCTGTCATAAACAGCTTTATCACATATATACAAGTGAACGTACAGACACATAATGTAAACATTACCTGTCATAAACAGCTGTATCACATAGATACAAGTGTTCACATAGACACATAATGTAAAACCTATCTCTCATACGTTCACTTGTATAGCATAGATACAAGTGTACACACAGACACATAATGTAAAACCTACCGTCATAAACAGCTGTATCACATAGATACAAGTGTACACAAAGATACATAATGTAAAACTTACCTGTCATAAACAGCTGTATCACATATATACAAGTGTACAGAAAGACATATAATGTAAAACCTACCTCTGATACATTCACTTGTATAGCATAGATATAAGTGTACACACAGACACATAATGTAAAACCTACCTGTCATACACAGCTGCATCATATAGATACAAGTGTACACAAAGATACATAATGTAAAACTTACCTGTCGTAAACAGGTGTATCACATAAATACAAATGTACACACAGACAAATAATGTAAAACCTACCTCTGATACATTCACTTGTATATCATAGATACAAGTGTACACACAGACACATAATGTAAAACCTGCCTGTCATAAACAGCTGTATCACATAGATACAAGTGTACTCACAGACAAATAATGTAAAACCTGCCTGTCATAAACAGCTGTATCACATAGTTCCAAGTGTACACAAAGATACATAATGTAAAACCTGCCTCTCATAAACAGCTATATCACATATATACAAGTGTACACACAGACACATAATGTAAAACCTACCTGTCATAAACAGCTGTATCACGTAGATACAAGTGTACACACAGACAAATAATGTAAAACCTTTCTCTGATACGTTCACTTGTATAGCATACATACAAGTGTACACACAGACACATAATGTAAAACCTCCCTCTGATACATTCACTCGTATAGCATACATACAAGTGTACACAAAGACACATAATGTAAAACCTACCTGTCATAAACAGCTGTATCACGTAGATACAAGTGTACACAAAGACAAATAATGTAAAACCTTTCTCTGATACGTTCACTTGTATAGCATACATACAAGTGTACACACAGAAACATAATGTAAAACCTCCCTCTGATACATTCACTCGTATAGCATACATACAAGTGTACACAAAGACACATAATGTAAAACCTACCTGTCATAAACAGCTGTATCACGTAGATACAAGTGTACACACAGACAAATAATGTAAAACCTTTCTCTGATACGTTCACTTGTATAGCATACATACAAGTGTACACACAGACACATAATGTAAAACCTACCTGTCATAAACAGCTGTATCACATAGATACAAGTGTACACATGGACATATAATGTAAAACCTACCTCTGATACGTTCACTTGTATAGCATAGATATAAGTGTACACAAAGACAAATAATGTAAAACCTACTTCTGATACATTCACTTGTACAGCATAGATACAAGTGTAAACACAGACACATAATGTAAAACCTGCCTGTCATAAACAGCTGTATCACATGGATACAAGTGTACACATAGACACACATAATGTAAAACCTACCTGTCATAAACAGCTGTATCACATGGAGAAAAAAGGGTACACACAGACACATAATGTAAAACCTACCTCTGATACGTTCACTTGTATAGCATAGATATAAGTGTACACAAAGACAAATAATGTAAAACCTACTTCTGATACATTCACTTGTACAGCATAGATACAAGTGTACACACAGACACATAATGTAAAACCTGCCTGTCATAAACAGCTGTATCACGTAGATACAAGTGTACTCACAGACAAATAATGTAAAACCTACCGTCATAAACAGCTGTATCACATAGATACAAGTGTACACAAAGATACATAATGTAAAACCTATCTGTCATAAAGAGCTGTATCACATATATACAAGTGTACACAAAGACATATAATGTAAAACCTACCTGTCATATACAGCTGTATCACATAGTTACAAGTGTACAAAAAGATTCATAATGTAAAACCTACCTGTCATAAACAGCTTTATCACATATATACAAGTGTACGTACAGACACATAATGTAAACCTTACCTGACATAAACAGCTGTATCACATAGATACAAGTGTTCACACAGACACATAATGTAAAACCTACCTGTCATACACAGCTGCATCATATAGATACAAGTGTACACAAAGATACATAATGTAAAACTTACCTGTCGTAAACAGCTGTATCACTTATATACAAGTGTACACACAGACACATAATGTAAAACCTATCTCTCATACGTTCACTTGTATAGCATAGATACAAGTGTACACACATACACATAATGTAAAACCTACTTCTGATACGTTCCCTTGTATCACATAGATACAAGTGTAAACACAGACACATAATGTAAAACCCGCCTGTCATAAACAGCTGTATCACATGGATACAAGTGTACACAAAGACACATAATGTAAAACCTACCTGTCATAAACAGCTGTACCACGTAGATACAAGTGCACACACAGACAAATAATGTAAAACCTATCTCTGATACATTCACTTGTATAGCATACATACAAGTGTACAAAAAGACACATAATGTAAAACCTACCTGTCATAAACAGCTGTATCACATAGTTACAAGGGAACACACAGACACATAATGTAAAATCTACCTGTCATACACAGCTGCATCACAAAATTACAAGTGTACACACAGACACATAATGTAAAACCTACCTGTCATAAACAGCTGTATCACATAGTTACAAGCGTACAAAAAGATAGATAATGTAAAACCTACCTGTCATAAACAGCTTGATCACATATATACAAGTGTACACACAGACACATAATGTAAAACCTATCTCTCATACGTTCACTTCTATAGCATAGATACAAGTGTACAGAGAGACACATCATGTAAAACCTACCTGTCATAAACAGCTGTATCACATAGATACAAGTGTACACACAGACACATAATGTAAAACCTCCCTCTGATACATTCACTCGTATAGCATACATACAAGTGTACACAAAGACACATAATGTAAAACCTACCTGTCATAAACAGCTGTACCACGTAGATACAAGTGTACACACAGACAAATAATGTAAAACCTATATCTGATACGTTCACATGTATAGCATACATACAAGTGTACACAAAGACACATAATGTAAAACTTACCTCTCATAAACAGATGTATCACATAGTTACAAGGAAACACACAGACACATAATGTTAAACCTACCTTTGATACATTCACTTGTATAGCATAGATACAAGTGTACACAAAGACAAATAATGTAAAACCTACTTGTCATAAACAGCTGTATCACATAGATACAAGTGTACACACAGGCACATAATGTAAAACCTATCTCTGACACATATACCTGTATTACATAGATACAAGTGTACACACAGGCACATAATGTAAAACCTATCTCTGACACATTCACCTGTATAACATAGATACTAGTGTACAACCAGTAACATAATGTAAAACCTATCTCTGATACACACAGCTGTATAGGATAGATACAAGTGTACACAAAGATACATAATGTAAAATTTACCTGTCATACACAGCTGTATCACATATATACAAGTGTACACATAGACACATAATGTAAAAACCTACCTCTGATACATTCACTTGTATAGCATAGATACAAGTGTACACACATATACATAATGTAAAACCTACCTGTCATAAACAGCTGTATCACATAGATACAAGTGTACACACAGACACATAATGTAAAACCTACGTGTCAAAAACAGCTGTATCACATAGATACAAGTGTACACATGGACACATAATGTAAAACCTACTTGTCATAAACAGCTGTATCACATAAATAAACCTGTACACACATACACATATTGTAAAACCTACTTCTGATACATTCACTTCTATAGCATAGATACAAGTGTAAACACAGACATATAATGTAAAACCTACCTGTCACAAACAGCTGTATCACGTGGATACAAGTGTACACATAGACACATAATGTAAAACCTACCTGTCATAAACAGCTGCATCACATAGATACAAATGTACACACAGACACATAATGTAAAAGCTACCTCTGATACATTCACTTGTATATCATAGATACAAGTGTACACACAGACACATAATGTAAAACCTGCCTGTCATAAACAGCTGTATCACATAGATACAAGTGTACTCACAGACACATAATGTAAAACCTGCCTGTCATAAACAGCTGTATCACATAGTTACAAGTGTACACAAAGATACATAATGTAAAACCTACCTCTCATAAACAGCTATATCACATATATACAAGTGTACACACAGACACATAATGTAAAACTTACCTGTCATAAACAGCTGTATCACATAGATAGAAGGGTACACACAGACACATAATGTAAAACCTCCCTCTGATACATTCACTCGTATAACATACATACAAGTGTACACAAAGACACATAATGTAAAACCTACCTCAGATACGTTCACTTGTATAGCATAGATATAAGTGTACACAAAGACAAATAATGTAAAACCTACCTGTCATAAACAGCTGTACTACATACTTACAAGGGAACACACAGACACATAATGTAAAACCTACCTTTCATACATTCACTTGTATAGCATAGATACAAGTGTACACACATACATATATTGTAAAACCTACTTCTGATACATTCACTTGTATAGCATAGATACAAGTGTAAACAAAGACACATAATGTAAAACCCGCCTGTCATAAACAGCTGTATCACATGGATACAAGTGTACACAAAGACACATAATGTAAAACCTACCAGTCATAAACAGCTGTACCACGTAGATACAAGTGCACACACAGACAAATAATGTAAAACCTATCTCTGATACATTCACTTGTATAGCATACATACAAGTGTACACAAAGACACATAATGTAAAACCTACCTGTCATAAACAGCTGTATCACATAGTTACAAGTGTACAAAAAGATACATAATGTAAAACCTACCTGTCATAAACAGCTTGATCACATATATACAAGTGTACACACAGACACATAATGTAAAACCTATCTCTCATACGTTCACTTCTATAGCATAGATACAAGTGTACAGAGAGACACATAATGTAAAACCTACCTGTCATGAACAGCTGTATCACATAGATACAAGTGTACACACAGACACATAATGTAAAACCTACCTCTGATACATTCACTCGTATAGCATACATACAAGTGTACACAAAGACACATAACGTAAAACCTACCTGTCATAAACAGCTGTACCACGTAGATACAAGTGTACACACAGACAAATAATGTAAAACCTATATCTGATACGTTCACTTGTATAGCATACATGCAAGTGTACACAAAGACACATAATGTAAAACTTACCTCTCATAAACAGATGTATCACATAGTTACAAGGGAACACACAGACACATAATGTAAAACCTACCTTTGATACATTCACTTGTATAGCATAGATACAAGTGTACACAAAGACAAATAATGTAAAACCTACCTGTCATAAACAGCTGTATCACGTAGATACAAGTGTACTCAGAGACAAATAATGTAAAACCTACTTGTCATAAACAGCTGTATCACATAGATAGAAGTGTACAAACAGACATATAAAGTAAAACCTACCTCTGATAGGTTCACTTGTTTGGCATAGATACAAGTGTACACACAGACACATAATGTAAAACTTACCTGTCATAAACAGCTGTATCACATAGATACAAGTGTTCACATAGAAACATAATGTAAAACCTATCTCACATACGTTCACTTGTATAGCATAGATACAAGTGTACACACAGACACATAATGTAAAACCTACCTGTCATCCACAGCTGTATCACATAGATACAAGTGTACACACAGACACATAATGTAAAACCTACCTCTGATACATTCACTCGTATAGCATAGATACAAGAGTAGACAAAGACACATAATGTAAAACTTACCTGTCATCAACAGCTCTACCACGTAGATACAAGTGTACACACAGACAAATAATGTAAAACCTATCTCTGATACGTTCACTTCTATAGCATACATACAAGTGTACACAAAGACACATAATGTAAAACCTACCTCTCATAAACAGCTGTATGACATAGTTACAAGGGAACACACAGACACATAATGTAAAACCTACCTCTGATACATTCACTTGTATAGCATAGATACAAGTGTACACAAAGACAAATGATGTAAAACCTACCTGTCATAAACAGCTGTATCAAGTAGATATAAGTGTACTCACAGACAAATAATGTAAAACCTACCTGTCATAAACAGCTGTATCACATAGATACAAGTGTACACAAAGATACATAATGTAAAACTTACCTGTCATAAACAGCTTCATCACATATAAACCAGTGTACACACAGACATATATAGTAAAAAACCTACCTCTCATACATTTACTTGTTGGGCATAGATACAAGTGTACACACAGACACATAATGTAAAATCTACCTGTCATACACAGCTGCATCACAAAATTACAAGTGTACACACAGACACATAATGTAAAACCTACCTCTCATAAGCAGCTGTATCACATAGATACAAGTGTACTCACAGACAAATAATGTAAAACCTACTTGTCATAAACAGCTGTATCACATAGATACAAGTGTACGCACAGACACATAATGTAAAACTTACCTGTCATAAACAGCTGTATCACATATATACAAGGGTACACACAGACACATAATGTAAAACCTACCTGTCAAAAACAGCTGTCTCACATAGATACAAGTGTACACAAAGACACATAATGTAAAACTTACCTGTCATAAACAGCTGTATCACATAGATACTAGTGTACACATAGACACATAATGTAAAACCTACCTGTCATAAACAGCTGTATCACATAGATACTAGTGTACACATAGACACATAATGTAAAACCTACCTGTCATAAACAGCTTCATCACATATATACAAGTTTACACACAGACACATAATGTAAAACCTACCTGTGATACATTCACTTGTATAGGATAGATACAAGTGTACACAGAGACACATAATGTAAAACCTGCCTGTCATAAACAGCTGTATCACGTAGATACAAGTGTACTCACAGACAAGTATGTAAAACCTACCTCTCATAAACAGCTGTATCACATATATACAAGTGTACACAAAGATACATAATGTAAAACTTACCTGTCATAAACAGCTTTATCACATATATACAAGTGTACATACAGACACATAATGTAAAACCTACCTCTGATACATTCACTTGTTTGGCATAGATACAACTGTACACACAGACACATAATGTAAAATCTACCTATCATACACAGCTGCATCACAAAATTACAAGTGTACACACAGACACATAATGTAAAACCTACCTGTCATAAACAGCTGTATCACATAGATACAAATGTACACAAAGAAACATAATGTAAAACTTACCTGTCATGAACAACTTTATCAGATATATACAAGTGTACACACAGACACTTAATGTAAAACCTACCTGTCATAAACAGCTGTATCACATAGATACAAGTGTACACACAGACACATAATGTGAAACCTACCTGTCATACACAGCTGCATCACAAATATACAAATGTACTCACAGACAAATAATGTAAAACCTGCCTGTCATAAACAGCTGTATCACATAGATACAAGTGTACACAAAGATACATAACGTAAAACTTACCTGTCATAAACAGCTTGATCACATAGATACAAGTGTACACACAAACACATAATGTAAAACTGACCTGTCATAAACAGCTGTATCACATAGATACAAGTGTTAACATAGACAGATAATGTACAACTTATCTCTCATACGTTCACTTGTATAGCATAGATACAAGTGTACACACAGACACATAATGTAAAACCTACCTGTCATAAACAGCTGTATCACATAGATACAAGTGTAGACAAAGACACATAATGTAAAACCTACCTCTGATACATTCACTCGTATAGCATACATACAAGTGTACACAAAGACACATAATGTAAAACATACCTGACATAAACAGCTGTATCACATAGATACAAGTGTACACATAGACACATAATGTAAAACCTATCTCTGATACGTTCACTTGTATAGCATAGATACAAGTGTACACACAGACACATAATGTAAAACCTGCCTGTCATAAACAGCTGTATCACAAAATTACAAGTGTACTTACAGACAAATATGTAAAACCTACCTGTCAGAAACAGCTGTATCACATAGATACAAGTGTACACAAAGATACATAATGTAAAACTTACCTGTAATAAACAGCTTCATCACATATATACAAGTGTACACACAGACACGTAATGTAAAACCTACCTCTGATACATTCACTTGTTTGGCATAGATACAAGTGTACACACAGACACATAATCTAAAATCTACCTGTCATACACAGCTGCATCACAAAATTACAAGTGTACACACCGACACATAATGTAAAACCTACCTGTCATAAACAGCAGTATCACAGAGATACAAGTGTACACACAGACAAATAAAGTAAAACCTACCTATCATAAACAGCTGTATCACATAGATACAAGTGTACACAAAGATACATAATGTAAGACTTACCTGTCATAAACAGCTTCATCACATATATACAAGTGTACACACAGACACATAATGTAAAACCTACCTGTCATAAACCGCTGTATCACATAGATACAAGTGTACTCACAGACAAATAATCTAAAACCTACCTGTCATAAATAGCAGTATCACAGAGATACAAGTGTACACACCGACACATAATGTAAAACCTACCTGTCATAAACAGCTATATCACATAGATACAAGTGTACACAAAGATACATAATGTAAAACTTACCTATCATAAACAGCTTTATCACATATATACAAGTGTACACACAGACACATAATGTAAAACCTACTTCTGATACATTCACTTGTATAGCATAGATACAAGTGTACACACAGACACATAATGTAAAACCTACCTGTCATACACAGCTGCATCACATAGTTACAAGGGAACACACAGGCACATAATGTAAAACCTACCTTTGATACATTCACTTGTATAGCATAGATACAAGTGTACACACATACACATATTGTAAAACCTACTTCTGATATATTCACGTGTATAGCATAGATACAAGTGTAAACACAGACACATAATGTAAAACCTGCCTGTCATAAACAGCTCTATCACGTGGATACAAGTGTACACATAGACAAATAATGTAAAACCTACCTGTCATAAACAGCTGTATAACATAGATACAAGGGTACACACAGACACATAATGTAAAACCTGCCTGTCATAAAAAGCTGTATCACATAGATACAAGTGTACTCACAGATAAATAATCTAAAACCTACCTGTCATAAACAGCTGTATCACATAGATACAAGTGTACACAAAGATACATAATGTAAAACCTACCTCTGATACATTCACTTGTATAGCATAGATACAAGTATACACACAGACACATAATGTATAACCTACCTCTGATACATTCACTTGTATCACATAGATACAAGTGTACAAACAGATACATAATATAAAACCTACCTGTCATAAACAGCTTTATCACATAGATACAAGTGTACACACAAACACATAATGTAAAACTAACCTGTCATAAACAGCTGTATCACATAGATACAAGTGTTAACATAGACACATAATGTACAACTTATCTCTCATACGTTCACTTGTATAGCATAGATACAAGTGTACACACAGACACATAATGTAAAACCTACCTGTCATAAACAGCTGTATCACATAGATACAAGTGTAGACAAAGACACATAATGTAAAACCTACCTCTGATACATTCACTCGTATAGCATACATACAAGTGTAGACAAAGACACATAATGTAAAACCTACCTGTCATAAACAGCTGTATCACGTATATACAAGTGTACACACAGACAAATAATGTAAAACCTACCTGCCATAATCAGCTGTATTACATAGTTACAAGTGTACACACAGACAAATAATGTAAAACCTACCTGCCATAAACAGCTGTATCACATAGATACAAGTGTACACACAGATACATAATGTAAAACTTACCTGTCATAAACAGCTGTATCACATATATACAAGTGTACACACAGACACATAATGTAAAACTTACCTGTCATAAACAGCTGTATCACATAGATACAAGGGTACACACAGACACATAATGTAAAACCTCCCTCTGATACATTCACTCGTATAGCATACATACAAGTGTACACAAAGACAAATAATGTAAAACCTCCCTTTCATAAACAGCTGTATCACGTAGATACAAGTGTACACACAGACAAATAATGTAAAACCTTTCTCTGATACGTTCACTTGTATAGCATAAATACAAATGTACACACAGACACATAATGTAAAACCTACCTGTCATAAACAGCTGTATCACATAGATACAAGTGTACACATGGACACATAATGTAAAACCTACCTCTGATACGTTCACTTGTATAGCATAGATATAAGTGTACACAAAGACAAATAATGTAAAACCTACTTCTGATACATTCACTTGTATAGCATAGATACAAGTGTAAACACAGACACATAATGTAAAACCTGCCTGTCATAAACAGCTGTATCACATGGATACAAGTGTACACATAGACACATAATGTAAAACCTACCTGTCATAAACAGCTGTATCACATAGATACTAGTGTACACATAGACACGTAATGTAAAACCTACCTGTCATAAACAGCTTCATCACATATATACAAGTTTACACACAGACACATAATGTAAAACCTACCTGTGATACATTCACTTGTATAGGATAGATACAAGTGTACACAGAGACACATAATGTAAAACCTGCCTGTCATAAACAGCTGTATCACGTAGATACAAGTGTACTCACAGACAAGTATGTAAAACCTACCTCTCATAAACAGCTGTATCACATATATACAAGTGTACACAAAGATACATAATGTAAAACTTACCTGTCATAAACAGCTTTATCACATATATACAAGTGTACATACAGACACATAATGTAAAACCTATCTCTGATACATTCACTTGTTTGGCATAGATACAACTGTACACACAGACACATAATGTAAAATCTACCTATCATAAACAGCTGTATCACATAGATACAAATGTACACAAAGAAACATAATGTAAAACTTACCTGTCATGAACAACTTTATCAGATATATACAAGTGTACACACAGACACATAATGTAAAACCTACCTGTCATAAACAGCTGTATCACATAGATACAAGTGTACTCACAGACAAATAATGTAAAACCTACCTCTGATACATTCACTTGTATAGCATAGATACAAGTGTACACACAGACACATAATGTGAAACCTACCTGTCATACACAGCTGCATCACAAATATACAAATGTACTCACAGACAAATAATGTAAAACCTGCCTGTCATAAACAGCTGTATCACATAGATACAAGTGTACACAAAGATACATAACGTAAAACTTACCTGTCATAAACAGCTTTATCACAGATATACAAGTGTACACACAGACACATAATGTAAAACTTACCTGTCATAAACAGCTGTATCACATAGATACAAGTGTTCACATAGACTCTTAATGTAAAACCTATCTCTCATACGTTCACTTGTATAGCATAGATACAAGTGTACACACAGACACATAATGTAAAACCTACCTGTCATAAACAGCTGTACCACATAGATACAAGTGTACATACAGACACATAACGTAAAACCTACCTCTGATACATTCACTCGTATAGCATACATAAAAGTGTACACAAAGACACATAATTTAAAACCTACCTGACATAAACAGCTGTATCACATAGATACAAGTGTACACATAGACACATAATGTAAAACCTATCTCTGATACGTTCACTTGTATAGCATAGATACAAGTGTACACACAGACACATAATGTAAAACCTGCCTGTCATAAACAGCTGTATCACAAAATTACAAGTGTACTTACAGACAAATATGTAAAACCTACCTGTCAGAAACAGCTGTATCACATAGATACAAGTGTACACAAAGATACATAATGTAAAACTTACCTGTAATAAACAGCTTTATCACATATATACAAGTGTACACACAGACACGTAATGTAAAACCTACCTCTGATACATTCACTTGTTTGGCATAGATACAAGTGTACACACAGACACATGATCTAAAATCTACCTGTCATACACAGCTGCATCACAAAATTACAAGTGTACACACAGACACATAATGTAAAACCTACCTGTCATAAACAGCAGTATCACAGAGATACAAGTGTACACACAGACAAATAAAGTAAAACCTACCTGTCATAAACAGCTGTATCACATAGATACAAGTGTACACAAACATACATAATGAAGACTTACCTGTCATAAACAGCTTCATCACATATATACAAGTGTACACACAGACACATAATGTAAAACCTACCTGTCATAAACAGCTGTATCACATAGATACAAGTGTACTCACAGACAAATAATGTAAAACCTACCTGTCATAAACAGCAGTATCACAGAGATACAAGTGTACACACAGACACATAAAGTAAAACCTACCTGTCATAAACAGCTATATCACATAGATACAAGTGTACACAAACATACATAATGTAAAACTTACCTATCATAAACAGCTTTATCACATATATACAAGTGTACACACAGACACATAATGTAAAACCTACTTCTGATACATTCACTTGTATAGCATAGATACAAGTGTACACACAGACACATAATGTAAAACCTACCTGTCATACACAGCTGCATCACATAGTTACAAGGGAACACACAGGCACATAATGTAAAACCTTCCTTTGATACATTCACTTGTATAGCATAGATACAAGTGTACACACATACACATATTGTAAAACCTACTTCTGATATATTCACGTGTATAGCATAGATACAAGTGTACTCACAGATAAATAATTTAAAACCTACCTGTCATAAACAGCTGTATCACATAGATACAAGTGTACACAAAGATACATAATGTAAAACCTACCTCTGATACATTCACTTGTATAGCATAGATACAAGTATACACACAGACACATAATGTATAACCTACCTGCAATAAAGAGCTGTATCACATAGATACAAGTGTACAAACAGATACATAATATAAAACCTACCTGTCATAAACAGCTTTATCACATATATACAAGTGTACACACAAACACATAATGTAAAACTAACCTGTCATAAACAGCTGTATCACATAGATACAAGTGTTCACATGTACACATAATGTACAACTTATCTCTCATACGTTCACTTGTATAGCATAGATACAAGTGTACACACAGACACATAATGTAAAACCTACCTGTCATAAACAGCTGTATCACATAGATACAAGTGTAGACAAAGACACATAATGTAAAACCTACCTCTGATACATTCACTCGTATAGCATACATACAAGTGTAGACAAAGACACATAATGTAAAACCTACCTGTCATAAACAGCTGTATCACGTATATACAAGTGTACACACAGACACATAATGTAAAACCTACCTGCCATAATCAGCTGTATCAGATAGATACAAGTTTACACACAGATACATAATGTAAAACTTACCTGTCATAAACAGCTGTATCACATATATACAATTGTACACACAGACACATAATGTAAAACTTACCTGTCATAAACAGCTGTATCACATAGATACAAGGGTACACACAGACACATAATGTAAAACCTCCCTCTTATACATTCACTCGTATAGCATACATACAAGTGTACACAAAGACAAATAATGTAAAACCTACCTGTCATAAACAGCTGTATCACGTAGATACAAGTGTACACACAGACAAATAATGTAAAACCTTTCTCTGATACGTTCATTTGTATAGCATACATACAAGTGTACACACAGACACATAATGTAAAACCTCCCTCTGATAAATTCACTCGTATAGCATACATACAAGTTTACACAAAGACACATAATGTAAAACCTACCTGTCATAAACTGCTGTATCACGTAGATACAAGTGTACACACAGACAAATAATGTAAAACCTTTCTCTGATACGTTCACTTGTATAGCATACATACAAGTGTACACACAGACACATAATGTAAAACCTACCTGTCATAAACAGCTGTATCACATAGATACAAGTGTACACATGGACACATAATGTAAAACCTACCTCTGATACGTTCACTTGTATAGCATAGATATAAGTGTACACAAAGACAAATAATGTAAAACCTACTTCTGATACATTCACTTGTATAGCATAGATACAAGTGTAAACACAGACACATAATGTAAAACCTGCCTGTCATAAACAGCTGTATCACATGGATACAAGTGTACAAATAGACACATAATGTAAAACGTACCTGTCATAAACAGCTGTATCACATGGATACAAGTGTACACAAAGACACATAATGTTAAACCTACCTCTGATACATTCACTTGTATAGCATAGATATAAGTGTACACACAGACACATAATGTAAAACCTACCTGTCATACACAGCTGCATCATATAGATACAAGTGTACACAAAGATACATAATGTAAAACTTACCTGTCGTAAACAGCTGTATCACATATATACAAGTATACACACAGACACATAATGTAAAACTTACCTGTCATAAACAGCTGTATCACATAGATAGAAGTGTTCACATAGACACATAATGTAAAACCTATCTCTCATACGTTCACTTGTATAGCATAGATACAAGTGTACACAAAGACACATAATGTAAAACATACCTCTGATACGTTCACTTGTATAGCATAGATATAAGTGTACACAAAGACAAATAATGTAAAACCTACCTGTCATAAACAGCTGTACTACATACTTAGAAGGGAACACACAGACACATAATGTAAAACCTACCTTTCATACATTCACTTGTATAGCATAGATACAAGTGTACACACATACACATATTGTAAAACCTACTTCTGATACATTCACTTGTATAGCATAGATACAAGTGTAAACAAAGACACATAATGTAAAACCCGCCTGTCATAAACAGCTGTATCACATGGATACAAGTGTACACAAAGACACATAATGTAAAACCTACCAGTCATAAACAGCTGTACCACGTAGATACAAGTGCACACACAGACAAATAATGTAAAACCTATCTCTGATACATTCACTTGTATAGCATACATACAAGTGTACACAAAGACACATAATGTAAAACCTGCCTGTCATAAACAGCTGTATCACATAGTTACAAGGGAACACACAGACACATAATGTAAAATCTACCTGTCATACACAGCTGCATCACAAAATTACAAGTGTACACACAGACACATAATGTAAAACCTACCTGTCATAAACAGCTGTATCACATAGATACAAGTGTACACATGGACACATAATGTAAAACCTACCTCTGATACGTTCACTTGTATAGCATAGATATAAGTGTACACAAAGACAAATAATGTAAAACCTACTTCTGATACATTCACTTGTATAGCATAGATACAAGTGTAAACACAGACACATAATGTAAAACCTGCCTGTCATAAACAGCTGTATCACATGGATACAAGTGTACAAATAGACACATAATGTAAAACGTACCTGTCATAAACAGCTGTATCACATGGATACAAGTGTACACAAAGACACATAATGTTAAACCTACCTCTGATACATTCACTTGTATAGCATAGATATAAGTGTACACACAGACACATAATGTAAAACCTACCTGTCATACACAGCTGCATCATATAGATACAAGTGTACACAAAGATACATAATGTAAAACTTACCTGTCGTAAACAGCTGTATCACATATATATACAAGTATACACACAGACACATAATGTAAAACTTACCTGTCATAAACAGCTGTATCACATAGATAGAAGTGTTCACATAGACACATAATGTAAAACCTATCTCTCATACGTTCACTTGTATAGCATAGATACAAGTGTACACAAAGACACATAATGTAAAACATACCTCTGATACGTTCACTTGTATAGCATAGATATAAGTGTACACAAAGACAAATAATGTAAAACCTACCTGTCATAAACAGCTGTACTACATACTTACAAGGGAACACACAGACACATAATGTAAAACCTACCTTTCATACATTCACTTGTATAGCATAGATACAAGTGTACACACATACACATATTGTAAAACCTACTTCTGATACATTCACTTGTATAGCATAGATACAAGTGTAAACAAAGACACATAATGTAAAACCCGCCTGTCATAAACAGCTGTATCACATGGATACAAGTGTACACAAAGACACATAATGTAAAACCTACCAGTCATAAACAGCTGTACCACGTAGATACAAGTGCACACACAGACAAATAATGTAAAACCTATCTCTGATACATTCACTTGTATAGCATACATACAAGTGTACACAAAGACACATAATGTAAAACCTGCCTGTCATAAACAGCTGTATCACATAGTTACAAGGGAACACACAGACACATAATGTAAAATCTACCTGTCATACACAGCTGCATCACAAAATTACAAATGTACACACAGACACATAATGTAAAACCTACCTGTCATAAACAGCTGTATCACATAGTTACAAGTGTACAAAAAGATACATAATGTAAAACCTACCTGTCATAAACAGCTTGATCACATATATACAAGTGTACACACAGACACGTAATGTAAAACCTACCTCTGATACATTCACTTGTTTGGCATAGATACAAGTGTACACACAGACACATAATCTAAAATCTACCTGTCATACACAGCTGCATCACAAAATTACAAGTGTACACACCGACACATAATGTAAAACCTACCTGTCATAAACAGCAGTATCACAGAGATACAAGTGTACACACAGACAAATAAAGTAAAACCTACCTATCATAAACAGCTGTATCACATAGATACAAGTGTACACAAAGATACATAATGTAAGACTTACCTGTCATAAACAGCTTCATCACATATATACAAGTGTACACACAGACACATAATGTAAAACCTACCTGTCATAAACCGCTGTATCACATAGATACAAGTGTACTCACAGACACATAATGTAAAACCTACTTCTGATACATTCACTTGTATAGCATAGATACAAGTGTACACACAGACACATAATGTAAAACCTACCTGTCATACACAGCTGCATCACATAGTTACAAGGGAACACACAGGCACATAATGTAAAACCTACCTTTGATACATTCACTTGTATAGCATAGATACAAGTGTACACACATACACATATTGTAAAACCTACTTCTGATATATTCACGTGTATAGCATAGATACAAGTGTAAACACAGACACATAATGTAAAACCTGCCTGTCATAAACAGCTCTATCACGTGGATACAAGTGTACACATAGACAAATAATGTAAAACCTACCTGTCATAAACAGCTGTATAACATAGATACAAGGGTACACACAGACACATAATGTAAAACCTGCCTGTCATAAACAGCTGTATCACATAGATACAAGTGTACTCACAGATAAATAATCTAAAACCTACCTGTCATAAACAGCTGTATCACATAGATACAAGTGTACACAAAGATACATAATGTAAAACCTACCTCTGATACATTCACTTGTATAGCATAGATACAAGTATACACACAGACACATAATGTATAACCTACCTCTGATACATTCACTTGTATCACATAGATACAAGTGTACAAACAGATACATAATATAAAACCTACCTGTCATAAACAGCTTTATCACATAGATACAAGTGTACACACAAACACATAATGTAAAACTAACCTGTCATAAACAGCTGTATCACATAGATACAAGTGTTAACATAGACACATAATGTACAACTTATCTCTCATACGTTCACTTGTATAGCATAGATACAAGTGTACACACAGACACATAATGTAAAACCTACCTGTCATAAACAGCTGTATCACATAGATACAAGTGTAGACAAAGACACATAATGTAAAACCTACCTCTGATACATTCACTCGTATAGCATACATACAAGTGTAGACAAAGACACATAATGTAAAACCTACCTGTCATAAACAGCTGTATCACGTATATACAAGTGTACACACAGACAAATAATGTAAAACCTACCTGCCATAATCAGCTGTATTACATAGTTACAAGTGTACACACAGACAAATAATGTAAAACCTACCTGCCATAAACAGCTGTATCACATAGATACAAGTGTACACACAGATACATAATGTAAAACTTACCTGTCATAAACAGCTGTATCACATATATACAAGTGTACACACAGACACATAATGTAAAACTTACCTGTCATAAACAGCTGTATCACATAGATACAAGGGTACACACAGACACATAATGTAAAACCTCCCTCTGATACATTCACTCGTATAGCATACATACAAGTGTACACAAAGACAAATAATGTAAAACCTCCCTTTCATAAACAGCTGTATCACGTAGATACAAGTGTACACACAGACAAATAATGTAAAACCTTTCTCTGATACGTTCACTTGTATAGCATACATACAAATGTACACACAGACACATAATGTAAAACCTACCTGTCATAAACAGCTGTATCACATAGATACAAGTGTACACATGGACACATAATGTAAAACCTGCCTCTGATACGTTCACTTGTATAGCATAGATATAAGTGTACACAAAGACAAATAATGTAAAACCTACTTCTGATACATTCACTTGTATAGCATAGATACAAGTGTAAACACAGACACATAATGTAAAACCTGCCTGTCATAAACAGCTGTATCACATGGATACAAGTGTACACATAGACACATAATGTAAAACCTACCTGTCATAAACAGCTGTATCACATAGATACTAGTGTACACATAGACACATAATGTAAAACCTACCTGTCATAAACAGCTTCATCACATATATACAAGTTTACACACAGACACATAATGTAAAACCTACCTGTGATACATTCACTTGTATAGGATAGATACAAGTGTACACAGAGACACATAATGTAAAACCTGCCTGTCATAAACAGCTGTATCACGTAGATACAAGTGTACTCACAGACAAGTATGTAAAACCTACCTCTCATAAACAGCTGTATCACATATATACAAGTGTACACAAAGATACATAATGTAAAACTTACCTGTCATAAACAGCTTTATCACATATATACAAGTGTACATACAGACACATAATGTAAAACCTATCTCTGATACATTCACTTGTTTGGCATAGATACAACTGTACACACAGACACATAATGTAAAATCTACCTATCATACACAGCTGCATCACAAAATTAGAAGTGTACACAGACACATAATGTAAAACTTACCTGTCATAAACAGCTGTATCACATAGATACAAATGTACACAAAGAAACATAATGTAAAACTTACCTGTCATGAACAACTTTATCAGATATATACAAGTGTACACACAGACACATAATGTAAAACCTACCTGTCATAAACAGCTGTATCACATAGATACAAGTGTACTCACAGACAAATAATGTAAAACCTACCTCTGATACATTCACTTGTATAGCATAGATACAAGTGTACACACAGACACATAATGTGAAACCTACCTGTCATACACAGCTGCATCACAAATATACAAATGTACTCACAGACAAATAATGTAAAACCTGCCTGTCATAAACAGCTGTATCACATAGATACAAGTGTACACAAAGATACATAACGTAAAACTTACCTGTCATAAACAGCTTTATCACAGATATACAAGTGTACACACAGACACATAATGTAAAACTTACCTGTCATAAACAGCTGTATCACATAGATACAAGTGTTCACATAGACTCTTAATGTAAAACCTATCTCTCATACGTTCACTTGTATAGCATAGATACAAGTGTACACACAGACACATAATGTAAAACCTACCTGTCATAAACAGCTGTACCACATAGATACAAGTGTACATACAGACACATAACGTAAAACCTACCTCTGATACATTCACTCGTATAGCATACATACAAGTGTACACAAAGACACATAATTTAAAACCTACCTGACATAAACAGCTGTATCACATAGATACAAGTGTACACATAGACACATGATGTAAAACCTATCTCTGATACGTTCACTTGTATAGCATAGATACAAGTGTACACACAGACACATAATGTAAAACCTGCCTGTCATAAACAGCTGTATCACAAAATTACAAGTGTACTTACAGACAAATATGTAAAACCTACCTGTCAGAAACAGCTGTATCACATAGATACAAGTGTACACAAAGATACATAATGTAAAACTTACCTGTAATCAACAGCTTTATCACATATATACAAGTGTACACACAGACACGTAATGTAAAACCTACCTCTGATACATTCACTTGTTTGGCATAGATACAAGTGTACACACAGACACATGATCTAAAATCTACCTGTCATACACAGCTGCATCACAAAATTACAAGTGTACACACAGACACATAATGTAAAACCTACCTGTCATGAACAGCAGTATCACAGAGATACAAGTGTACACACAGACAAATAAAGTAAAACCTACCTGTCATAAACAGCTGTATCACATAGATACAAGTGTACACAAACATACATAATGAAGACTTACCTGTCATAAACAGCTTCATCACATATATACAAGTGTACACACAGACACATAATGTAAAACCTACCTGTCATAAACAGCTGTATCACATAGATACAAGTGTACTCACAGACAAATAATGTAAAACCTACCTGTCATAAACAGCAGTATCACAGAGATACAAGTGTACACACAGACACATAAAGTAAAACCTACCTGTCATAAACAGCTATATCACATAGATACAAGTGTACACAAACATACATAATGTAAAACTTACCTATCATAAACAGCTTTATCACATATATACAAGTGTACACACAGACACATAATGTAAAACCTACTTCTGATACATTCACTTGTATAGCATAGATACAAGTGTACACACAGACACATAATGTAAAACCTACCTGTCATACACAGCTGCATCACATAGTTACAAGGGAACACACAGGCACATAATGTAAAACCTTCCTTTGATACATTCACTTGTATAGCATAGATACAAGTGTACACACATACACATATTGTAAAACCTACTTCTGATATATTCACGTGTATAGCATAGATACAAGTGTACTCACAGATAAATAATTTAAAACCTACCTGTCATAAACAGCTGTATCACATAGATACAAGTGTACACAAAGATACATAATGTAAAACCTACCTCTGATACATTCACTTGTATAGCATAGATACAAGTATACACACAGACACATAATGTATAACCTACCTGCAATAAAGAGCTGTATCACATAGATACAAGTGTACAAACAGATACATAATATAAAACCTACCTGTCATAAAAAGCTTTATCACATATATACAAGTGTACACACAAACACATAATGTAAAACTAACCTGTCATAAACAGCTGTATCACATAGATACAAGTGTTCACATGTACACATAATGTACAACTTATCTCTCATACGTTCACTTGTATAGCATAGATACAAGTGTACACACAGACACATAATGTAAAACCTACCTGTCATAAACAGCTGTATCACATAGATACAAGTGTAGACAAAGACACATAATGTAAAACCTACCTCTGATACATTCACTCGTATAGCATACATACAAGTGTAGACAAAGACACATAATGTAAAACCTACCTGTCATAAACAGCTGTATCACGTATATACAAGTGTACACACAGACACATAATGTAAAACCTACCTGCCATAATCAGCTGTATCAGATAGATACAAGTTTACACACAGATACATAATGTAAAACTTACCTGTCATAAACAGCTGTATCACATATATACAATTGTACACACAGACACATAATGTAAAACTTACCTGTCATAAACAGCTGTATCACATAGATACAAGGGTACACACAGACACATAATGTAAAACCTCCCTCTTATACATTCACTCGTATAGCATACATACAAGTGTACACAAAGACAAATAATGTAAAACCTACCTGTCATAAACAGCTGTATCACGTAGATACAAGTGTACACACAGACAAATAATGTAAAACCTTTCTCTGATACGTTCATTTGTATAGCATACATACAAGTGTACACACAGACACATAATGTAAAACCTCCCTCTGATAAATTCACTCGTATAGCATACATACAAGTTTACACAAAGACACATAATGTAAAACCTACCTGTCATAAACTGCTGTATCACGTAGATACAAGTGTACACACAGACAAATAATGTAAAACCTTTCTCTGATACGTTCACTTGTATAGCATACATACAAGTGTACACACAGACACATAATGTAAAACCTACCTGTCATAAACAGCTGTATCACATAGATACAAGTGTACACATGGACACATAATGTAAAACCTACCTCTGATACGTTCACTTGTATAGCATAGATATAAGTGTACACAAAGACAAATAATGTAAAACCTACTTCTGATACATTCACTTGTATAGCATAGATACAAGTGTAAACACAGACACATAATGTAAAACCTGCCTGTCATAAACAGCTGTATCACATGGATACAAGTGTACAAATAGACACATAATGTAAAACGTACCTGTCATAAACAGCTGTATCACATGGATACAAGTGTACACAAAGACACATAATGTTAAACCTACCTCTGATACATTCACTTGTATAGCATAGATATAAGTGTACACACAGACACATAATGTAAAACCTACCTGTCATACACAGCTGCATCATATAGATACAAGTGTACACAAAGATACATAATGTAAAACTTACCTGTCGTAAACAGCTGTATCACATATATACAAGTATACACACAGACACATAATGTAAAACTTACCTGTCATAAACAGCTGTATCACATAGATAGAAGTGTTCACATAGACACATAATGTAAAACCTATCTCTCATACGTTCACTTGTATAGCATAGATACAAGTGTACACAAAGACACATAATGTAAAACATACCTCTGATACGTTCACTTGTATAGCATAGATATAAGTGTACACAAAGACAAATAATGTAAAACCTACCTGTCATAAACAGCTGTACTACATACTTACAAGGGAACACACAGACACATAATGTAAAACCTACCTTTCATACATTCACTTGTATAGCATAGATACAAGTGTACACACATACACATATTGTAAAACCTACTTCTGATACATTCACTTGTATAGCATAGATACAAGTGTAAACAAAGACACATAATGTAAAACCCGCCTGTCATAAACAGCTGTATCACATGGATACAAGTGTACACAAAGACACATAATGTAAAACCTACCAGTCATAAACAGCTGTACCACGTAGATACAAGTGCACACACAGACAAATAATGTAAAACCTATCTCTGATACATTCACTTGTATAGCATACATACAAGTGTACACAAAGACACATAATGTAAAACCTACCTGTCATAAACAGCTGTATCACATAGTTACAAGGGAACACACAGACACATAATGTAAAATCTACCTGTCATACACAGCTGCATCACAAAATTACAAATGTACACACAGACACATAATGTAAAACCTACCTGTCATAAACAGCTGTATCACATAGTTACAAGTGTACAAAAAGATACATAATGTAAAACCTACCTGTCATAAACAGCTTGATCACATATATACAAGTGTACACACAGACACATAATGTAAAACCTATCTCTCATACGTTCACTTCTATAGCATAGATACAAGTGTACAGAGAGACACATAATGTAAAACCTACCTGTCATAAACAGCTGTATCACATAGATACAAGTGTACACACAGACACATAATGTAAAACCTACCTCTGATACATTCACTCGTATAGCATACATACAAGTGTACACACAGACAAATAATGTAAAACCTATATCTGATACGTTCACTTGTATAGCATACATGCAAGTGTACACAAAGACACATAATGTAAAACTTACCTCTCATAAACAGATGTATCACATAGTTACAAGGGAACACACAGACACATAATGTAAAACCTACCTTTGATACATTCACTTGTATAGCATAGAAACAAGTGTACAAAAAGACAAATAATGTAAAACCTACCTGTCATAAACAGCTGTATCACGTAGATACAAGTGTACTCAGAGACAAATAATGTAAAACCTACTTGTCATAAACAGCTGTATCACATAGATACAAGTGTACACAAAGATACATAATGTAAAACTTACCTATAATAAACAGCTTTATCACATATATACAAGTGTACAAACAGACATATAAAGTAAAACCTACCTCTGATAGGTTCACTTGTTTGGCATAGATACAAGTGTACACACAGACACATAATGTAAAATCTACCTGTCATACACAGCTGCATCACAAAATTACAAGTGTACACACAGACACATAATGTAAAACCTACCTGTCATAAACAGCTGTATGACATAGATACAAGTGTACGCACAGACACATAATGTAAAACCTACCTGTCATAAACAGCTGTATGACATAGATACAAGTGTACACACAGACACATAATGTAAAACCTACCTTTAATACATTCACTTGTAAAGCATAGATACAAGTGTACACACAGACACATAATGTAAAACCTGCCTGTCATAAACAGCTGTACCACGTAGATACAAGTGTACTCACAGACAAATATGTAAAACCTACCTGTCATAAACAGCTGTACCACATAGATACAAGTTGTACACAAAGATACATAATGTAAAACTTACCTGTCATAAACAGCTTTATCACATATATACAAGTGTACAAACAGACATATAAAGTAAAACCTACCTCTGATAGGTTCACTTGTTTGGCATAGATACAAGTGTACACACAGACACATAATGTAAAATCTACCTGTCATACACAGCTGCATCACAAAATTACAAGTGTACACACAGACACATAATGTAAAACCTACCTGTCATAAACAGCTGTATGACATAGATACAAGTGTACGCACAGACACATAATGTAAAACCTACCTGTCATAAACAGCTGTATGACATAGATACAAGTGTACACACAGACACATAATGTAAAACCTACCTTTAATACATTCACTTGTAAAGCATAGATACAAGTGTACACACAGACACATAATGTAAAACCTGCCTGTCATAAACAGCTGTACCACGTAGATACAAGTGTACTCACAGACAAATATGTAAAACCTACCTGTCATAAACAGCTGTACCACATAGATACAAGTTGTACACAAAGATACATAATGTAAAACTTACCTGTCATAAACAGCCGTATCACATATATACAAGTGTACACACAGACACATAATGTAAAACCTACCTGTCATAAACAGCTGTATCACATAGATACAAGTGTACTCACAGACAAATAATGTAAAACCTACCTGTCATAAACAGCAGTATCACAGAGATACAAGTGTACACACAGACACATAATGTAAAACCTACCTGTCATGAACAGCTGTATCACATAGATACAAGTGTACACAAAGATACATAATGTAAAACTTACCTGTCATAAAGAGCTTTATCACATATATACAAGTGTACACACAGACACATAATGTAAAACCTACCTCTGATACATTCACTTGTATAGCATAGATACAAGTGTACACACAGACACATAATGTAAAACCTACCTGTCATACACAGCTGCATCACAAAATTACAAGTGTACACAAAGATACATAATGTAAAACTTACCTATCATAAACAGCTTGATCACATATATACAAGTGTACACACAGACACATAATGTAAAACCTACCTCTGATACATTCACTTGTATAGCATAGATACAAGTGTACACACAGACACATAATGTAAAACCTACCTGTCATACACAGCTGCATCACAAAATTACAAGTGTACACACAGACACATAATGTAAAACCTACCTCTCATAAACAGCTGTATCACATAGATACAAGTGTACACAAAGATACATAATGTAAAACTTACCTGTCATAAACAGCTTTATCACATATATACAAGTGTACACACAGACACATAATGTAAAACCTACCTCTGATACATTCACTTGTAAAGCATAGATACAAGTGTACACACAGACAAATAATGTAAAACCTACCTGTCATACACAGCTGCATCACATAGTTACAAGGGAACACACAGGCACATAATGTAAAACCTACCTTTGATACATTCACTTGTACAGCATAGATACAAGTGTACACACATACACATATTGTAAAACCTACTTCTGATATATTCACTTGTATAGCATAGATACAAGTGAACACACAGACACTTAATTTAAAACCTGCCTGTCATAAACAGCTGTATCACGTAGATACAAGTGTACACACAGACACTTAATGTAAAACCTGCCTGTCATAAACAGCTTGATCACGTAGATACAAGTGTACTCACAGACAAATAATGTAAAACCTACCTGTCATAAACAGCTGTATCACATAGATACAAGTGTTCACGTAGACACATAGTGTAAAACCTATCTCTCATACGTTCACTTGTATAGCATAGATACAAGTGTACACACAGACACATAATGTAAAACCTACCTCTGATACATTCACTCGTATATCATACATACAAGTGTAGACAAAGACACATAATGTAAAACCTACCTGTCATAAACAGCTGTATCACGTAGATACAAGTGTACTCACAGACAAATAATGTAAAACCTACCTGTCATAAACTGCTGTATCACATAGATACAAGTGTACACACAGATACATAACGTAAAACTTACCTGTCATAAACAGCTGTATCCCATATATACAAGTGTACACACAGACACATACTGTAAAACCTACCTGTCATAAACAGCTGTATCACATAGTTACAAGTGTACAAAATTATTCATAATGTAAAACCTACTTGTCATAAACAGCTTTATCACATATATACAAGTGTACACACAGACACATAATGTAAAACTTACCTGTCATAAACAGCTGTATCACATAGATACAAGTGTTCACATAGACACATAATGTAAAACCTATCTCACATACGTTCACTTGTATAGCATAGATACAAGTGTACACACAGACACATAATGTAAAACCTACCTGTCATCAACAGCTGTATCACATAGATACAAGTGTACACACAGACACATAATGTAAAACCTACCTCTGATACATTCACTCGTATAGCATAGATACAAGAGTAGACAAAGACACATAATGTAAAACTTACCTGTCATCAACAGCTCTACCACGTAGATACAAGTGTACACACAGACAAATAATGTAAAACCTATCTCTGATATGTTTACTTGTATAGCATACATACAAGTGTACACAAAGACACATAATGTAAAACCTACCTCTCATAAACAGCTGTATGACATAGTTACAAGGGAACACACAGACACATAATGTAAAACCTACCTTTGATCCATTCACTTGTATAGCATAGATACAAGTGTACACAAAGACAAATGGTGTAAAACCTACCTATCATAAACAGCTGTATCAAGTAGATATAAGTGTACTCACAGACAAATAATGTAAAACCTACCTGTCATAAACAGCTGTATCACATAGATACAAGTGTACACAAAGATACATAATGTAAAACTTACCTGTCATAAACAGCTTCATCACATATAAACCAGTGTACACACAGACATATATAGTAAAAAACCTACCTCTCATACATTTACTTGTTGGGCATAGATACAAGTGTACACACAGACACATAATGTAAAATCTACCTGTCATACACAGCTGCATCACAAAATTACAAGTGTACACACAGACAGATAATGTAAAACCTACCTCTCATAAACAGCTGTATCACATAGATACAAGTGTACTCACAGACAAATAATGTAAAACTTACTTGTCATAAACAGCTGTATCACATAGATACAAGTGTACGCACAGACACATAATGTAAAACTTACCTGTCATAAACAGCTGTATCACATATATACAAGGGTACACACAGACACATAATGTAAAACCTACCTGTCAAAAACAGCTGTCTCACATAGATACAAGTGTACACAAAGACACATAATGTAAAACTTACCTGTCATAAACAGCTGTATCACATAGATACTAGTGTACACATAGACACATAATGTAAAACCAACCTGTCATAAACAGCTGTATCACATAGATACTAGTGTACACATAGACACATAATGTAAAACCTACCTGTCATAAACAGCTTCATCACATATATACAAGTTTACACACAGACACATATTGTAAAACCTACCTGTGATACATTCACTTGTATAGGATAGATACAAGTGTACACAGAGACACATAATGTAAAACCTGCCTGTCATAAACAGCTGTATCACGTAGATACAAGTGTACTCACAGACAAGTATGTAAAACCTACCTCTCATAAACAGCTGTATCACATATATACAAGTGTACACAAAGATACATAATGTAAAACTTACCTGTCATAAACAGCTTCATCACATATATACAAGTGTACATACAGACACATAATGTAAAACCTACCTCTGATACATTCACTTGTTTGGCATAGATACAACTGTACACACAGACACATAATGTAAAATCTACCTATCATACACAGCTGCATCACAAAATTACAAGTGTACACACAGACACATAATGTAAAACCTACCTGTCATAAACAGCTGTATCACATAGATACAAATGTACACAAAGAAACATAATGTAAAACTTACCTGTCATGAACAACTTTATCAGATATATACAAGTGTACACACAGACACATAATGTAAAACCTACCTGTCATAAACAGCTGTATCACATAGATACAAGTGTACTCACACACAAATAATGTAAAACCTACCTCTGATACATTCACTTGTATAGCATAGATACAAGTGTACACACAGACACATAATGTGAAACCTACCTGTCATACACAGCTGCATCACAAAGTTACAAGTGTACACACAGACACATAATGTAAAACCTACCTGTCATAAACAGCTGTACCACATAGATACAAGTGTACACACAGACACATAACGTAAAACCTACCTCTGATACATTCACTCGTATAGCATACATACAAGTGTACACAAAGACACATAATGTAAAACCTACGTGACATAAACAGCTGTATCACATAGATACAAGTGTACACATAGACACATAATGTAAAACCTATCTCTGATACGTTCACTTGTATAGCATAGATACAAGTGTACACACAGACACATAATGTAAAACCTGCCTGTCATAAACAGCTGTATCACAAAATTACAAGTGTACTTACAGACAAATATGTAAAACCTACCTGTCAGAAACAGCTGTATCACATAGATACAAGTGTACACAAAGATACATAATGTAAAACTTACCTGTAATAAACAGCTTCATCACATATATACAAGTGTACACACAGACACATAATCTAAAATCTACCTGTCATACACAGCTGCATCACAAAATTACAAATGTATACACCGACACATAATGTAAAACCTACCTGTCATAAACAGCAGTATCACAGAGATACAAGTGTACACACAGACAAATAAAGTAAAACCTACCTGTCATAAACAGCTGTATCACATAGATCCAAGTGTACACAAAGATACATAATGTAAGACTTACCTGTCATAAACAGCTTCATCACATATATACAAGTGTACACACAGACACATAATGTAAAACCTACCTGTCATAAACAGCTGTATCACATAGATACAAGTGTACTCACAGACAAATAATGTAAAACCTACCTGTCATAAACAGCAGTATCACAGAGATACAAGTGTACACACAGACACATAAAGTAAAACCTACCTGTCATAAACAGCTATATCACATAGATACAAGTGTACACAAAGATACATAATGTAAAACTTACCTATCATAAACAGCTTTATCACATATATACAAGTGTACACACAGACACATAATGTAAAACCTACTTCTGATACATTCACTTGTATAGCATAGATACAAGTGTACACACAGACACATAATGTAAAACCTACCTGTCATACACAGCTGCATCACATAGTTACAAGGGAACACACAGGCACATAATGTAAAACCTACCTTTGATACATTCACTTGTATAGCATAGATACAAGTGTACACACATACACATATTGTAAAACCTACTTCTGATATATTCACGTGTATAGCATAGATACAAGTGTAAACACAGACACATAATGTAAAACCTGCCTGTCATAAACAGCTCTATCACGTGGATACAAGTGTACACATAGACAAATAATGTAAAACCTACCTGTCATAAACAGCTGTATCACATAGATACAAGGGTACACACAGACACATAATGTAAAACCTGCCTCTCATAAACAGCTGTATCACATAGATACAAGTGTACTCACAGATAAATAATTTAAAACCTACCTGTCATAAACAGCTGTATCACACAGATACAAGTGTACACAAAGATACATAATGTAAAACCTACCTCTGATACATTCACTTGTATAGCATAGATACAAGTATACACACAGACACATAATGTATAACCTACCTGCAATAAAGAAATGTATCACATAGATACAAATGTACACAAAGAAACATAATGTAAAACTTACCTGTCATGAACAACTTTATCAGATATATACAAGTGTACACACAGACACATAATGTAAAACCTACCTGTCATAAACAGCTGTATCACATAGATACAAGTGTACTCACAGACAAATAATGTAAAACCTACCTCTGATACATTCACTTGTATAGCATAGATACAAGTGTACACACAGACACATAATGTGAAACCTACCTGTCATACACAGCTGCATCACAAAATTACAAGTGTACACACAGACACATAATGTAAAACCTACCTGTCATAAACAGCTTTATCACAGATATACAAGTGTACACATAGACACATAATGTAAAACTTACCTGTCATAAACAGCTGTATCACATAGATACAAGTGTTCACATAGACTCCTAATGTAAAACCTATCTCTCATACGTTCACTTGTATAGCATAGATACAAGTGTACACACAGACACATAATGTAAAACCTACCTGTCATAAACAGCTGTACCACATAGATACAAGTGTACACACAGACACACAACGTAAAACCTACCTCTGATACATTCACTCGTATAGCATACATACAAGTGTACACAAAGACACATAATGTAAAACCTACCTGACATAAACAGCTGTATCACATAGATACAAGTGTACACATAGACACATAATGTAAAACCTATCTCTGATACGTTCACTTGTATAGCATACATACAAGTGTACACACAGACACATAATGTGAAACCTACCTGTCATACACAGCTGCATCACAAAATTACAAGTGTACACACAGACACATAATGTAAAACCTACCTGTCATAAACAGCTTTATCACAGATATACAAGTGTACACATAGACACATAATGTAAAACTTACCTCTCATAAACAGCTGTATCACATAGATACAAGTGTTCACATAGACTCTTAATGTAAAACCTATCTCTCATACGTTCACTTGTATAGCATAGATACAAGTGTACACACAGACACATAATGTAAAACCTACCTGTCATAAACAGTTGTACCACATAGATACAAGTGTACACACAGACACATAACGTAAAACCTACCTCTGATACATTCACTCGTATAGCATACATACAAGTGTACACAAAGACACATAATGTAAAACCTACGTGACATAAACAGCTGTATCACATAGATACAAGTGTACACATAGACACATAATGTAAAACCTATCTCTGATACGTTCACTTGTATAGCATAGATACAAGTGTACACACAGACACATAATGTAAAACCTGCCTGTCATAAACAGCTGTATCACAAAATTACAAGTGTACTTAGAGACAAATAAGTAAAACCTACCTGTCATAAACAGCTGTATCACATAGATACAAGTGTACACAAGATACATAATGTAAAACCTATCTCTGATACGTTCACTTGTATAGCATAGATACAAGTGTACACACAGACACATAATCTAAAATCTCCCTGTCATACACAGCTGCATCACAAAATTACAAGTGTATACACCGACACATAATGTAAAACCTACCTGTCATAAACAGCAGTATCACAGAGATACAAGTGTACACACAGACAAATAGAGTAAAACCTACCTGTCATAAACAGCTGTATCACATAGATCCAAGTGTACACAAAGATACATAATGTAAGACTTACCTGTCATAAACAGCTTCATCACATATATACAAGTGTACACACAGACACATAATGTAAAACCTACCTGTCATAAACAGCTGTATCACATAGATACAAGTGTACTCACAGACAAATAATGTAAAACCTACCTGTCATAAACAGCAGTATCACAGAGATACAAGTGTACACACAGACACATAAAGTAAAACCTACCTGTCATAAACAGCTATATCACATAGATACAAGTGTACACAAAGATACATAATGTAAAACTTACCTATCATAAACAGCTTTATCACATATATACAAGTGTACACACAGACACATAATGTAAAACCTACTTCTGATACATTCACTTGTATAGCATAGATACAAGTGTACACACAGACACATAATGTAAAACCTACCTGTCATACACAGCTGCATCACATAGTTACAAGGGAACACACAGGCACATAATGTAAAACCTACCTTTGATACATTCACTTGTATAGCATAGATACAAGTGTACACACATACACAAATTGTAAAAGCTACTTCTGATATATTCACGTGTATAGCATAGATACAAGTGTAAACACAGACACATAATGTAAAACCTGCCTGTCATAAACAGCTCTATCACGTGGATACAAGTGTACACATAGACAAATAATGTAAAACCTACCTGTCATAAACAGCTGTATCACATAGATACAAGGGTACACACAGACACATAATGTAAAACCTGCCTGTCATAAACAGCTGTATCACATAGATACAAGTGTACTCACAGATAAATAATTTAAAACCTACCTGTCATAAACAGCTGTATCACATAGATACAAGTGTACACAAAGATACATAATGTAAAACCTACCTCTGATACATTCACTTGTATAGCATAGATACAAGTGTACACACAGACACATAATGTAAAACCTACCTGTCATAAACAGCTGTATCACGTGGATACAAGTGTACACACAAACACATAATGTAAAACTAACCTGTCATAAACAGCTGTATCACATAGATACAAGTGTTCACATAGACACATAATGTACAACTTATCTCTCATACGTTCACTTGTATAGCATAGATACAAGTGTACACACAGACACATAATGTAAAACCTACCTGTCATAAACAGCTGTATCACATAGATACAAGTGTAGACAAAGACACATAATGTAAAACCTACCTCTGATACATTCACTCGTATAGCATACATACAAGTGTAGACAAAGACACATAATGTAAAACCTACCTGTCATAAACAGCTGTATCACGTGGATACAAGTGTACACACAGACAAATAATGTAAAACCTACCTGCCATAATCAGCTGTATCACATAGATACAAGTGTACACACAGATACATAATGTAAAACTTACCTGTCATAAACAGCTGTATCACATATATACAAGTGTACACACAGACACATAATGTAAAACCTACCTGTCATAAACAGCTGTATCACATAATTACAAGTGTACAAAAAGATTCATAATGTAAAACGTACCTGTCATCAACAGCTGTATCACATACATACAAGTGTACACACAGACACATAATGTAAAACCTACCTCTGATACATTCACTCGTATAGCATGCATACAAGTGTACACAAAGACTCATAATGTAAAACTTACCTGTCATAAACAGCTGTATCACATAGATACAAGTGTACACAAAGATACATAATGTAAAACCTACCTCTGATACATTCATTTGTATAGCATAGATACAAGCGTACACACAGACACATAATGTAAAACCTACTTGTCATACACACCTGCATCACAAAATTACAAGTGTACACACAGACACATAATGTAAAACCTACCTGTCATAAACAGCTGTATCACAAAGATACAAGTGTACACAAAGATACATAATGTAAAACTTACCTGTCATTAATAGCTTCATCACATATATACAAGTGTACACACAGACACATGATGTAAAACCTACCTCTGATACATTCACTTGTATAGCATAGATACAAGTGTACACACAGACACATAATGTAAAACCTACCTGTCATAAACAGCTGTATCACAAAGATACAAGTGTACACAAAGATACATAATGTAAAACTTACCTGTCATTAATAGCTTCATCACACATATACAAGTGTACACACAGACATATAATGTAAAACCTACCTCTGATACATTCACTTGTATAGCATAGATACAAGTGTACACACAGACACATAATGTAAAACCTACCTGTCATAAACAGCTGTATCACATAGATACAAGTGTACACAAAGATACATAATGTAAAACTAACCTGTCATAAACAGCTTCATCACATATATACAAGTGTACACGCAGACACATAATGTAAAACCTACCTCTGATACATTCACTTGTATAGCATAGATACAAGTGTACACACAGACACATAATGTAAAACCTACCTGTCATAAACAGCTGTATCACATAGATACAAGTGTACTCACAGACAAATAATGTAAACCCTACCTGTCATAAACAGCTGTATCACATAGTTGCAAGTGTACACAAAGATACATAATGTAAAACCTACCTGCCATAAACAGCTTGATCACATATATACAAGTGTACACACAGACACATAATGTAAAACTTACCTGTCATAAACAGCTGTATCATATATATACTAGTGTACACATAGACACATAATGTAAAACCTACCTGTCATAAACAGCTGTATCACATAGATACAAGGGTGCACAAAGATACATAGTGTAAAACCTACCTGTCATAAACAGCTTGATCACATATATACAAGTTTACACACAGACACATAATGTAAAACCTACCGTTGATACATTCACTTGTATAGGATAGATACAAGTGTACACACAGACACATAATGTAAAACCTGCCTGTCATAAACAGCTGTATCACATAGATACAAGTGTACTCACAGACAAATATGTAAAACCTACCTGTCATAAACAGCTGTATCACATAGATACAAGTGTACACAAAGATACATAATGTAAAACTTACCTTTCATAAACAGCTTTAACACATATATACAAGTGTACATACAGACACATAATGTGAAACCTACCTCTGATACATTCACTTGTTTGGCATAGATACAAGTGTACACACACACACATAATGTAAAATCTACCTATCATACACAGCTGCATCACAAAATTACAAGTGTACACACAGACAGATAATGTAAAACCTACCTGTCATAAACAGCTTGATCACATATATACACGTGTACGCACAGACACATAATGCAAAACCTACCTGTCATAAACAGCTGCATCACATAGATACAAGTGTACTCACAGACAAATAATGTAAAACCTACCTGTCATAAACAGCTGTATCACATAATTACAAGTGTACACAAAGATACATAATGTAAAACTAACCTGTCATAAACAGCTTCATCACATATATACAAGTGTACACACAGACACATAATGTAAAACCTACCTCTGATACATTCACTTGTATAGCATAGATACAAGTGTACACACAGACACATAATGTAAAACCTACCTGTCATACACAGCTGCATCAGAAAATTACAAGTGTACTCACAGGCAAATCATGTAAAACCCACCTGTCATAAACAGCTGTATCACATAGATACAAGTGTACACAAAGATACATAATGTAAAACTTACCTGTCATAAACAGCTTTATCACATATATACAAGTGTACACACAGACACATAATGTAAAACCTACCTCTGATACATTTACTTGTATAGCATAGATACAAGTGTACAAACAGACACATAATGTAAAACCTACCTGTCATAAACAGCTGTATCACATAGATACAAGTGTACACAAAGATACATAATGTAAAACTTACCTGTCATAAAAACCTTTATCACATATATACAAGTGTACACACAGACACATAATGTAAAACCTATCTGTCATACACAGCTGCATCACAAAATTACAAGTGTACACACACACACATAATGTAAAACCTACCTCTGATACATTCACTTGTATAGCATAGATACAAATGTACACACAAACACATAATGTAAAACCTACCTGTCATACACACCTGCATTACAAAATTACAAGTGTACAAACAGACACATAATGTAAAACCTACCTGTCATAAACAGCTGTATCACAAAGATACAAGTGTACACAAAGATACATAATGTAAAACTTACCTGTCATTAATAGCTTTATCACATATATACAAGTGTACACACAGACACATAATGTAAAACCTACCTCTGATACATTCACTTGTATAGCATAGATACAAGTGTACACACAGACACATAATGTAAAACCTACCTGTCATACACAGCTGCATCACAAAATTACAAGTGTACACACAAACACATAATGTAAAACCTACCTGTCATAAACAGCTGTATCACATAGATACAAGTGTACACAAAGATACATAATGTAAAACTTACCTGTCATAAACAGCTTTATCACATATATACAAGTGTACACACAGACACATAATGTAAAACCTACCTCTGATACATTCACTTGTATAGCATAGATACAAGTGTACACACAGACACATAATGTAAAATCTATCTGTCATACACAGCTGCATCACAAAATTACAAGTGTACACACAGACACATAATGTAAAACCTACCTCTGATACATTCACTTGTATAGCATAGATACAAGCGTACACAGACACATAATGTAAAACCTACCTGTCATACACAGCTGCATCACAAAATTACAAGTGTACTCACAGACAAATAATGTAAAACCTACCTGTCATAAACAGCTGTATCACAAAGATACAAGTGTACACAAAGATACATAATGTAAAACTTACCTGTCATTAATAGCTTCATCACATATATACAAGTGTACACACAGACACATAATGTAAGACCTACCTCTGATACATTCACTTGTATAGCATAGATACAAGTGTACACACAGACACATAATGTAAAACCTACCTGTCATACACAGCTGCATCACAAAATTACAAGTGTACACACAAACACATAATGTAAAACCTACCTGTCATAAACAGCTGTATCACATAGATACAAGTGTACACAAAGATACATAATGTAAAACTTACCTGTCATAAACAGCTTTATCACATATATACAAGTGTACACACAGACACATAATGTAAAACCTACCTCTGATACATTCACTTGTATAGCATAGATACAAGTGTACACACAGACACATAATGTAAAATCTATCTGTCATACACAGCTGCATCACAAAATTACAAGTGTACACACAGACACATAATGTAAAACCTACCTCTGATACATTCACTTGTATAGCATAGATACAAGCGTACACACAGACACATAATGTAAAACCTACCTGTCATACACAGCTGCATCACAAAATTACAAGTGTACTCACAGACAAATAATGTAAAACCTACCTGTCATAAACAGCTGTATCACATAGATACAAGTGTACACAAAGATACATAATGTAAAACTTACCTGTCATCAACAGCTTTATCATATATATACAAGTGTACACACAGACACATAATGTAAAACCTACCTGTCACAAACAGCTGTATCACATAGATACAAGTGTACACAAAGATACATAATGTAAAACTTACCTGTCATAAACAGCTTGATCTCATACATACAAGTGTACACACAGACAAATAATGTAAAACCTACCTGTCATACATTCACTTGTATAGCATAGATACAAGTGTACACACAGACACATAATGTAAAATCTCCCTGTCATACACAGCTGCATCACAAAATTACAAGTGTACACACAAACACATAATGTAAAACCTACCTGTCATAAACAGCTGTATCACATAGATACAAGTGTACACAAAGATACATAATGTAAAACTTACCTGTCATAAACAGCTTTATCACATATATACAAGTGTACACACAGACACATAATGTAAAACCTACCTCTGATACATTCTTTTGTATAGCATAGATACAAGTGTTCACACAGACACATAATGTAAAACCTACCTGTCATACACAGCTGCATCACAAAATTACAAGTGTACACACAGACACATAATGTAAAACCTACCTGTCATAAACAGCTATATCACATAGATACAAGTGTACACAAAGATACATAATGTAAAACTTTCCTGTCATGAACAGCTTTATAACATATATACAAGTGTACACACAGACGCATAATGTAATACCTACCTGTCATAAACAGCTGTATCACATAGATACAAGTGTACTCACAGACAAAAAATGTAAAACCTACCTGTCATAAACAGCTGTATCACATAATTACAAGTGTACACAAAGATACATAATGTAAAACTAACCTGTCATAAACAGCTTCATCACATATATACAAGTGTACACACAGACACATAATGTAAAACCTACCTCTGATACATTCACTTGTATAGCATAGATACAAGTGTACACACAGACACATAATGTAAAACCTACCTGTCATACACAGTTGCATCACAAAATTACAAGTGTACACACAAACACATAATGTAAAACCTACCTGTCATACACAGCTGCATCACAAAATTACAAGTGTACACACAGACACATAATGTAAAACCTACCTCTGATACATTCACTTGTATAGCATAGATACAAGTGTACACACAGACACATAATGTAAAACCTACCTGTCATAAACAGCTGTATCACATAGATACAAGTGTACACAAAGATACATAATGTAAAACTAACCTGTCATTAACAGCTTTATCACATATATACAAGTGTACACACAGACACATAATGTAACACCTACCTGTCATACATTCACTTGTATAGCATAGATACAAGTGTACACACAGACACATAATGTAAAACCTACCTGTCATACACAGCTGCATCACAAAATTACAAGTGTACACACAGACACATAATGTAAAACCGACCTGTCAAAAACAGCTGTCTCACATAGATACAAGTGTACACATAGACAAATAATGTAAAACCTACTTGTCATAAGCAGCTGTATCACATAGATACAAGGGTACACACAGACACATAATGCAAATCCTACCTATGATACATTCACTCGTATAGCATAGATACAAGTGTACACACAGACACATAATGTAAAACCTACCTGTCATAAACAGCTGTATCACATAGATACAAGTGTACTCACAGACAAATAATGTAAACCCTACCTGTCATAAACAGCTGTATCACATAGTTACAAGTGTACACAAAGATACATAATGTAAAACCTACCTGCCATAAACAGCTTGATCACATATATACAAGTGTACACACAGACACATAATGTACAATTTACCTCTGATACATTCACTTGTATAGGATAGATACAAGTGTACACACAGACACATAATGTAAAACGTGCCTGTCATAAACAGCTGTATCACATAGATACAAGTGTACTCACAGACAAATATGTAAAACCTACCTGTCATAAACAGCTGTATCACATAGATACAAGTGTACACAAGATACATAATGTAAAACTTACCTTTCATAAACAGCTTTAACACATATATACAAGTGTACATACAGACACATAATGTGAAACCTACCTCTGATACATTCACTTGTTTGGCATAGATACAAGTGTACACACAGACACATAATGTAAAACCTACCTGTCATACACAGTTGCATCACAAAATTACAAGTGTACACACAAACACATAATGTAAAACCTACCTGTCATACACAGCTGCATCACAAAATTACAAGTGTACACACAGACATATAATGTAAAACCTACCTCTGATACATTCACTTGTATAGCATAGATACAAGTGTACACACAGACACATAATGTAAAACCTACCTGTCATACCCACCTCAATCACAAAATTACAAGTGTACACACAGACAAATAATGTAAAACCTACCTGTCATAAACAGCTGTATCACATAGATACAAGTGTACACAAAGATACATAATGTAAAACTTACCTGTCATTAACAGCTTGATCACATATATACAAGTGTACACACAGACACATAATGTAACACCTACCTGTCATACATTCACTTGTATAGCATAGATACAAGTGTACACACAGACACATAATGTAAAACCTACCTGTCATACACAGCTGCATCACAAAATTACAAGTGTACACACAGACACATAATGTAAAACCGACCTGTCAAAAACAGCTGTCTCACATAGATACAAGTGTACACATAGACAAATAATGTAAAACCTACTTGTCATAAGCAGCTGTATCACATATATACAAGTGTACACACAGACACATAATGCAAATCCTACCTATGATACATTCACTCGTATAGCATAGATACAAGTGTACACACAGACACTTAATGTAAAACCTACCTGTCATAAACAGCTGTATCACATAGATACAAGTGTACTCACAGACAAATAATGTAAACCCTACCTGTCATAAACAGCTGTATCACATAGTTACAAGTGTACACAAAGATACATAATGTAAAACCTACCTGCCATAAACAGCTTGATCACATATATACAAGTGTACACACAGACACATAATGTACAATTTACCTCTGATACATTCACTTGTATAGGATAGATACAAGTGTACACACAGACACATAATGTAAAACCTGCCTGTCATAAACAGCTGTATCACATAGATACAAGTGTACTCACAGACAAATATGTAAAACCTACCTGTCATAAACAGCTGTATCACATAGATACAAGTGTACACAAAGATACATAATGTAAAACTTACCTGTCATAAACAGCTTTATCACTTATATACAAGTGTACACACAGACACATAATGTAAAACCTACCTCTGATACATTCACTTGTATAGCATAGATACAAGTGTACACACAGACACATAATGTAAAACCTATCTGTCATACACAGCTGCATCACAAAATTACAAGTGTACACACAGACACATAATGTAAAACCTACCTCTGATACATTCACTTGTATAGCATAGATACAAGCGTACACACAGACACATAATGTAAAACCTACCTGTCATAAACACCTGCATCACAAAATTACAAGTGTACACACAGACACATAATGTAAAACCTACCTGTCATAAACAGCTTGATCACATATATACACGTGTACACACAGACACATAATGCAAAACCTACCTGTCATAAACAGCTGCATCACATAGATACAAGTGTACTCACAGACAAATAATGTAAAACCTACCTGTCATAAACAGCTGTATCACATAATTACAAGTGTACACAAAGATACATAATGTAAAACTAACCTGTCATAAACAGCTTCATCACATATATACAAGTGTACACACAGACACATAATGTAAAACCTACCTCTGATACATTCACTTGTATAGCATAGATACAAGTGTACACACAGACACATAATGTAAAACCTACCTGTCATACACAGCTGCATCAGAAAATTACAAGTGTACTCACAGACAAATCATGTAAAACCCACCTGTCATAAACAGCTGTATCACATAGATACAAGTGTACACAAAGATACATAATGTAAAACTTACCTGTCATAAACAGCTTTATCACATATATACAAGTGTACACACAGACACATAATGTAAAACCTACCTCTGATACATTCACTTGTATAGCATAGATACAAGTGTACACACAGACACATAATGTAAAACCTATCTATCATACACAGCTGCATCACAAAATTACAAGTGTACACACAGACACATAATGTAAAACCTACCTCTGATACATTCACTTGTATAGCATAGATACAAGCGTACACACAGACACATAATGTAAAACCCACCTGTCATACACACCTGCATCACAAAATTACAAGTGTACACACAGACACATAATGGAAAACCTACCTGTCATAAACAGCTTGATCACATATATACACGTGTACTCACAGACAAATAATGTAAAACCTACCTGTCATAAACAGCTGTATCACATAATTACAAGTGTACACAAAGATACATAATGTAAAACTAACCTGTCATAAACAGCTTCATCACATATATACAAGTGTACACAGAGACACATAATGTAAAACCTACCTCTGATACATTCACTTGTATAGCATAGATACAAGTGTACACACAGACACATAATGTAAAACCTACATGTCATACACAGCTGCATCACAAAATTACAAGTGTACACACAAACACATAATGTAAAACCTACCTGTCATAAACAGCTGTATCACATAGATACAAGTGTACACAAAGATGCATAATGTAAAACATACCTGTCATTAACAGCTTAAGCACATACAAAAGTGTACACACAGACACATAATGTAAAACCTACCTCTGATACATTCACTTGTATAGCATAGATACAAGTGTACACACAGACACATAATGTAAAACCTACCTGTCATACACAGCTGCATCACAAAATTACAAGTGTACTCACAGACAAATCATGTAAAACCTACCTGTCATAAACAGCTGTATCACATAGATACAAGTGTACACAAAGATACATAATGTAAAACTTACCTGTCATAAACAGCTTTATCACATATAGACAAGTGTACACACAGACACATAATGTAAAACCTACCTCTGATACATTCACTTGTATAGCATAGATACAAGTGTACACACAGACACATAATGTAAAATCTATCTGTCATACACAGCTGCATCACAAAATTACAAGTGTACACACAGACACATAATGTAAAACCTACCTCTGATACATTCACTTGTATAGCATAGATACAAGCGTACACACAGACACATAATGTAAAACCTACCTGTCATACACAGCTGCATCACAAAATTACAAGTGTACTCACAGACAAATAATGTAAAACCTACCTGTCATAAACAGCTGTATCACATAGATACAAGTGTACACAAAGATACATAATGTAAAACTTACCTGTCATCAACAGCTTTATCACATATATACAAGTGTACACACAGACACATAATGTAAAACCTACCTCTGATACATTCACTTGTATAGCATAGATACAAGTGTACACACAGACACATAATGTAAAACCTACCTGTCACAAACAGCTGTATCACATAGATACAAGTGTACACAAAGATACATAATGTAAAACTTACCTGTCATAAACAGCTTGATCTCATACATACAAGTGTACACACAGACAAATAATGTAAAACCTACCTGTCATACATTCACTTGTATAGCATAGATACAAGTGTACACACAGACACATAATGTAAAATCTACCTGTCATACACAGCTGCATCACAAAATTACAAGTGTACACACAAACACATAATGTAAAACCTACCTGTCATAAACAGCTGTATCACATAGATACAAGTGTACACAAAGATACATAATGTAAAACTTACCTGTCATAAACAGCTTTATCACTTATATCCAAGTGTACACACAGACACATAATGTAAAACCTACCTCTGATACATTCTTTTGTATAGCATAGTTACAAGTGTTCACACAGACACATAATGTAAAACCTACCTGTCATACACAGCTGCATCACATAATTACAAGTGTACTCACAGACAAATCATGTAAAACCTACCTGTCATAAACAGCTGTATCACATAGATACAAGTGTACACAAAGATACATAATGTAAAACTTACCTGTCATGAACAGCTTTATAACATATATACAAGTGTACACACAGACGCATAATGTAATACCTACCTGTCATAAACAGCTGTATCACATAGATACAAGTGTACTCACAGACAAAAAATGTAAAACCTACCTGTCATAAACAGCTGTATCACATAATTACAAGTGTACACAAAGATACATAATGTAAAACTAACCTGTCATAAACAGCTTCATCACATATATACAAGTGTACACACAGACACATAATGTAAAACCTACCTCTGAATCATTCACTTGTATAGCATAGATACAAGTGTACACACAGACACATAATGGAAAACCTACCTGCCATACACAGTTGCATCACAAAATTACAAGTGTACACACAGACACATAATGGAAAACCTACCTGTCATACACAGCTGCATCACAAAATTACAAGTGTACACACAGACATATAATGTAAAACCTACCTCTGATACATTCACTTGTATAGCATAGATACAAGTGTACACACAGACACATAATGTAAAACCTACCTGTCATAAACAGCTGTATCACATAGATACAAGTGTACACAAAGATACATAATGTAAAACTTACCTGTCATTAACAGCTTTATCACATATATACAAGTGTACACACAGACACATAATGTAACACCTACCTGTCATACATTCACTTGTATAGCATAGATACAAGTGTACACACAGACACATAATGTAAAACCTACCTGTCATACACAGCTGCATCACAAAATTACAAGTGTACACACAGACACATAATGTAAAACCGACCTGTCAAAAACAGCTGTATCACATAGATACAAGTGTACACATAGACAAATAATGTAAAACCTACTTGTCATAAGCAGCTGTATCACATAGATACAAGGGTACACACAGACACATAATGCAAATCCTACGTATGATACATTCACTCGTATATCATAGATACAAGTGTACACACAGACAAATAATGTAAAACCTACCTGTCATAAACAGCTGTATCACATAGATACAAGTGTACTCACAGACAAATAATGTAAACCCTACCTGTCATAAACAGCTGTATCACATAGTTACAAGTGTACACAAAGATACATAATGTAAAACCTACCTGCCATAAACAGCTTGATCACATATATACAAGTGTACACACAGACACATAATGTACAATTTACCTCTGATACATTCACTTGTATAGGATAGATACAAGTGTACACACAGACACATAATGTAAAACCTGCCTGTCATAAACAGCTGTATCACATAGATACAAGTGTACTCACAGACAAATATGTAAAACCTACCTGTCATAAACAGCTGTATCACATAGATACAAGTGTACACAAAGATACATAATGTAAAACTTACCTTTCATAAACAGCTTTAACACATATATACAAGTGTACATACAGACACATAATGTGAAACCTACCTCTGATACATTCACTTGTTTGGCATAGATACAAGTGTACACACACACACATAATGTAAAATCTACCTATCATACACAGCTGCATCACAAAATTACAAGTGTACACACAGACACATAATGTAAAACCTACCTGTCATAAACAGCTGTATCACATAGATACAAATGTACACAAAGAAACATAATGTAAAACTTACCTGTCATAAACAGCTTGATCACACATATACAAGTGTACACACAGACACATAATGCAAAACCTACCTGTCATAAACAGCTGCATCACATAGATACACGTGTACTCACAGACAAATAATGTAAAACCTACCTGTCATAAACAGCTGTATCACATAATTACAAGTGTACACAAAGATACATAATGTAAAACTAACCTGTCATAAACAGCTTCATCACATATATACAAGTGTACACACAGACACATAATGTAAAACCTACCTCTGATACATTCACTTGTACATCATAGATACAAGTGTACACACAGACACATAATGTAAAACCTACCTGTCATACACAGCTGCATCACAAAATTACAAGTGTACACATAAACACATAATGTAAAACCTACCTGTCATAAACAGCTGTATCACATAGATACAAGTGTAAACAAAGATACATAATGTTAAACTTACCTGTCATTAACAGCTTAATCACATACAAAAGTGTACACACAGACACATAATGTAAAACCTACCTCTGATACATTCACTTGTATAGCATAGATACAAGTGTACAAACAGACACATAATGTAAAACCTACCTGTCATAAACAGCTGTATCACATAGATACAAGTGTACACAAAGATACATAATGTAAAACTTACCTGTCATAAACACCTTTATCACATATATACAAGTGTACACACACACACATAATGTAAAACCTACCTCTGATACATTCACTTGTATAGCATAGATACAAGCGTACACACAGACACATAATGTAAAACCTACCTGTCATACACACCTGCCTTACAAAATTACAAGTGTACACACAGACACATAATGTAAAACCTGCCTGTCATAAACAGCTGTATCACAAAGATACAAGTGTACACAAAGATACATAATGTAAAACTTACCTGTCATTAATAGCTTTATCACATATATACAAGTGTACACACAGACACATAATGTAAAACCTACCTCTGATACATTCACTTGTATAGCATAGATACAAGTGTACACACAGACACATAATGTAAAACCTACCTGTCATACACAGCTGCATCACAAAATTACAAGTGTACACACAAACACATAATGTAAAACCTACCTGTCATAAACAGCTGTATCACATAGATACAAGTGTACACAAAGATACATAATGTAAAACATACCTGTCATTAACAGCTTAAGCACATACAAAAGTGTACACTCAGACACATAATGTAAAACCTACCTTTGATATACTCACTTGTATAGCATAGATACAAGTGTACACACAGACACATAATGTAAAACCTACCTGTCATACACAGCTGCATCACAAAATTACAAGTGTACACACAGACACATAATGTAAAACCTACCTCTGATACATTCACTTGTATAGCATAGATACAAGCGTACACACAGACACATAATGTAAAAGCTACCTGTCATACACACCTGCATCACAAAATTACAAGTGTACACACAGACACATAATGTAAAACCTACCTGTCATAAACAGCTTGATCACATATATACACGTGTACACACAGACACATAATGCAAAACCTACCTGTCATAAACAGCTGCATCACATAGATACAAGTGTACTCACAGACAAATAATGTAAAACCTACCTGTCATAAACAGCTGTATCACATAATTACAAGTGTACACAAAGATACATAATGTAAAACTAACCTGTCATAAACAGCTTCATCACATATATACAAGTGTACACACAGACACATAATTTAAAACCTACCTCTGATACATTCACTTGTATAGCATAGATACAAGTGTACACACAGACACATAATGTAAAACCTACCTGTCATACACAGCTGCATCAGAAAATTACAAGTGTACTCACAGGCAAATCATGTAAAACCCACCTGTCATAAACAGCTGTATCACATAGATACAAGTGTACACAAAGATACATAATGTAAAACTTACCTGTCATAAACAGCTTTATCACATATATACAAGTGTACACACAGACACATAATGTAAAACCTACCTCTGATACATTCACTTGTATAGCATAGATACAAGTGTACACACAGACACATAATGTAAAACCTATCTATCATACACAGCTGCATCACAAAATTACAAGTGTACACACAGACACATAATGTAAAACCTACCTCTGATACATTCACTTGTATAGCATAGATACAAGTGTACACACAGACACATAATGTAAAACCTATCTGTCATACACAGCTGCATCACAAAATTACAAGTGTACACACAGACACATAATGTAAAACCTACCTCTGATACATTCACTTGTATAGCATAGATACAAGCGTACACACAGACACATAATGTAAAACCTACCTGTCATAAACACCTGCATCACAAAATTACAAGTGTACACACAGACACATAATGTAAAACCTACCTGTCATAAACAGCTTGATCACATATATACACGTGTACACACAGACACATAATGCAAAACCTACCTGTCATAAACAGCTGCATCACATAGATACAAGTGTACTCACAGACAAATAATGTAAAACCTACCTGTCATAAACAGCTGTATCACATAATTACAAGTGTACACAAAGATACATAATGTAAAACTAACCTGTCATAAACAGCTTCATCACATATATACAAGTGTACACACAGACACATAATGTAAAACCTACCTCTGATACATTCACTTGTATAGCATAGATACAAGTGTACACACAGACACATAATGTAAAACCTACCTGTCATACACAGCTGCATCAGAAAATTACAAGTGTACTCACAGACAAATCATGTAAAACCCACCTGTCATAAACAGCTGTATCACATAGATACAAGTGTACACAAAGATACATAATGTAAAACTTACCTGTCATAAACAGCTTTATCACATATATACAAGTGTACACACAGACACATAATGTAAAACCTACCTCTGATACATTCACTTGTATAGCATAGATACAAGTGTACACACAGACACATAATGTAAAACCTATCTATCATACACAGCTGCATCACAAAATTACAAGTGTACACACAGACACATAATGTAAAACCTACCTCTGATACATTCACTTGTATAGCATAGATACAAGCGTACACACAGACACATAATGTAAAACCCACCTGTCATACACACCTGCATCACAAAATTACAAGTGTACACACAGACACATAATGGAAAACCTACCTGTCATAAACAGCTTGATCACATATATACACGTGTACTCACAGACAAATAATGTAAAACCTACCTGTCATAAACAGCTGTATCACATAATTACAAGTGTACACAAAGATACATAATGTAAAACTAACCTGTCATAAACAGCTTCATCACATATATACAAGTGTACACAGAGACACATAATGTAAAACCTACCTCTGATACATTCACTTGTATAGCATAGATACAAGTGTACACACAGACACATAATGTAAAACCTACATGTCATACACAGCTGCATCACAAAATTACAAGTGTACACACAAACACATAATGTAAAACCTACCTGTCATAAACAGCTGTATCACATAGATACAAGTGTACACAAAGATGCATAATGTAAAACATACCTGTCATTAACAGCTTAAGCACATACAAAAGTGTACACACAGACACATAATGTAAAACCTACCTCTGATACATTCACTTGTATAGCATAGATACAAGTGTACACACAGACACATAATGTAAAACCTACCTGTCATACACAGCTGCATCACAAAATTACAAGTGTACTCACAGACAAATCATGTAAAACCTACCTGTCATAAACAGCTGTATCACATAGATACAAGTGTACACAAAGATACATAATGTAAAACTTACCTGTCATAAACAGCTTTATCACATATAGACAAGTGTACACACAGACACATAATGTAAAACCTACCTCTGATACATTCACTTGTATAGCATAGATACAAGTGTACACACAGACACATAATGTAAAATCTATCTGTCATACACAGCTGCATCACAAAATTACAAGTGTACACACAGACACATAATGTAAAACCTACCTCTGATACATTCACTTGTATAGCATAGATACAAGCGTACACACAGACACATAATGTAAAACCTACCTGTCATACACAGCTGCATCACAAAATTACAAGTGTACTCACAGACAAATAATGTAAAACCTACCTGTCATAAACAGCTGTATCACATAGATACAAGTGTACACAAAGATACATAATGTAAAACTTACCTGTCATCAACAGCTTTATCACATATATACAAGTGTACACACAGACACATAATGTAAAACCTACCTCTGATACATTCACTTGTATAGCATAGATACAAGTGTACACACAGACACATAATGTAAAACCTACCTGTCACAAACAGCTGTATCACATAGATACAAGTGTACACAAAGATACATAATGTAAAACTTACCTGTCATAAACAGCTTGATCTCATACATACAAGTGTACACACAGACAAATAATGTAAAACCTACCTGTCATACATTCACTTGTATAGCATAGATACAAGTGTACACACAGACACATAATGTAAAATCTACCTGTCATACACAGCTGCATCACAAAATTACAAGTGTACACACAAACACATAATGTAAAACCTACTTGTCATAAACAGCTGTATCACATAGATACAAGTGTACACAAAGATACATAATGTAAAACTTACCTGTCATAAACAGCTTTATCACTTATATCCAAGTGTACACACAGACACATAATGTAAAACCTACCTCTGATACATTCTTTTGTATAGCATAGTTACAAGTGTTCACACAGACACATAATGTAAAACCTACCTGTCATACACAGCTGCATCACATAATTACAAGTGTACTCACAGACAAATCATGTAAAACCTACCTGTCATAAACAGCTGTATCACATAGATACAAGTGTACACAAAGATACATAATGTAAAACTTACCTGTCATGAACAGCTTTATAACATATATACAAGTGTACACACAGACGCATAATGTAATACCTACCTGTCATAAACAGCTGTATCACATAGATACAAGTGTACTCACAGACAAAAAATGTAAAACCTACCTGTCATAAACAGCTGTATCACATAATTACAAGTGTACACAAAGATACATAATGTAAAACTAACCTGTCATAAACAGCTTCATCACATATATACAAGTGTACACACAGACACATAATGTAAAACCTACCTCTGAATCATTCACTTGTATAGCATAGATACAAGTGTACACACAGACACATAATGGAAAACCTACCTGTCATACACAGTTGCATCACAAAATTACAAGTGTACACACAGACACATAATGGAAAACCTACCTGTCATACACAGCTGCATCACAAAATTACAAGTGTACACACAGACATATAATGTAAAACCTACCTCTGATACATTCACTTGTATAGCATAGATACAAGTGTACACACAGACACATAATGTAAAACCTACCTGTCATAAACAGCTGTATCACATAGATACAAGTGTACACAAAGATACATAATGTAAAACTTACCTGTCATTAACAGCTTTATCACATATATACAAGTGTACACACAGACACATAATGTAACACCTACCTGTCATACATTCACTTGTATAGCATAGATACAAGTGTACACACAGACACATAATGTAAAACCTACCTGTCATACACAGCTGCATCACAAAATTACAAGTGTACACACAGACACATAATGTAAAACCGACCTGTCAAAAACAGCTGTATCACATAGATACAAGTGTACACATAGACAAATAATGTAAAACCTACTTGTCATAAGCAGCTGTATCACATAGATACAAGGGTACACACAGACACATAATGCAAATCCTACGTATGATACATTCACTCGTATATCATAGATACAAGTGTACACACAGACAAATAATGTAAAACCTACCTGTCATAAACAGCTGTATCACATAGATACAAGTGTACTCACAGACAAATAATGTAAACCCTACCTGTCATAAACAGCTGTATCACATAGTTACAAGTGTACACAAAGATACATAATGTAAAACCTACCTGCCATAAACAGCTTGATCACATATATACAAGTGTACACACAGACACATAATGTACAATTTACCTCTGATACATTCACTTGTATAGGATAGATACAAGTGTACACACAGACACATAATGTAAAACCTGCCTGTCATAAACAGCTGTATCACATAGATACAAGTGTACTCACAGACAAATATGTAAAACCTACCTGTCATAAACAGCTGTATCACATAGATACAAGTGTACACAAAGATACATAATGTAAAACTTACCTTTCATAAACAGCTTTAACACATATATACAAGTGTACATACAGACACATAATGTGAAACCTACCTCTGATACATTCACTTGTTTGGCATAGATACAAGTGTACACACACACACATAATGTAAAATCTACCTATCATACACAGCTGCATCACAAAATTACAAGTGTACACACAGACACATAATGTAAAACCTACCTGTCATAAACAGCTGTATCACATAGATACAAATGTACACAAAGAAACATAATGTAAAACTTACCTGTCATAAACAGCTTGATCACACATATACAAGTGTACACACAGACACATAATGCAAAACCTACCTGTCATAAACAGCTGCATCACATAGATACACGTGTACTCACAGACAAATAATGTAAAACCTACCTGTCATAAACAGCTGTATCACATAATTACAAGTGTACACAAAGATACATAATGTAAAACTAACCTGTCATAAACAGCTTCATCACATATATACAAGTGTACACACAGACACATAATGTAAAACCTACCTCTGATACATTCACTTGTACATCATAGATACAAGTGTACACACAGACACATAATGTAAAACCTACCTGTCATACACAGCTGCATCACAAAATTACAAGTGTACACATAAACACATAATGTAAAACCTACCTGTCATAAACAGCTGTATCACATAGATACAAGTGTAAACAAAGATACATAATGTTAAACTTACCTGTCATTAACAGCTTAATCACATACAAAAGTGTACACACAGACACATAATGTAAAACCTACCTCTGATACATTCACTTGTATAGCATAGATACAAGTGTACAAACAGACACATAATGTAAAACCTACCTGTCATAAACAGCTGTATCACATAGATACAAGTGTACACAAAGATACATAATGTAAAACTTACCTGTCATAAACACCTTTATCACATATATACAAGTGTACACACACACACATAATGTAAAACCTACCTCTGATACATTCACTTGTATAGCATAGATACAAGCGTACACACAGACACATAATGTAAAACCTACCTGTCATACACACCTGCCTTACAAAATTACAAGTGTACACACAGACACATAATGTAAAACCTGCCTGTCATAAACAGCTGTATCACAAAGATACAAGTGTACACAAAGATACATAATGTAAAACTTACCTGTCATTAATAGCTTTATCACATATATACAAGTGTACACACAGACACATAATGTAAAACCTACCTCTGATACATTCACTTGTATAGCATAGATACAAGTGTACACACAGACACATAATGTAAAACCTACCTGTCATACACAGCTGCATCACAAAATTACAAGTGTACACACAAACACATAATGTAAAACCTACCTGTCATAAACAGCTGTATCACATAGATACAAGTGTACACAAAGATACATAATGTAAAACATACCTGTCATTAACAGCTTAAGCACATACAAAAGTGTACACTCAGACACATAATGTAAAACCTACCTTTGATATACTCACTTGTATAGCATAGATACAAGTGTACACACAGACACATAATGTAAAACCTACCTGTCATACACAGCTGCATCACAAAATTACAAGTGTACACACAGACACATAATGTAAAACCTACCTCTGATACATTCACTTGTATAGCATAGATACAAGCGTACACACAGACACATAATGTAAAAGCTACCTGTCATACACACCTGCATCACAAAATTACAAGTGTACACACAGACACATAATGTAAAACCTACCTGTCATAAACAGCTTGATCACATATATACACGTGTACACACAGACACATAATGCAAAACCTACCTGTCATAAACAGCTGCATCACATAGATACAAGTGTACTCACAGACAAATAATGTAAAACCTACCTGTCATAAACAGCTGTATCACATAATTACAAGTGTACACAAAGATACATAATGTAAAACTAACCTGTCATAAACAGCTTCATCACATATATACAAGTGTACACACAGACACATAATTTAAAACCTACCTCTGATACATTCACTTGTATAGCATAGATACAAGTGTACACACAGACACATAATGTAAAACCTACCTGTCATACACAGCTGCATCAGAAAATTACAAGTGTACTCACAGGCAAATCATGTAAAACCCACCTGTCATAAACAGCTGTATCACATAGATACAAGTGTACACAAAGATACATAATGTAAAACTTACCTGTCATAAACAGCTTTATCACATATATACAAGTGTACACACAGACACATAATGTAAAACCTACCTCTGATACATTCACTTGTATAGCATAGATACAAGTGTACACACAGACACATAATGTAAAACCTATCTATCATACACAGCTGCATCACAAAATTACAAGTGTACACACAGACACATAATGTAAAACCTACCTCTGATACATTCACTTGTATAGCATAGATACAAGCGTACACACAGACACATAATGTAAAACCTACCTGTCATACACACCTGCATCACAAAATTACAAGTGTACACACAGACACATAATGTAAAACCTACCTGTCATAAACAGCTTGATCACATATATACACGTGTACACACAGACACATAATGCAAAACCTACCTGTCATAAACAGCTGCATCACATAGATACAAGTGTACTCACAGACAAATAATGTAAAACCTACCTGTCATAAACAGCTGTATCACATAGATACAAGTGTACACAAAGATACATAATGTAAAACTAACCTGTCATAAACAGCTTCATCACATATATACAAGTGTACACACAGACACATAATGTAAAACCTACCTCTTATACATTCACTTGTATAGCATAGATACAAGTGTACACACAGACACATAATGTAAAACCTACCTGTCATACACAGCTGCATCACAAAATTACAAGTGTACTCACAGACAAATAATGTAAAACCTACCTGTCATAAACAGCTGTATCACATAGATACAAGTGTACACAAAGATACATAATGTAAAACTTACCTGTCATCAACAGCTTTATCACATATATACAAGTGTACACACAGACACATAATGTAAATCCTACCTCTGATACATTCACTTGTATAGCATAGATACAAGTGTACACACAGACACATAATGTAAAACCTATCTGTCATACACAGCTGCATCTCAAAAGTACAAGTGTACACACAGACACATAATGTAAAACCTACCTCTGATACATTCACTTGTATAGCATAGATACAAGTGTACACACAGACACATAATGTAAAACCTACCTGTCACAAACAGCTGTATCACATAGATACAAGTGTACACAAAGATACATAATGTAAAACTTACCTGTCATAAACAGCTTGATCTCATACATACAAGTGTACACACAGACAAATAATGTAAAACCTACCTGTCATACATTCACTTGTATAGCATAGATACAAGTGTTCACACAGACACATAATGTAAAACCTACCTGTCATACACAGTTGCATCACAAAATTACAAGTGTACACACAAACACATAATGTAAAACCTACCTGTCATACACAGCTGCATCACAAAATTACAAGTGTACACACAGACATATAATGTAAAACCTACCTCTGATACATTCACTTGTATAGCATAGATACAAGTGTACACACAGACACATAATGTAAAACCTACCTGTCATACCCACCTCAATCACAAAATTACAAGTGTACACACAGACACATAATGTAAAACCTACCTGTCATAAACAGCTGTATCACATAGATACAAGTGTACACAAAGATACATAATGTAAAACTTACCTGTCATTAACAGCTTTATCACATATATACAAGTGTACACACAGACACATAATGTAACACCTACCTGTCATACATTCACTTGTATAGCATAGATACAAGTGTACACACAGACACATAATGTAAAACCTACCTGTCATACACAGCTGCATCACAAAATTACAAGTGTACACACAGACACATAATGTAAAACCGACCTGTCAAAAACAGCTGTCTCACATAGATACAAGTGTACACATAGACAAATAATGTAAAACCTACTTGTCATAAGCAGCTGTATCACATAGATACAAGGGTACACACAGACACATAATGCAAATCCTACCTATGATACATTCACTCGTATAGCATAGATACAAGTGTACACACAGACACATAATGTAAAACCTACCTGTCATAAACAGCTGTATCACATAGATACAAGTGTACTCACAGACAAATAATGTAAACCCTACCTGTCATAAACAGCTGTATCACATAGTTACAAGTGTACACAAAGATACATAATGTAAAACCTACCTGCCATAAACAGCTTGATCACATATATACAAGTGTACACACAGACACATAATGTACAATTTACCTGTCATAAATAGCTGTATCACATAGATACAAGTGTTCACATAGACACATAATGTAAAACCTATCTCTCATACGTTCACTTGTATAGCATAGATACAAGTGTTCACACAGACACATAATGTAAAACCTACCTCTGATACATTCACTTGTATAGCATAGATACAAGTGTACACACAGACACATAATGTAAAATCTATCTGTCATACACAGCTGCATCACAAAATTACAAGTGTACACACAGACACATAATGTAAAACCTACCTCTGATACATTCACTTGTATAGCATAGATACAAGCGTACACACAGACACATAATGTAAAACCTACCTGTCATACACACCTGCATCACAAAATTACAAGTGTAAACACAGACACATAATGTAAAACCTACCTGTCATAAACAGCTGTATCACAAAGATACAAGTGTACACAAAGATACATAATGTAAAACTTACCTGTCATTAATAGCTTTATCACATATATACAAGTGTACACACAGACACATAATGTAAAACCTACCTCTGATACATTCACTTGTATAGCATAGATACAAGTGTACACACAGACACATAATGTAAAACCTACCTGTCATAAACAGCTGTATCACATAGATACAAGTGTACACAAAGATACATAATGTAAAACTAACCTGTCATAAACAGCTTCATCACATATATACAAGTGTACACACAGACACATAATGTAAAACCTACCTCTTATACATTCACATGTATAGCATAGATACAAGCGTACACACAGACACATAATGTAAAACCTACCTGTCATACAAACCTGCATCACAAAATTACAAGTGTACACACAGACACATAATGTAAAACCTACCTGTCATAAACAGCTTGATCACATATATACACGTGTACACACAGACACATAATGCAAAACCTACCTGTCATAAACAGCTGCATCACATAGATACAAGTGTACTCACAGACAAATAATGTAAAACCTACCTGTCATAAACAGCTGTATCACATAGATACAAGTGTACACAGAGATACATAATGTAAAACTAACCTGTCATAAACAGCTTCATCACATATATACAAGTGTACACACAGACACATAATGTAAAACCTACCTCTTATACATTCACTTGTATAGCATAGATACAAGTGTACACACAGACACATAATGTAAAACCTACCTGTCATACACAGCTGCATCACAAATTTACAAGTGTACTCACAGACAAATAATGTAAAACCTACCTGTCATAAACAGCTGTATCACATAGATACAAGTGTACACAAAGATACATAATGTAAAACTTACCTGTCATCAACAGCTTTATCACATATATACAAGTGTACACACAGACACATAATGTAAAACCTACCTCTGATACATTCACTTGTATAGCATAGATACAAGTGTACACACAGACACATAATGTAAAACCTATCTGTCATACACAGCTGCATCACAAAAGTACAAGTGTACACACAGACACATAATGTAAAACCTACCTCTGATACATTCACTTGTATAGCATAGATACAAGTGTACACACAGACACATAATGTAAAACCTACCTGTCACAAACAGCTGTATCACATAGATACAAGTGTACACAAAGATACATAATGTAAAACTTACCTGTCATAAACAGCTTGATCTCATACATACAAGTGTACACACAGACAAATAATGTAAAACCTACCTGTCATACATTCACTTGTATAGCATAGATACAAGTGTTCACACAGACACATAATGTAAAACCTACCTGTCATACACAGCTGCATCACAAAATTACAAGTGTACACACAAACACATAATGTAAAACCTACCTGTCATAAACAGCTGTATCACATAGATACAAGTGTACACAAAGATACATAATGTAAAACTTACCTGTCATAAACAGCTTTATCACATATATACAAGTGTACACACAGACAAATAATGTAAAACCTACCTCTGATACATTCACTTGTATAGCATAGATACAAGTGTTCACACAGACACATAATGTAAAACCTACCTGTCATACACAGCTGCAACACAAAATTACAAGTGTACACACAGACACATAATGTAAAACCTACCTGTCATAAACAGCTATATCACATAAATACAAGTGTACACAAAGATACATAATGTAAAACTTTCCTGTCATGAACAGCTTTATAACATATATACAAGTGTACACACAGACGCATAATGTAATACCTACCTGTCATAAACAGCTGTATCACATAGATACAAGTGTACTCACAGACAAAAAATGTAAAACCTACCTGTCATAAACAGCTGTATCACATAATTACAAGTGTACACAAAGATACATAATGTAAAACTAACCTGTCATAAACAGCTTCATCACATATATACAAGTGTACACACAGACACATAATGTAAAACCTACCTCTGATACATTCACTTGTATAGCATAGATACAAGTGTACACACAGACACATACTGTAAAACCTACCTGTCATACACAGTTGCATCACAAAATTACAAGTGTACACACAAACACATAATGTAAAACCTACCTGTCATACACAGCTGCATCACAAGATTACAAGTGTACACACAGACATATAATGTAAAACCTACCTCTGATACATTCACTTGTATAGCATAGATACAAGTGTACACACAGACACATAATGTAAAACCTAACTGTCATACCCACCTCAATCACAAAATTACAAGTGTACACACGGACACATAATGTAAAACCTACCTGTCATAAACAGCTGTATCACATAGATACAAGTGTACACAAAGATACATAATGTAAAACTTACCTGTCATTAACAGCTTTATCACATATATACAAGGGTACACACAGACACATAATGTAACACCTACCTGTCATACATTCACTTGTATAGCATAGATACAAGTGTACACACAGACACATAATGTAAAACCTACCTGTCATACACAGCTGCATCACAAAATTACAAGTGTACACACAGACACATAATTTAAAACCGACCTGTCAAAAACAGCTGTCTCACATAGATACAAGTGTACACATAGACAAATAATGTAAAACCTACTTGTCATAAGCAGCTGTATCACATAGATACAAGGGTACACACAGACACATAATGCAAATCCTACCTATGATACATTCACTCGTATAGCATAGATACAAGTGTACACACAGACACATAATGTAAAACCTACCTGTCATAAACAGCTGTATCACATAGATACAAGTGTACTCACAGACAAATAATGTAAACCCTACCTGTCATAAACAGCTGTATCACATAGTTACAAGTGTACACAAAGATACATAATGTAAAACCTACCTGCCATAAACAGCTTGATCACATATATACAAGTGTACACACAGACACATAATGTACAATTTACCTGTCATAAACAGCTGTATCACATAGATACAAGTGTTCACACAGACACATAATGTAAAACCTACCTGTCATACACAGCTGCATCACAAAATTACAAGTGTACACACAGACACATAATGTAAAACCTACCTGTCATAAACAGCTATATCACATAAATACAAGTGTACACAAAGATACATAATGTAAAACTTTCCTGTCATGAACAGCTGTATCACATAGATACAAGTGTTCACATAGACACATAATGTAAAACCTATCTCTCATACGTTCACTTGTATAGCATAGATACAAGTGTTCACACAGACAAATAATGTAAAACCTACCTCTGATACATTCACTTGTATAGCATAGATACAAGTGTACACACAGACACATAATGTAAAATCTATCTGTCATACACAGCTGCATCACAAAATTACAAGTGTACACACAGACACATAATGTAAAACCTACCTCTGATACATTCACTTGTATAGCATAGATACAAGCGTACACACAGACACATAATGTAAAACCTACCTGTCATACACACCTGCATCACAAAATTACAAGTGTAAACACAGACACATAATGTAAAACCTACCTGTCATAAACAGCTGTATCACAAAGATACAAGTGTACACAAAGATACATAATGTAAAACTTACCTGTCATTAATAGCTTTATCACATATATACAAGTGTACACACAGACACATAATGTAAAACCTACCTCTGATACATTCACTTGTATAGCATAGATACAAGTGTACACACAGACACATAATGTAAAACCTACCTGTCATAAACAGCTGTATCACATAGATACAAGTGTACACAAAGATACATAATGTAAAACTAACCTGTCATAAACAGCTTCATCACATATATACAAGTGTACACACAGACACATAATGTAAAACCTACCTCTTATACATTCACTTGTATAGCATAGATACAAGTGTACACACAGACACATAATGTAAAACCTACCTGTCATACACAGCTGCATCACAAAATTACAAGTGTACTCACAGACAAATAATGTAAAACCTACCTGTCATAAACAGCTGTATCACATAGATACAAGTGTACACACAGACACATAATGTAAAACCTACCTGTGATACATTCACTTGTATAGGATAGATACAAGTGTACACAAAGATACATAATGTAAAACTAACCTGTCATAAACAGCTTCATCACATATATACAAGTGTACACACAGACACATAATGTAAAACCTACCTGTCATAAACAGCTGTATCACATAGATACAAGTGTACACAAAGATACATAATGTAAAACTTACCTGTCATAAACAGCTTTATCACATATATACAAGTGTACACACAGACACATAATGTAAAACCTACCTCTGATACATTCACTTGTATAGCATAGATACAAGTGTTCACACAGACACATAATGTAAAACCTACCTGTCATACACAGCTGCATCACAAAATTATTACAAGTGTACACACAGACACATAATGTAAAACCTACCTGTCATAAACAGCTATATCACATAAATACAAGTGTACACAAAGATACATAATGTAAAACTTTCCTGTCATGAACAGCTTTATAACATATATACAAGTGTACACACAGACGCATAATGTAATACCTACCTGTCATTAACAGCTGTATTACATAGATACAAGTGTACTCACAGACAAAAAATGTAAAACCTACCTGTCATAAACAGCTGTATCACATAATTACAAGTGTACACAAAGATACATAATGTAAAACTAACCTGTCATAAACAGCTTCATCACATATATACAAGTGTACACACAGACACATAATGTAAAACCTACCTCTGATACATTCACTTGTATAGCATAGATACAAGTGTACACACAGACACATACTGTAAAACCTACCTGTCATACACAGTTGCATTACAAAATTACAAGTGTACACACAAACACATAATGTAAAACCTACCTGTCATACACAGCTGCATCACAAAATTACAAGTGTACACACAGACATATAATGTAAAACCTACCTCTGATACATTCACTTGTATAGCATAGATACAAGTGTACACACAGACACATAATGTAAAACCTACCTGTCATACCCACCTCAATCACAAAATTACAAGTGTACACACAGACACATAATGTAAAACCTACCTGTCATAAACAGCTGTATCACATAGATACAAGTGTACACAAAGATACATAATGTAAAACTTACCTGTCATTAACAGCTTTATCACATATTTACAAGGGTACACACAGACACATAATGTAACACCTACCTGTCATACATTCACTTGTATAGCATAGATACAAGTGTACACACAGACACATAATGTAAAACCTACCTGTCATACACAGCTGCATCACAAAATTACAAGTGTACACACAGACACATAATGTAAAACCGACCTGTCAAAAACAGCTGTCTCACATAGATACAAGTGTACACATAGACAAATAATGTAAAACCTACTTGTCATAAGCAGCTGTATCACATAGATACAAGGGTACACACAGACACATAATGCAAATCCTACCTATGATACATTCACTCGTATAGCATAGATACAAGTGTACACACAGACACATAATGTAAAACCTACCTGTCATAAACAGCTGTATCACATAGATACAAGTGTACTCACAGACAAATAATGTAAACCCTACCTGTCATAAACAGCTGTATCACATAGTTACAAGTGTACACAAAGATACATAATGTAAAACCTACCTGCCATAAACAGCTTGATCACATATATACAAGTGTACACACAGACACATAATGTACAATTTACCTGTCATAAACAGCTGTATCACATAGATACAAGTGTTCACATAGACACATAATGTAAAACCTACCTCTGATACATTCACTTGTATAGCATAGATACAAGTGTACACACAGACACATAATGTAAAATCTATCTGTCATACACAGCTGCATCACAAAATTACAAGTGTACACACAGACACATAATGTAAAACCTACCTCTGATACATTCACTTGTATAGCATAGATACAAGCGTACACACAGACACATAATGTAAAACCTACCTGTCATACACACCTGCATCACAAAATTACAAGTGTAAACACAGACACATAATGTAAAACCTACCTGTCATAAACAGCTGTATCACAAAGATACAAGTGTACACAAAGATACATAATGTAAAACTTACCTGTCATTTATAGCTTTATCACAAATATACAAGTGTACACACAGACACATAATGTAAAACCTACCTCTGATACATTCACTTGTATAGCATAGATACAAGTGTACACACAGACACATAATGTAAAACCTACCTGTCATAAACAGCTGTATCACATAGATACAAGTGTACACAAAGATACATAATGTAAAACTAACCTGTCATAAACAGCTTCATCACATATATACAAGTGTACACACAGACACATAATGTAAAACCTACCTCTTATACATTCACTTGTATAGCATAGATACAAGTGTACACACAGATACATAATGTAAAACCAACCTGTCATACACAGCTGCATCACAAAATTACAAGTGTACTCACAGACAAATAATGTAAAACCTACCTGTCATAAACAGCTGTATCACATAGATACAAGTGTACACAAAGATACATAATGTAAAACTTACCTGTCATCAACAGCTTGATCACATATATACAAGTGTACACACAGACACATAATGTAAAACCTACCTCTGATACATTCACTTGTATAGCATAGATACAAGTGTACACACAGACACATAATGTAAAACCTATCTGTCATACACAGCTGCATCACAAAAGTACAAGTGTACACACAGACACATAATGTAAAACCTACCTGTGATACATTCACTTGTATAGGATAGATACAAGTCTACACACAGACACATAATGTAAAACCTACCTGTCACAAACAGCTGTATCACATAGATACAAGTGTACACAAAGATACATAATGTAAAACTTACCTGTCATAAACAGCTTGATCTCATACATACAAGTGTACACACAGACAAATAATGTAAAACCTACCTGTCATACATTCACTTGTATAGCATAGATACAAGTGTACACACAGACACATAATGTAAAACCTACCTGTCATACACAGCTGCATCACAAAATTACAAGTGTACACACAGACACATAATGTAAAACCTACCTGTCATAAACAGCTATATCACATAGATACAAGTGTACTCAAAGATACATAATGTAAAACTTTCCTGTCATGAACAGCTTTATAACATATATACAAGTGTACACACAGACGCATAATGTAATACCTACCTGTCATAAACAGCTGTATCACATAGATACAAGTGTACACACAGACACATAATGTAAAACCTACCTCTGATACATTCACTTGTATAGCATAGATACAAGTGTACACACAGACACATAATGTAAAACCTACCTGTCATACACAGTTGCATCACAAAATTACAAGTGTACACACAAACACATAATGTAAAACCTACCTGTCATACACAGCTGCATCACAAAATTACAAGTGTACACACAGACATATAATGTAAAACCTACCTCTGATACATTCACTTGTATAGCATAGATACAAGTGTACACACAGACACATAATGTAAAACCTACCTGTCATACCCTCCTCAATCACAAAATTACAAGTGTACACACAGACACATAATGTAAAACCTACCTGTCATAAACAGCTGTATCACATAGATACAAGTGTACACAAAGATACATAATGTAAAACTTACCTGTCATTAACAGCTTTATCACATATATACAAGTGTACACACAGACACATAATGTAACACCTACCTGTCATACATTCACTTGTATAGCATAGATACAAGTGTACACACAGACACATAATGTAAAACCTACCTGTCATACACAGCTGCATCACAAAATTACAAGTGTACACACAGACACATAATGTAAAACCGACCTGTCAAAAACAGCTGTCTCACATAGATACAAGTGTACACATAGACAAATAATGTAAAACCTACTTGTCATAAGCAGCTGTATCACATAGATACAAGGGTACACACAGACACATAATGCAAATCCTACCTATGATACATTCACTCGTATAGCATAGATACAAGTGTACACACAGACACATAATGTAAAACCTACCTGTCATAAACAGCTGTATCACATAGATACAAGTGTACTCACAGACAAATAATGTAAACCCTACCTGTCATAAACAGCTGTATCACATAGTTACAAGTGTACACAAAGATACATAATGTAAAACCTACCTGCCATAAACAGCTTGATCACATATATACAAGTGTACACACAGACAAATAATGTAAAACCTACCTGTCATAAACAGCTGTATCACATAGAAGCAAGTGTACACAAAGATACATAATGTAAAACTTACCTGTCATAAACAGCTTTATCACATACATACAAGTGTACACAGAGACACATAATGTAAAACCTACCTCTGATACATTCACTTGTATAGCATAGATACAAGTGTACACACAGACACATAATGTAAAACCTACCTGTCATACACAGTTGCATCACAAAATTACAAGTGTACACACAAACACATAATGTAAAACCTACCTGTCATACACAGCTGCATCACAAAATTACAAGTGTACACACAGACATATGATGTAAAACCTACCTCTGATACTTTCACTTGTATAGCATAGATACAAGTGTACACACAGACACATAATGTAAAACCTACCTGTCATACCCTCCTCAATCACAAAATTACAAGTGTACACACAGACACATAATGTAAAACCTACCTGTCATAAACAGCTGTATCACATAGATACAAGTGTACACAAAGATACATAATGTAAAACTTACCTGTCATTAACAGCTTTATCACATATATACAAGTGTACACACAGACACATAATGTAACACCTACCTGTCATACATTCACTTGTATAGCATAGATACAAGTGTACACACAGACACATAATGTAAAACCTACCTGTCATACACAGCTGCATCACAAAATTACAAGTGTACACACAGACACATAATGTAAAACCGACCTGTCAAAAACAGCTGTCTCACATAGATACAAGTGTACACATAGACAAATAATGTAAAACCTACTTGTCATAAGCAGCTGTATCACATAGATACAAGGGTACACACAGACACATAATGCAAATCCTACCTATGATACATTCACTCGTATAGCATAGATACAAGTGTACACACAGACAAATAATGTAAAACCTACCTGTCATAAACAGCTGTATCACATAGATACAAGTGTACTCACAGACAAATAATGTAAACCCTACCTGTCATAAACAGCTGTATCACATAGTTACAAGTGTACACAAAGATACATAATGTAAAACCTACCTGCCATAAACAGCTTGATCACATATATACAAGTGTACACACAGACAAATAATGTAAAACCTACCTGTCATAAACAGCTGTATCACATAGATGCAAGTGTACACAAAGATACATAATGTAAAACTTACCTGTCATAAACAGCTTTATCACATACATACAAGTGTACACAGAGACACATAATGTAAAACCTACCTCTGATACATTCACTTGTATAGCATAGATACAAGTGTACACACAGACACATAATGTAAAACCTACCTGTCATACACAGCTGCTTCACAAAATTACAAGTGTACTCACAGACAAATAATGTAAAACCTACCTGTCATAAACAGCTGTATCACATAGATACAAGTGTACACAAAGATACATAATGTAAAACTTACCTGTCATAAACAGCTTGATCACATATATACAAGTGTACACAAAGACAAATAATGTAAAACCTACCTCTGATACATTCACTTGTATAGCATAGATACAAGTGTACACACAGACACATAATGTAAAACCTATCTGTCATACACAGCTGCATCGCAAAATTACAAGTGTACACACAGACACATAATGTAAAACCTACTTCTGATACATTCACTTGTATAGCATAGATACAAGTGTACACACAGACACATAATGTAAAACCTACCTGTCATACCCACCTGCATCACAAAATTACAAGTGTACACACAGACACATAATGTAAAACCTACCTGTCATAAACAGCTGTATCACATAGATACAAGTGTACACAAAGATACATAATGTAAAACTTACCTGTCATTAACAACTGTATCACATATATACAAGGGTACACACAGACACATAATGTAAAACCTACCTCTCATACATTCACTTGTATAGCATAGATACAAGTGTACACACAGACACATAATGTAAAACCTACCTGTCATAAACAGCTTGATCACATAGATACAAGTGTACACAAAGATACATACTGTAAAACTTACTTGTCAACAACATCTGTATCACATAGATACAAGTGTACACACAAACGCATAATCTAAAACCTATCTGTCATACACAGCTGCATCACAAAATTACAAGTGTACACACAGACACATAATGTAAAACCTACCTCTGATACATTCACTTGTATAGCATAGATACAAGTGTACACACAGACACATAATGTAAAACCTACCTGTCATACACACCTGCATCAAAAAATTACAAGTGTACCCAAAGATACATGATGTAAAACTTACCTGTCATTAACAGCTTTATAACATATATACAAGTGTACACACAGACACATAATGTAAAACCTACTTGTCATAAACAGCTGTATCACATAGATACAAGTGTACTCACAGACAAATAATGTAAAACCTTCCTGTCATAAACAGCTGTATCACATAATTACAAGTGTACACAAAGATACATAATGTAAAACTAACCTGTCATAAACAGCTTCATCACACATATACAAGTGTACACACAGACACATAATGTAAAACCTACCTCTGATACATTCACTTGTATAGCATAGATACAAGTGTACACACAGACACATAATGTAAAACCTACCTGTCATACCCACCTGCATCACAAAATTACAAGTGTACACACAGACACATAATGTAAAACCTACCTGTCATAAACAGCTGTATCACATAGATACAAGTGTACACAAAGATACATAATGTAAAACTTACTTGTCATCAACAGCTTGATATCATACATACAAGTGTACACATAGACAAATAATGTAAAACCTACCTGTCATACATTCACTTGTATAGCTTAGATACAAGTGTACACACAGAAACATAATGTAAAACCTACCTATCATACACAGCTGCATCACAAAATTACAAGTGTACACACAGACACATAATGTAAAACCTACCTGTCAAAAACAGCTGTCTCACACAGATACAAGTGTACACATAGACAAATAATGTAAAACCTACCTGTCATAAACAGCTGTATCACATAGATACAAGTGTACACAAAGATACATAATGTAAAACTTACCTGTCATTAACAGCTTTATCACATATATACAAGTGTACACACAGACACATAATGTAAAACCTACCTCTGATACATTCACTTGTATAGCATAGATACAAGTGTAAACACAGACACATAATGTAAAACCTACCTGTCATACACAACTGCATCACAAAATTACAAGTGTACTCACAGACACATAATGTAAAACCTACCTGTCATAAACAGCTGTATCACATAGATACAAGTGTACACAAAGATACATAATGTAAAACTTACCTGTCATTAACAGCTTGATCACATATATACAAGTGTACACACAGACACATAATGTAAAACCTACCTCTGATACATTCACTTGTATAGCATAGATACAAGTGTACACACAGACACATAATGTAAAACCTACCTGTCATACACAGCTGCATCACAAAATTACAAGTGTACACACAGACACATAATGTAAAACCTACCTGTCATACATTCACTTGTATAGCATAGATACAAGTGTACACACAGACACATAATGTAAAACCTACCTGTCATAAACAGCTGTATCACATAGATACAAGTGTACACAAAGATACATAATGTAAAACTTACCTGTCATAAACAGCTTGATCTTATACATACAAGTGTACACACAGACAAATAATGTAAAACCTACCTGTCATACATTCACTTGTAAAGCATAGATACAAGTGTACACACAGACACATAATGTAAAACCTACCTGTCATAAGCAGCTGCATCACAAAATTACAAGTGTACACACAGACAAATAATGTAAAACCTACCTGTCATAAGCAGCTTGATCACATAGATACAAGGGTACACAGAGACACATAATGCAAATCCTACCTATGATACATTCACTTGTTTAGCATAGATACAAGTGTACACACAGACACATAATGTAAAACCTACCTGTCATAAACAGCTGTATCACATAGATACAAGTGTACTCACAGACAAATAATGTAAACCCTACCTGTCATAAACAGCTGTATCACATAGTTACAAGTGTACACAAAGATACATAATGTAAAACCTACCTGCCATAAACAGCTTGATCACATATATACAAGTGTACACACAGACACATAATGTAAAATTTACCTGTCATAAACAGCTGTATCACATAGATACAAGTGTTCACATAGACACATAATGTAAAACCTATCTCTCATACGTTCACTTGTATAGCATAGATACAAGTGTTCACACAGACACATAATGTAAAACCTACCTGTCATAAACAGCTGTATCACATAGATACAAGCGTACACACAGACACATAATGTAAAACCTACCTCTGATACATTCACTCGTATAGCATACATACAAGTGTACACAAAGACACATAATGTAAAACCTACCTGATATAAACGGCTGTATCACATAGATACAAGTGTACACACAGACACATCATGTAAAACCTATCTCTGATACGTTCACTTGTATAGCACAGATACAAGCGTACACACAGACACATAATGTAAAACCTGCCTGTCATAAACAGCTGTATCACGAAGATACAAGTGTACTCACAGAGAAATATGTAAAACCTACCTGTCATAAACAGCTGTATCACATAGATACAAGTGTACACAAAGATACATAAAGTAAAACTTACCTGTCATGAACAGCTGTATCACATATATACAAGTGTACATACAGACACATAATGTAAAACCTACCTCTGATACATTCACTTGTTTGGCATAGATACAAGTGTACACATAGACACATAATGTAAAATCTACCTATCATACACAGCTGCATCACAAAATTACAAGTGTACACACAAACACATAATGTAAAACCTACCTGTCATAAACAGCTGTATCACATAGATACAAGTGTACACAAAGAAACATAATGTAAAACTTACCTGTCATAAACAGCTTTATCACATATATACAAGTGTACACACAGACAAATAATGTAAAACCTACCTGTCATAAACAGCTGTATCACATAGATACAAGTGTACACAAAGATATATAATGTAAAACTTACCTGTCATAAACAGCTTTATCACATACATACAAGTGTACACACAGACACATAATGTAAAACCTACCTCTGATACATTCACTTGTATAGCATAGATACAAGTGTACACACAGACACATAATGTAAAACCTACCTGTCATACACAGCTGCTTCACAAAATTACAAGTGTACTCACAGAGAAATAATGTAAAACCTACCTGTCATAAACAGCTGTATCACATAGATACAAGTGTACACAAAGATACATAATGTAAAACTTACCTGTCATAAACAGCTTGATCACATATATACAAGTGTACACAAAGACAAATAATGTAAAACCTACCTCTGATACATTCACTTGTATAGCATAGATACAAGTGTACACACAGACACATAATGTAAAACCTATCTGTCATACACAGCTGCATCGCAAAATTACAAGTGTACACACAGACACATAATGTAAAACCTACTTCTGATACATTCACTTGTATAGCATAGATACAAGTGTACACACAGACACATAATGTAAAACCTACCTGTCATACCCACCTGCATCACAAAATTACAAGTGTACACACAGACACATAATGTAAAACCTACCTGTCATAAACAGCTGTATCACATAGATACAAGTGTACACAAAGATACATAATGTAAAACTTACCTGTCATTAACAGCTGTATCACATATATACAAGGGTACACACAGACACATAATGTAAAACCTACCTCTCATACATTCACTTGTATAGCATAGATACAAGTGTACACAAAGACACATAATGTAAAACCTACCTCTCATAAACAGCTTGATCACATAGATACAAGTGTACACAAAGATACATACTGTAAAACTTACTTGTCAACAACATCTGTATCACATAGATACAAGTGTACACACAAACACATAATCTAAAACCTACCTGTCATAAACAGCTGTATCACATAGATACAAGTGTACACACAGACACATAATCTAAAACCTATCTGTCATACACAGCTGCATCACAAAATTACAAGTTTACACACAGACACATAATGTAAAACCTACCTCTGATACATTCACCTGTATAGCATAGATACAAGTGTACACACAGACACATAATGTAAAACCTACCTGTCATACACACCTGAATCAAAAAATTACAAGTGTACACACAGACACATAATGTAAAACCTACCTGTCATAAACAGCTGTATCACATAGATACAAGTGTACCCAAAGATACATAATGTAAAACTTACCTGTCATTAACAGCTTTATAACATATATACAAGTGTACACACAGACGCATAATGTAAAACCTACCTGTCATAAACAGCTGTATCACATAGATACAAGTGTACTCACAGACAAATAATGTAAAACCTACCTGTCTTAAACAGCTGTATCACATAATTACAAGTGTACACAAAGATACATAATGTAAAACTAACCTGTCATAAACAGCTTCATCACACATATACAAGTGTACACACAGACACATAATGTAAAACCTACCTCTGATACATTCACTTGTATAGCATAGATACAAGTGTACACACAGACACATAATGTAAAACCTACCTGTCATACCCACCTGCATCACAAAATTACAAGTGTACACACAGACACATAATGTAAAACCTACCTGTCATAAACAGCTGTATAACATAGATACAAGTGTACACAAAGATACATAATGTAAAACTTACCTGTCATTAACAGCTTTATCACATATATACAAGTGTACACACAGACACATAATGTAAAACCTACCTCTGATACATTCACTTGTATAGCATAGATACAAGTGTACACACAGACACATAATGTAAAACCTACCTGTTATAAACCGCTTGATCACATAGATACAAGTGTACACAAAGATACATAATGTAAAACTTACTTGTCATCAACAGCTTGATCTCATACATACAAGTGTACACATAGACAAATAATGTAAAACCTACCTGTCATACATTCACTTGTATAGGATAGATACAAGTGTACACACAGACACATAATGTAAAACCTACCTGTCATACACAGCTGCATCACAAAATTACAAGTGTACACACAGACACATAATGTAAAACCTACCTGTCAAAAACAGCTGTCTCACATAGATACAAGTGTACACAAAGACAAATAGTGTAAAACCTACCTGTCATAAACAGCTGTATCACATAGATACAAGTGTACACAAAGATACATAATGTAAAACTTACCTGTCATTAACAGCTTTATCACATATATACAAGTGTACACACAGACACATAATGTAAAACCTACCTCTGATACATTCACTTGTATAGCATAGATACAAGTGTAAACACAGACACATAATGTAAAACCTACCTGTCATACACAGCTGCATCACAAAATTACAAGTGTACTCACAGACAAATAATGTAAAACCTACCTGTCATAAACAGCTGTATCACATAGATACAAGTGTACACACAGACACATAATCTAAATCCTATCTGTCATACACAGCTGCATCACAAAATTACAAGTGTACACACAGACACATAATGTAAAACCTACCTCTGATACATTCACTTGTATAGCATAGATATAAGTGTACACACAGACACATAATGTAAAACCTACCTGTCATACACACCTGAATCAAAAAATTACAAGTGTACACACAGACACATAATGTAAAACCTACCTGTCATAAACAGCTGTATCACATAGATACAAGTGTACACAAAGATACATAATATAAAACTTACCTGTCATTAACAGCTTTATAACATATATACAAGTGTACACACAGACACATAATGTAATACCTACCTGTCATAAACAGCTGTATCACATAGATACAAGTGTACTCACAGACAAATAATGTAAAACCTACCTGTCATAAACAGCTGTATCACATAATTACAAGTGTACACAAAGATACATAATGTAAAACTAACCTGTCATAAACAGCTTCATCACACATATACAAGTGTACACACAGACACATAATGTAAAACCTACCTCTGATACATTCACTTGTATAGCATAGATACAAGTGTACACACAGACACATAATGTAAAACCTACCTGTCATACCCACCTGCATCACAAAATTACAAGTGTACATACAGACACATAATGTAAAACCTACCTGTCATAAACAGCTGTATAACATAGATACAAGTGTACACAAAGATACATAATGTAAAACTTACCTGTCATTAACAGCTTTATCACATATATACAAGTGTACATACAGACACATAATGTAAAACCTACCTCTGATACATTCACTTGTATAGCATAGATACAAGTGTACACACAGACACATAATGTAAAACCTACCTGTCATAAACAGCTTGATCACATAGATACAAGTGTACACAAAGATACATAATGTAAAACTTACTTGTCATCAACAGCTTGATCTCATACATACAAGTGTACACATAGACAAATAATGTAAAACCTACCTGTCATACATTCACTTGTATAGCATAGATACAAGTGTACACACAGACACATAATGTAAAACCTACCTGTCATACACAGCTGCATCACAAAATTACAAGTGTACACACAGACACATAATGTAAAACCTACCTGTCAAAAACAGCTGTCTCACATTGATACAAGTGTACACATAGACAAATAATGTAAAACCTACCTGTGATAAACAGCTGTATCACATAGATACAAGTGTACACAAAGATACATAATGTAAAACCTACCTGTCATAAGCAGCTGCATCACAAAATTACAAGTGTACACACAGACAAATAATGTAAAACCTACCTGTCATAAGCAGCTTGATCACATAGATACAAGGGTACACACAGACACATAATGCAAATCCTACCTATGGTACATTCACTTGTATAGCATAGATACAAGTGTACACACAGACACATAATGTAAAACCTACCTGTCATAAACAGCTGTATCCCATAGATACAAGTGTGCTCACAGACAAATAATGTAAAACCTACCTGTCATAAACAGCTGTATTACATAGTTACAAGTGTACACAAAGATACATAATGTAAAACCTACCTGCCATAAACAGCTTGATCACATATATACAAGTGTACACACAGACACATAATGTAAAATTTACCTGTCATAAACAGCTGTATCACATAGATACAAGTGTTCACATAGACACATAATGTAAAACCTATCTCTCATACGTTCACTTGTATAGCATAGATACAAGTGTTCACACAGACACATAATGTAAAACCTACCTGTCATAAACAGCTGTATCACATAGATACAAGCGTACACACAGACACATAATGTAAAACCTACCTCTGATACATTCACTCGTATAGCATACATACAAGTGTACACAAAGACACATAATGTAAAACCTACCTGACATAAACGGCTGTATCACATAGATACAAGTGTACACACAGACACATAATGTAAAACCTATCTCTGATACGTTCACTTGTATAGCACAGATACAAGCGTACACACAGACACATAATGTAAAACCTGCCTGTCATAAACAGCTGTATCACGAAGATACAAGTGTATTCACAGAGAAATATGTAAAACCTACCTGTCATAAACAGCTGTATCACATAGATACAAGTGTACACAAAGATACATAAAGTAAAACTTACCTGTCATAAACAGCTGTATCAAATATATACAAGTGTACATAGAGACACATAATGTAAAACCTACCTCTGATACATTCACTTGTTTGGCATAGATACAAGTGTACACATAGACACATAATGTAAAATCTACCTATCATACACAGCTGCATCACAAAATTACAAGTGTACACACAAACACATAATGTAAAACCTACCTGTCATAAACAGCTATATCACATAGATACAAATGTACACAAAGAAACATAATGTAAAACTTACCTGTCATAAACCGCTTTATCACATATATACAAGTGTACACACAGACAAATAATGTAAAACCTACCTGTCATAAACAGCTGTATCACATAGATACAAGTGTACACAAAGATACATAATGTAAAACTTACCTGTCATAAACAGCTTTATCACATACATACAAGTGTACACAGAGACACATAATGTAAAACCTACCTCTGATACATTCACTTCTATAGCATAGATACAAGTGTACACACAAACACATAATGTAAAACCTACCTGTCATACACAGCTGCATCACAAAATTACAAGTGTACTCACAGACAAATAATGTAAAACCTACCTGTCATAAACAGCTGTATCACATAGATACAAGTGTACACAAAGATACATAATGTAAAACCTACCTGTCATAAACAGCTTGATCACATATATACAAGTGTACACAAAGACAAATAATGTAAAACCTACCTCTGATACATTCACTTGTATAGCATAGATACAAGTGTACACACAGACACATAATGTAAAACCTATCTGTCATACACAGCTGCATCGCAAAATTACAAGTGTACACAAAGACACATAATGTAAAACCTACCTCTGATACATTCACTTGTATAGCATAGATACAAGTGTACACACAGACACATAATGTAAAACCTACCTGTCATACCCACCTGCATCACAAAATTACAAGTGTACACACAGACACATAATGTAAAACCTACCTGTCATAAACAGCTGTATCACATAGATACAAGTGTACACAAAGATACATAATGTAAAACTTACCTGTCATTTACAGCTGTATCACATATATACAAGTGTACACACAGACACATAATGTAAAACCTACCTCTCATACATTCACTTGTATAGCATAGATACAAGTGTACACACAGACACATAATGTAAAACCTACCTGTCATAAACAGCTTGATCACATAGATACAAGTGTACACAAAGATACATACTGTAAAACTTACTTGTCATCAACAGCTGTATCACATAGATACAAGTGTACACACAAACACATAATCTAAAACCTACCTGTCATAAACAGCTGTATCACTTAGATACAAGTGTACACACAGACACATAATCTAAAACCTATCTGTCATACACAGCTGCATCACAAAATTACAAGTGTACACACAGACACATAATGTAAATCCTACCTCTGATACATTCACTTGTATAGCATAGATACAAGTGTACACACAGACACATAATGTAAAACCTACCTGTCATACACACCTGCATCAAAAAATTACAAGTGTACACACAGACACATAATGTAAAACCTACCTGTCATAAACAGCTGTATCACATAGATACAAGTGTACACAAAGATACATAATGTAAAACTTACCTGTCATTAACAGCTTTATAACATATATACAAGTGTACACACAGACACATAATGTAAAACCTACCTGTCATAAACAGCTGTATCACATAGATACAAGTGTACTCACAGACAAATAATGTAAAACCTACCTGTCATAAACAGCTGTATCACATAATTACAAGTGTACACAAAGATACATAATGTAAAACTAACCTGTCATAAACAGCTTCATCACACATATACAAGTGTACACACAGACACATAATGTAAAACCTACCTCTGATACATTCACTTGTATAGCATAGATACAAGTGTACACACAGACACATAATGTAAAACCTACCTGTCATACCCACCTGCATCACAAAATTACAAGTGTACACACAGACACATAATGTAAAACCTACCTGTCATAAACAGCTGTATAACATAGATACAAGTGTACACAAAGATACATAATGTAAAACTTACCTGTCATTAACAGCTTTATCACATATATACAAGTGTACACACAGACACATAATGTAAAACCTACCTCTGATACATTCACTTGTATAGCAAAGATACAAGTGTACACACAGACACATAATGTAAAACTTACCTGTCATAAACAGATGTATCACATAGATACAAGTGTACACAAAGATACATAATGTAAAACTTACTTGTCATCAACAGCTTGATCTCATACATACAAGTGTACACATAGACAAATAATGTAAAACCTACCTGTCATGCATTCACTTGTATAGCATAGATACAAGTGTACACACAGACACATAATGTAAAACCTACCTGTCATGCACAGCTGCATCACAAAATTACAAGTGTACACACAGACACATAATGTAAAACCTACCTGTCATAAACAGCTGTATAACATAGATACAAGTGTACACAAAGATACATAATGTAAAACTTACCTGTCATTAACAGCTTTATCACATATATACAAGTGTACACACAGACACATAATGTAAAACCTACCTCTGATACATTCACTTGTATAGCATAGATACAAGTGTACACACAGACACATAATGTAAAACCTACCTGTCATAAACAGCTGTATCACATAGATACAAGTGTACACAAAGATACATAATGTAAAACTTACTTGTCATCAACAGCTTGATCTCATACATACAAGTGTACACATAGACAAATAATGTAAAACCTACCTGTCATGCATTCACTTGTATAGCATAGATACAAGTGTACACACAGACACATAATGTAAAACCTACCTGTCATGCACAGCTGCATCACAAAATTACAAGTGTACACACAGACACATAATGTAAAACCTACCTGTCAAAAACAGCTGTCTCACATAGATACAAGTGTACACATAGACAAATAATGTAAAACCTACCTGTCATAAACAGCTGTATCACATAGATACAAGTGTACACAAAGATACATAATGTAAAACTTACCTGTCATTAACAGCTTGATCACATATATACAAGTGTACACACAGACACATAATGTAAAACCTACCTCTGATACATTCACTTGTATAGCATAGATACAAGTGTACACACAAACACATAATGTAAAACCTACCTGTCATACACAGCTGCATCACAAAATTACAAGTGTACTCACAGACAAATAATGTAAAACCTACCTGTCATAAACAGCTGTATCACATAGATACAAGTGTACACAAAGATACATAATGTAAAACTTACCTGTCATAAACAGCTTGATCACATATATACAAGTGTACACAAAGACAAATAATGTTAAACCTACCTCTGATACATTCACTTGTATAGCACAGATACAAGTGTACACACAGACACATAATGTACAACCTATCTGTCATACACAGCTGCATCACAAAATTACAAGTGTACACACAGACACATAATGTAAAACCTACCTCTGATACATTCACTTGTATAGCACAGATATAAGTGTACACACAGACACATAATGTAAAACCTATCTGTCATAAGCAGCTGCATCACAAAATTACAAGTGTACACACAGACAAATAATGTAAAACCTACCTGTCATAAGCAGCTTGATCACATAGATACAAGGGTACACACAGACACATAATGCAAATCCTACCTATGATACATTCACTTGTATTGCATAGATACAAGTGTACACACAGACACATAATGTAAAACCTACCTGTCATAAACAGCTGTATCCCATAGATACAAGTGTACTCACAGACAAATAATGTAAACCCTACCTGTCATAAACAGTTGTATCACATAGTTACAAGTGTACACAAAGATACATAATGTAAAACCTACCTGCCATAAACAGCTTGATCACATATATACAAGTGTACACACAGAGACATAATGTAAAATTTACCTGTCATAAACAGCTGTATCACATAGATACAAGTGTACACACAGACACATAATGTAAAACCTATCTCTCATACGTTCACTTGTATAGCATAGATACAAGTGTTCACACAGGCACATAATGTAAAACCTACCTCTGATACATTCACTTGTATAGCATAGATACAAGTGTACACACAGACACATAATGTAAAACCTACCTGTCATAAACAGCTGTATCACATAGATACAAGTGTACACAAAGATACATAATGTAAAACTTACTTGTCATCAACAGCTTGATCTCATACATACAAGTGTACACATAGACAAATAATGTAAAACCTACCTGTCATGCATTCACTTGTATAGCATAGATACAAGTGTACACACAGACACATAATGTAAAACCTACCTGTCATGCACAGCTGCATCACAAAATTACAAGTGTACACACAGACACATAATGTAAAACCTACCTGTCATAAACAGCTGTATAACATAGATACAAGTGTACACAAAGATACATAATGTAAAACTTACCTGTCATTAACAGCTTTATCACATATATACAAGTGTACACACAGACACATAATGTAAAACCTACCTCTGATACATTCACTTGTATAGCATAGATACAAGTGTACACACAGACACATAATGTAAAACCTACCTGTCATAAACAGCTGTATCACATAGATACAAGTGTACACAAAGATACATAATGTAAAACTTACTTGTCATCAACAGCTTGATCTCATACATACAAGTGTACACATAGACAAATAATGTAAAACCTACCTGTCATGCATTCACTTGTATAGCATAGATACAAGTGTACACACATACACATAATGTAAAACCTACCTGTCATGCACAGCTGCATCACAAAATTACAAGTGTACACACAGACACATAATGTAAAACCTACCTGTCAAAAACAGCTGTCTCACATAGATACAAGTGTACACATAGACAAATAATGTAAAACCTACCTGTCATAAACAGCTGTATCACATAGATACAAGTGTACACAAAGATACATAATGTAAAACTTACCTGTCATTAACAGCTTGATCACATATATACAAGTGTACACACAGACACATAATGTAAAACCTATCTGTCATAAGCAGCTGCATCACAAAATTACAAGTGTACACACAGACAAATAATGTAAAACCTACCTGTCATAAGCAGCTTGATCACATAGATACAAGGGTACACACAGACACATAATGCAAATCCTACCTATGATACATTCACTTGTATTGCATAGATACAAGTGTACACACAGACACATAATGTAAAACCTACCTGTCATAAACAGCTGTATCCCATAGATACAAGTGTACTCACAGACAAATAATGTAAACCCTACCTGTCATAAACAGTTGTATCACATAGTTACAAGTGTACACAAAGATACATAATGTAAAACCTACCTGCCATAAACAGCTTGATCACATATATACAAGTGTACACACAGAGACATAATGTAAAATTTACCTGTCATAAACAGCTGTATCACATAGATACAAGTGTACACACAGACACATAATGTAAAACCTATCTCTCATACGTTCACTTGTATAGCATAGATACAAGTGTTCACACAGGCACATAATGTAAAACCTACCTCTGATACATTCACTTGTATAGCATAGATACAAGTGTACACACAGACACATAATGTAAAACCTACCTGTCATAAACAGCTGTATCACATAGATACAAGTGTACACAAAGATACATAATGTAAAACTTACTTGTCATCAACAGCTTGATCTCATACATACAAGTGTACACATAGACAAATAATGTAAAACCTACCTGTCATGCATTCACTTGTATAGCATAGATACAAGTGTACACACAGACACATAATGTAAAACCTACCTGTCATGCACAGCTGCATCACAAAATTACAAGTGTACACACAGACACATAATGTAAAACCTACCTGTCATAAACAGCTGTATAACATAGATACAAGTGTACACAAAGATACATAATGTAAAACTTACCTGTCATTAACAGCTTTATCACATATATACAAGTGTACACACAGACACATAATGTAAAACCTACCTCTGATACATTCACTTGTATAGCATAGATACAAGTGTACACACAGACACATAATGTAAAACCTACCTGTCATAAACAGCTGTATCACATAGATACAAGTGTACACAAAGATACATAATGTAAAACTTACTTGTCATCAACAGCTTGATCTCATACATACAAGTGTACACATAGACAAATAATGTAAAACCTACCTGTCATGCATTCACTTGTATAGCATAGATACAAGTGTACACACATACACATAATGTAAAACCTACCTGTCATGCACAGCTGCATCACAAAATTACAAGTGTACACACAGACACATAATGTAAAACCTACCTGTCAAAAACAGCTGTCTCACATAGATACAAGTGTACACATAGACAAATAATGTAAAACCTACCTGTCATAAACAGCTGTATCACATAGATACAAGTGTACACAAAGATACATAATGTAAAACTTACCTGTCATTAACAGCTTGATCACATATATACAAGTGTACACACAGACACATAATGTAAAACCTACCTCTGATACATTCACTTGTATAGCATAGATACAAGTGTACACACAGACACATAATGTAAAACCTACCTGTCATACACACCTGGATCACAAAATTACAAGTGTACTCACAGACAAATAATGTAAAACCTACCTGTCATAAACAGCTGTATCACATAGATACAAGTGTACACAAAGATACATAATGTAAAACGTACCTGTCATAAACAGCTTGATCACATATATACAAGTGTACACAAAGACAAATAATGTTAAACCTACCTCTGATACATTCACTTGTATAGCACAGATACAAGTGTACACACAGACACATAATGTAAAACCTATCTGTCATACACAGCTGCATCACAAAATTACAAGTGTACACACAGACACATAATGTAAAACCTACCTCTGATACATTCACTTGTATAGCACAGATACAAGTGTACACACAGACACATAATGTAAAACCTATCTGTCATAAGCAGCTGCATCACAAAATTACAAGTGTACACACAGACAAATAATGTAAAACCTACCTGTCATAAGCAGCTTGATCACATAGATACAAGGGTACACAAAGACACATAATGCAAATCCTACCTATGATACATTCACTTGTATTGCATAGATACAAGTGTACACACAGACACATAATGTAAAACCTACCTGTCATAAACAGCTGTATCCCATAGATACAAGTGTACTCACAGACAAATAATGTAAACCCTACCTGTCATAAACAGTTGTATCACATAGTTACAAGTGTACACAAAGATACATAATGTAAAACCTACCTGCCATAAACAGCTTGATCACATATATACAAGTGTACACACAGAGACATAATGTAAAATTTACCTGTCATAAACAGCTGTATCACATAGATACAAGTGTACACACAGACACATAATGTAAAACCTATCTCTCATACGTTCACTTGTATAGCATAGATACAAGTGTTCACACAGGCACATAATGTAAAACCTACCTGTCATAAACAGCTGTATCACATAGATACAAGTGTACACACATACACATAATGTAAAACCTACCTCTGATACATTCACTCGTATAGCATACATACAAGTGTACACAAAGACACATAATGTAAAACCTACCTGACATAAACGGCTGTATCACATAGATACAAGTGTACACACAGACACATCATGTAAAACCTATCTCTGATACGTTCACTTGTATAGCACAGATACAAGCGTACACACAGACACATAATGTAAAACCTGCCTGTCATAAACAGCTGTATCACGTAGATACAAGTGTACACACAGACACATAATGTAAAACCTACCTGACATAAACGGCTGTATCACATAGATACAAGTGTACACACAGACACATAATGTAAAACCTACTTCTGATACATTCACTTGTATAGCATAGATACAAGTGTACACACAGACACATAATGTAAAACCTACCTGTCATACCCACCTGCATCACAAAATTACAAGTGTACACACAGACACATAATGTAAAACCTACCTGTCATAAACAGCTGTATCACATAGATACAAGTGTACACAAAGATACATAATGTAAAACTTACCTGTCATTAACAGCTGTATCACATATATACAAGTGTACACACAGACACATAATGTAAAACCTACCTCTCATACATTCACTTGTATAGCATAGATACAAGTGTACACACAGACACATAATGTAAAACCTACCTGTCATAAACAGCTTGATCACATAGATACAAGTGTACACAAAGATACATAATGTAAAACTTACTTGTCATCAACAGCTGTATCACATAGATACAAGTGTACACACAAACACATAATCTAAAACCTACCTGTCATAAACAGCTGTATCACATAGATACAAGTGTACACACAGACACATAATCTAAAACCTATCTGTCATACACAGCTGCATCACAAAATTACAAGTGTACACACAGACACATAATGTAAAACCTACCTCTGATACATTCACTTGTATAGCATAGATACAAGTGTACACACAGACACATAATGTAAAACCTACCTGTCATACACACCTGCATCAAAAAATTACAAGTGTACACACAGACACATAATGTAAAACCTACCTGTCATAAACAGCTGTATTACATAGATACAAGTGTACACAAAGATACATAATGTAAAACTTACCTGTCATTAGCAGCTTTATAACATATATACAAGTGTACACACAGACACATAATGTAAAACCTACCTGTCATAAACAGCTGTATCACATAGATACAAGTGTACTCACAGACAAATAATGTAAAACCTACCTGTCATAAACAGCTGTATCACATAATTACAAGTGTACACAAAGATACATAATGTAAAACTAACCTGTCATAAACAGCTTCATCACACATATACAAGTGTACACACAGACACATAATGTAAAACCTACCTCTGATACATTCACTTGTATAGCATAGATACAAGTGTACACACAGACACATAATGTAAAACCTACCTGTCATACCCACCTGGATCACAAAATTACAAGTGTACACACAGACACATAATGTAAAACCTACCTGTCATAAACAGCTGTATAACATAGATACAAGTGTACACAAAGATACATAATGTAAAACTTACCTGTCATTAACAGCTTTATCACATATACACAAGTGTACACACAGACACATAATGTAAAACCTACCTCTGATACATTCACTTGTATAGCATAGATACAAGTGTACACACAGACACATAATGTAAAACCTACCTGTCATAAACAGCTGTATCACATAGATACAAGTGTACACAAAGATACATAATGTAAAACTTACTTGTCATCAACAGCTTGATCTCATACATACAAGTGTACACATAGACAAATAATGTAAAACCTACCTGTCATGCATTCACTTGTATAGCATAGATACAAGTGTACACACAGACACATAATGTAAAACCTACCTGTCATGCACAGCTGCATCACAAAATTACAAGTGTACACACAGACACATAATGTAAAACCTACCTGTCATAAACAGCTGTATCCCATAGATACAAGTGTACTCACAGACAAATAATGTAAAACCTACCTGTCATAAACAGCTGTATCACATAGATACAAGTGTACACAAAGATACATAATGTAAAACCTACCTGCCATAAACAGCTTGATCACATATATACAAGTGTACACACAGAGACATAATGTAAAATTTACCTGTCATAAACACATGTATCACATAGATACAAGTGTTCACATAGACACATAATGTAAAACCTATCTCTCATACGTTCACTTGTATAGCATAGATACAAGTGTTCACACAGGCACATAATGTAAAACCTACCTGTCTTAAACAGCTGTATCACATAGATACAAGTGTACACACATACACATAATGTAAAACCTACCTCTGATACATTCACTCGTATAGCATACATACAAGTGTACACAAAGACACATAATGTAAAACCTACCTGACATAAACGGCTGTATCACATAGATACAAGTGTACACACAGACACATCATGTAAAACCTATCTCTGATACGTTCACTTGTAAAGCACAGATACAAGCGTACACACAGACACATAATGTAAAACCTGCCTGTCATAAACAGCTGTATCACGTAGATACAAGTGTACTCACAGAGAAATATGTAAAACCTACCTGTCATAAACAGCTGTATCACATAGATACAAGTGTACACAAAGATACATAATGTAAAAGCTACCTGTCATAAACAGCTGTATCACATATATACAAGTGTACATACAGACACATAATGTAAAACCTACCTCTGATACATTCACTTGTTTGGCATAGATACAAGTGTACACACAGACACATAATCTAAAATCTACCTATCATACACAGCTGGATCACAAAATTACAAGTGTACACACAAACACATAATGTAAAACCTACCTGTCATAAACAGCTTGATCACATATATACAAGTGTACACACAGACGCATAATGTAAAAGCTACCTGTCATAAACAGCTGTATCACATAGATACAAGTGTACACAAAGATACATAATGTAAAACTTTCTTGTCATAAACAGCTTGATCTCATACATACAAGTGTACACATAGACAAATAATGTAAAACCTACCTGTCATACATTCACTTGTATAGCATAGATACAAGTGTACACACAGACACATAATGTAAAACCTACCTGTCATACACAGCTGCATCACAAAATTACAAGCGTACACACAGACACATAATGTAAAACCTACCTGTCAAAAACAGCTGTCTCACATAGATACAAGTGTACACATAGACAAATAATGTAAAACCTACCTGTCATAAACAGCTGTATCACATAGATACAAGTGTACACAAAGATACATAATGTAAAACTTACCTGTCATTAACAGCTTTATCACATATATACAAGTGTACACACAGACATATAATGTAAAACCTACCTTTGATACATTCACTTGTATAGCATAGATACAAGTGTACACACAGACACATAATGTAAAACCTACCTGTCATAGACAGCTGCATCACAAAATTACAAGTGTACTCACAGACAAATAATGTAAAACCTACCTGTCATAAACAGCTGTATCACATAGATACAAGTGTACACAAAGATACATAATGTAAAACTTACCTGTCATAAACAGCTTGATCACATATAAACAAGTGTACACAAAGACACATAATGTTAAACCTACCTCTGATACATTCACTTGTATAGCACAGATACAAGTGTACACACAGACACATAATGTAAAACCTATCTGTCATACACAGCTGCATCACAAAATTACAAGTGTACACACAGACACATGATGAAAAACCTACCTCTGATACATTCACTTGTTTGGCATAGATACAAGTGTACACACAGACACATAATGTAAAATCTACCTATCATACACAGCTGCATCACAAAATTACAAGTGTACACACAAACACATAATGTAAAACCTACCTGTCATAAACAGCTGTATCACATAGATACAAATGTACGCAAAGAAACATAATGTAAAACTTACCTGTCATAAACAGCTTTATCACATATATACAAGTGTACACACAGACGCATAATGTAAAACCTACCTGTCATAAACAGCTGTATCACATAGATACAAGTGTACAGAAAGATACATAATGTAAAACTTACTTGTCATAAACAGCTTGATCTCATACATACAAGTGTACTAATAGACAAATAATGTAAAACCTACCTGTCATACATTCACTTGTATAGCATAGATACAAGTGTACACACAGACACATCATGTAAAACCTACCTGTCATACACAGCTGCATCTCAAAATTACAAGTGTACACACAGACACATAATGTAAAACCTACCTGTCAAAAACAGCTGTCTCACATAGATACAAGTGTACACATAGAGAAATAATGTAAAACCTACCTGTCATAAACAGCTGTATCACATAGATACAAGTGTACACAAAGATACATAATGTAAAACTTACCTGTCATTAACAGCTTTATCACATATATACAAGTGTACACACAGACACATAATGTAAAACCTACCTTTGATACATTCACTTGTATAGCATAGATACAAGTGTACACACAGACACATAATGTAAAACCTACCTGTCATACACAGCTGCATCACAAAATTACAAGTGTACTCACAGACAAATAATGTAAAACCTACCTGTCATAAACAGCTGTATCACATAGATACAAGTGTACACAAAGATACATAATGTAAAACTTACCTGTCATAAACAGCTTGATCACATATAAACAAGTGTACACAAAGACACATAATGTTAAACCTACCTCTGATACATTCACTTGTATAGCACAGATACAAGTGTACACACAGACACATAATGTAAAACCTACCTGTCATAAACAGCTGTATCACATAGATACAAGTGTACACAAAGATACATAATGTAAAACTTACCTGTCATAAACAGCTTGATCTTATACATACAAGTGTACACACAGACAAATAATGTAAAACCTACCTGTCATACATTCACTTGTATAGCATAGATACAAGTGTACACACAGACACATAATGTAAAACCTACCTGTCATAAGCAGCTGCATCACAAAATTACAAGTGTACACACAGACAAATAATGTAAAACCTATCTGTCATAAGCAGCTTGATCACATAGATACAAGGGTACACACAGACACATAATGCAAATCCTACCTATGATACATTCACTTGTATAGCATAGATACAAGTGTACACACAGACACATAATGTAAAACCTACCTGTCATAAACAGCTGTATCACATAGATACAAGTGTACTAACAGACAAATAATGTAAACCCTACCTGTCATAAACAGTTGTATCACATAGTTACAAGTGTACACAAAGATACATAATGTAAAACCTACCTGCCATAAACAGCTTGATCACATATATACAAGTGTACACACAGACACATAATGTAAAATTTACCTGTCATAAACAGCTGTATCACATAGATACAAGAGTTCACATAGACACATAATGTAAAACCTATCTCTCATACGTTCACTTGTATAGCATAGATACAAGTGTTCACACAGGCACATAATCTAAAACCTACCTGTCATAAACAGCTGTATCACATAGATACAAGTGTACACACATACACATAATGTAAAACCTACCTCTGATACATTCACTCGTATAGCATACATACAAGTGTACACAAAGACACATAATGTAAAACCTACCTGACATAAACGGCTGTATCACATAGATACAAGTGTACACACAGATACATCATGTAAAACCTACCTCTGATACGTTCACTTGTATAGCACAGATACAAGCGTACACACAGACACATAATGTAAAACCTACCTGTCATAAACAGCTGTATCACGTAGATACAAGTGTACTCACAGAGAAATATGTAAAACCTACCTGTCATAAACAGCTGTATCACATAGATACAAGTGTACACAAAGATACATAATGTAAAACTTACCTGTCATAAACAGCTGTATCACATATATACAAGTGTACATACAGACACATAATGTAAAACCTACCTCTGATACATTCACTTGTTTGGCATAGATACAAGTGTACACACAGACACATAATGTAAAATCTACCTATCATACACAGCTGCATCACAAAATTACAAGTGTACACACAAACACATAATGTAAAACCTACCTGTCATAAACAGCTGTATCACATAGATACAAATGTACACAAAGAAACATAATGTAAAACTTACCTGTCATAAACAGCTTTATCACATATATACAAGTGTACACACAGACGCATAATGGAAACCCTACCTATCATAAACAGCTGTATCACATAGATACAAGTGTACTCACAGAGATATATGTAAAACCTACCTGTCATAAACAGCTGTATCACATAGATACAAGTGTACACAAAGATACATAATGTAAAACTTACCTGTCATAAACAGCTTTATCACATATATACAAGTGTACACACAGACGCATAATGGAAAACCTGCCTGTCATAAACAGCTGTATCACGTAGATACAAGTGTACTCACAGAGATATATGTAAAACCTACCTGTCATAAACAGCTGTATCACATAGATACAAGTGTACACAAAGATACATAATAAAAAAACTTACCTGTCATAAACAGCTGTATCACATATATACAAGTGTACATACAGACACATAATGTAAAACCTACCTCTGATACATTAACTTGTTTGGCATAGATACAAGTGTACACACAGACACATAATGTAAAACCTACCTATCATACACAGCTGCATAACAAAATTACAAGTGTACACACAAACACATAATGTAAAACCTACCTGTCATAAACAGCTGTATCACATAGATACAAATGTACACAAAGAAACATAATGTAAAACTTACCTGTCATAAACAGCTGTATCACATATATACAAGTGTACACACAGACGCTTAATGTAAAACCTATCTGTCATAAACAGCTGTATCACATAGATACAAGTGTACTCACAGACAAATAATGTAAAACCTACCTGTCATAAACAGCTGTATCACATAGATACAAGTGTACACAAAGATACATAATGTAAAACTTACCTGTCATAAACAGCTTGATCTCATACATACAAGTGTACACACAGACACATAATGTAAAACCTACCTGTCATGCACAGCTGCATCACAAAATTACAAGTGTACACACAGACACATAATGTAAAACTTACCTGTCTTAAACAGCTTCATCACATATATACAAGTGTACACACAGACACATAATGTAAAACCTACCTCTGATACATTCACTTGTTTGGCATAGATACAAGTGTACACACAGACACATAATGTAAAATCTACCTATCATACACAGCTGTATCACATAGATACAAATGTACACAAAGAAACATAATGTAAAACTTACGTGTTATAAACAGCTTGATCACATATATACAAGTGTACACACAGACACATAATGTAAAACCTACCTGTCATAAACAGCTGTATCACATAGATACAAGTGTACTCACAGACAAATAATGTAAAACCTACCTGTCATAAACAGCTGTATTTCATATATACAAGTGTACACACAGACAAATAATGTAAAACCTACCTGTCATACATTCACTTGTATAGCATAGATACAAGTGTACACACAGACACATAATGTAAAACCTATCTGTCATACACAGCTGCATCACAAAATTAAAAGTGTACACACAGACACATAATGTAAAACCTACCTGTCATAAACAGCTGTATCACATAGATACAAGTGTACACAAAGATACATAATGTAAAACTTACCTGTCATAAACAGCTTGATCTCATACATACAAGTGTACACACAGACAAATAATGTAAAACCTACCTCTGATACATTCACTTGTATAGCATAGATACAAGTGTACACACAGACACATAATGTAAAACCTACCTGTCATACACAGCTGCATCACAAAATTACAAGTGTACTCACAGACAAATAATGTAAAACCTACCTGTCATATACAGCTGTATCACATAGATACAAGTGTACACAAAGATACATAATGTAAAACGTACCTTTCATAAACAGCTTTATCACATACATACAAGTGTACACACAGACACATAATGTAATCCTACCTCTGATACATTCACTTGTATAGCATAGATACAAGTGTACACACAGACACATAATCTAAAACCTATCTGTCATACACAGCTGTATCACAAAATTACAAGTGTACACACAGACACATAATGTAAAACCTACCTCTGATACATTCACTTGTATAGCATAGATACAAGTGTACACACAGACACATAATGTAAAACCTACCTGTCATACACACCTGCATCACAAAATTACAAGTGTACACACAGACACATAATGTAAAACCTACCTGTCATAAACAGCTGTATCACATAGATACAAGTGTACACAAAGATACATAATGTAAAACTTACCTGTCATTAACAGCTTTATAACATATATACAAGTGTACACACAGACACATAATGTAAAACCTACCTGTCATAAACAGCTGTATCACATAGATACAAGTGTACTCACAGACAAATAAGGTAAAACCTACCTGTCATAAACAGCTGTATCACATAATTACAAGTGTACACAAAGATACATAATGTAAAACTAACCTGTCATAAACAGCTTCATCACACATATACAAGTGTACACACAGACACATAATGTAAAACCTACCTCTGATAAATTCACTTGTATAGCATAGATACAAGTGTACACACAGACACATAATGTAAAATCTACCTGTCATACACAGCTGCATCACAAAATTACAAGTGTACACACAAACAAATAATGTAAAACCTACCTGTCATAAACAGCTGTATCACATAGATACAAGTGTACACAAAGATACATAATGTAAAACTTACCTGTCATTAACAGCCTTATCACACACATACAAGTGTACACACAGACACATAATGTAAAACCTACCTCTGATACATTCACTTGTATAGCATAGATACAAGTGTACACACAGACACATAATGTAAAACCTACCTGTCATACACACCTGCATCACAAAATTACAAGTGTACACACAGACACATAATGTAAAACCTACCTGTCATAAACAGCTGTATCACATAGATACAAGTGTACACAAAGATACATAATGTAAAACTTACCTGTCATTAACAGCTTTATAACATATATACAAGTGTACACACAGACACATAATGTAAAACCTACCTGTCATAAACAGCTGTATCACATAGATACAAGTGTACTCACAGACAAATAATGTAAAACCTACCTGTCATAAACAGCTGTATCACATAATTACAAGTGTACACAAAGATACATAATGTAAAACTAACCTGTCATAAACAGCTTCATCACACATATACAAGTGTACACACAGACACATAATGTAAAACCTACCTCTGATACATTCACTTGTATAGCATAGATACAAGTGTACACACAGACACATAATGTAAAATCTACCTGTCATACACAGCTGCATCACAAAATTACAAGTGTACACACAAACACATAATGTAAAACCTACCTGTCATAAACAGCTGTATCACATAGATACAAGTGTACACAAAGATACATAATGTAAAACTTACCTGTCATTAACAGCCTTATCACATACATACAAGTGTACACACAGACACATAATGTAAAACCTACCTCTGATACATTCACTTGTATAGCATAGATACAAGTGTACACACAGACACATAATGTAAAACCTACCTGTCATACACAGCTGCATCACAAAATTACAAGTGTACTCACAGACAAATAATGTAAAACCTACCTGTCATAAACAGCTGTATCACATAGATACAAGTGTACACGAAGATACATAATGTAAAACTTACCTGTCATAAACAGCTTGATCACATATATACAAGTGTACACACAGACAAATAATGTAAAACCTACCTCTGATACATTCACTTGTATAGCATAGATACAAGTTAACACACAGACACATAACGTAAAACCTATCTGTCATACACAGCTGCATCACAAAATTACAAGTGTACACACAGACACATAATGTAAAACCTACCTCTGATACATTCACTTGTATAGCATAGATACAAGTGTACACACAGACACATAATGTAAAACCTACCTGTCATACACAGCTGCATCACAAAATTACAAGTGTACTCACAGACAAATAATGTAAAACCTACCTGTCATAAACAGCTGTATCACATAGATACAAGTGTACACAAAGATACATAATGTAAAACTTACCTGTCATAAACAGCTTGATCACATATATACAAGTGTACACAAAGACAAATAATGTAAAACCTATCTCTGATACATTCACTTGTATAGCATAGATACAAGTGTACACACAGACACATAATGTAAAACCTATCTGTCATACACAGCTGCATCACAAAATTACAAGTGTACACACAGACACATAATGTAAAACCTACCTCTGATACATTCACTTGTATAGCATAGATACAAGTGTACACACAGACACATAATGTAAAACCTACCTGTCATACCCACCTGCATCACAAAATTACAAGTGTACACACAGACACATAATGTAAAACCTACCTGTCATAAACAGCTGTATCACATAGATACAAGTGTACACAAAGATACATAATGTAAAACTTACCTGTCATTAACAGCTTTATCACATATATACAAGTGTACACACAGACACATAATGTAAAACCTACCTCTGATACATTCACTTGTATAGCATAGATACAAGTGTACACACAGACACATAATGTAAAACCTACCTGTCATAAACAGCTTGATCACATAGATACAAGTGTACACAAAGATACATAATGTAAAACTTACTTGTCTTAAACAGCTTGATCTCATACATACAAGTGTACACATAGACAAATAATGTAAAACCTACCTGTCATACATTCACTTGTATAGCAAAGATACAAGTGTACACACAGACACATAATGTAAAACCTACCTGTCAAAAACAGCTGTCTCACATAGATACAAGTGTACACATAGACAAATAATGTAAAACTTACCTGTCATACACAGCTCCATCACAAAATTACAAGTGTACTCACAGACAAATAATGTAAAACCTACCTGTCATAAACAGCTGTATCACATAGATACAAGTGTACACAAAGATACATAATGTAAAACTTACCTGTCATCAACAGCTTGATCACATATATACAAGTGTACACAAACACACATAATGTAAAACCTATCTGTCATACACAGCTGCATCACAAAATTACAAGTGTACACACAGACACATAATGTAAAACCTACCTCTGATACATTCACTTGTATAGCATAGATACAAGTGTACACACAGACACATAATGTAAAACCTACCTGTCATACCCACCTGCATCACAAAATTACAAGTGTACACACAGACACATAATGTAAAACCTACCTGTCATAAACAGCTGTATCACATAGATACAAGTGTACACAAAGATACATAATGTAAAACTTACCTGTCATTAACAGCTTTATCACATATATACAAGTGTACACACAGACACATAATGTAAAACCTACCTCTGATACATTCACTTGTATAGCATAGATACAAGTGTACACACAGACACATAATGTAAAACCTACCTGTCATAAACAGCTTGATCACATAGATACAAGTGTACACAAAGATACATAATGTAAAACTTACTTGTCATAAACAGCTTGATCTCATACATACAAGTGTACACATAGACAAATAATGTAAAACCTACCTGTCATACATTCACTTGTATAGCAAAGATACAAGTGTACACACATACACATAATGTAAAACCTACCTGTCAAAAACAGCTGTCTCACATAGATACAAGTGTACACATAGACAAATAATGTAAAACCTACCTGTCATACACAGCTCCATCACAAAATTACAAGTGTACTCACAGACAAATAATGTAAAACCTACCTGTCATAAACAGCTGTATCACATAGATACAAGTGTACACAAATATACATAATGTAAAACTTACCTGTCATCAACAGCTTGATCACATATATACAAGTGTACACAAACACACATAATGTAAAACCTACCTCTGATACATTCACTTGTATAGCATAGATACAAGTGTACACACAGACACATAATGTAAAACCTATCTGTCATACACAGCTGCATCACAAAATAACAAGTGTACACACAGACACATAATGTAAAACCTACCTCTGATACATTCACTTGTATAGCATAGATACAAGTGTACACACAGACACATAATGTAAAACCTACCTGTCATAAACAGCTGTATCACATAGATACAAGTGTACACAAAGAAACATAATGTAAAACTTACCTGTCATAAACAGCTTGATCACATATATACAAGTGTACATACAGACACATAATGTAAAACCTACCTCTGATACATTCACTTGTTTGGCATAGATACAAGTGTACACACAGACACATAATGTAAAATCTACCTATCATACACAGCTGCATCACAAAATTACAAGTGTACACACAGACACATAATGTAAAACCTACCTGTCATAAACAGCTGTATCACATAGGTACAAATGTACACAAAGAAACATAATGTAAAACTTACCTGTCATAAACAGCTTTATCACATATATACAAGTGTACACACAGACACATAATGTAAAACCTACCTGTCATAAACAGCTGTATCACATAGATACAAGTGTACTCACACACAAATAATGTAAAACCTACCTGTCATAAACAGCTGTATCACATAGATACAAGTGTACACAAAGATACATAATGTAAAACTTACCTGTCATAAACAGCTTGATCTCATACATACAAGTGTACACACAGACACATAATGTAAAACCTACCTGTCAAAAACAGCTGTCTCACATAGATACAAGTGTACACAAAGATACATAATGTAAAACCTACCTGCCATAAACAGCTTTATCACATATATACAAGTGTACACACAGACACATAATGTAAAACTTACCTGTCATAAACAGCTGTATCACATAGGTACAAGTGTTCACATAGACACATAATGTAAAACCTACCTCTGATACATTAACTTGTATAGGATAGATACAAGTGTACACACAGACACATAATGTAAAACCTACCTCTGATACATTCACTCGTATAGCATACATACAAGTGTACACAAAGACACATAATGTAAAACCTACCTGACATAAACGGCTGTATCACATAGATACAAGTGTACACACAGACACATCATGTAAAACCTATCTCTGCTACGTTCACTTGTATAGCACAGATACAAGTGTACACACAGACACATAATGTAAAACCTGCCTGTCATAAACAGCTGTATCACATAGATACAAGTGTACTCACAGAGAAAAATGTAAAACCTACCTGTCATAAACAGCTGTATCACATAGATACAAGTGTACACAAAGATACATAATGTAAAACTTACCTGTCATAAACAGCTTCATCACATATATACAAGTGTACACACAAACACATAATGTAAAACCTACCTGTCATAAACAGCTGTATCACATAGATACAAGTGTACACAAAGATACATAATGTAAAACTTACCTGTCATAAACAGCTTGATCTCATACATAGAAGTGTACATACAGACACATAATGTAAAGCCTACCTGTCATACAGAGCTGCATCACAAAATTACATGTGTACACACAGACACATAATGTAAAACCTACCTGTCATAAACAGCTGTATCACATAGATACAAGTGTACACAAAGATACATAATGTAAAACTTACCTGTCATAAACAGCTTGATCACATATATACAAGTGTACATACAGACACATAATGTAAACCCTACCTCTGATACATTCACTTGTTTGGCATAGATACAAGTGTACACACAGACACATAATGTAAAATCTACCTATCATACACAGCTGCATCACAAAATTACAAGTGTACACACAAACACATAATGTAAAACCTACCTGTCATAAACAGCTGTATCACATAGATACAAATGTATACAAAGAAACATAATGTAAAACTTACCTGTCATAAACAGCTTGATCACATATATACAAGTGCACACACAGACACATAATGTAAAACCTACCTGTCATAAACAGCTGTATCACATAGATACAAGTGTACTGACAGACAAATAATATAACACCTACATGTCATAAACAGCTGTATCACATAGATACAAGTGTACACAAAGATACATAATGTAAAACTTACCTGTCATAAACAGCTTCATCTCATACATACAAGTGTACACAGACACATAATGTAAAACATACCTGTCATACACAACTGAATCACAAAATTACAAATGTACACACAGACACATAATGTAAAACCTACCTGTCAAAAACAGCTGTCTCACATAGATACAAGTGTACACAAAGACACATAATGTAAAACTTACCTGTCATAAACAGCTGTATTACATAGATACAAGTGTACACTTAGACACATAATGTAAAACCTACCTGTCATAAGCAGCTGTATCACATAGATACAAGTGTACACACAGACACATAATGCAAATCCTACCTATGATACATTCACTTGTATAGCATAGATAGAAGTGTACACACAGACACATAATGTAAAACCTACCTGTCATAAACAGCTTTATGACATAGATACAAGTGTACTCACAGACAAATAATGTAAACCCTACCTGTCATAAACAGCTGTATCACATAGTTACAAGTGTACACAAAGATACATAATGTAAAACCTACCTGCCATAAACAGCTTTATCACATATATACAAGTGTACACACAGACACATAATGTAAAACCTACCTGTCATAAACAGCTGTATCACATAGATACATGTTCACATAGACACATAATGTAAAACCTATCTCTCATACGTTCACTTGTATAGGATAGATACAAGTGTACACACAGACACATAATGTAAAACCTACCTGACATAAACGGCTGTATCACATAGATACAAGTGTGCACACAGACACATAATGTAAAACCTATCTCTGATACGTTCACTTGTATAGCACAGATACAAGTGTACACACAGACACATAATGTAAAACCTGCCTGTCATAAACAGCTGTATCACGTAGATACAAGTGTACTCACAGGGAAATATGTGAAACCTACCTGTCATAAACAGCTGTATCACGTAGATACAAGTGTACACAAAGATACATAATGTAAAACTTACCTGTCATAAACAGCTTTATCACATATATACAAGTGTACATACAGACACATAATGTAAAACCTACCTCTGATACATTCACTTGTTTGGCATAGATACAAGTGTACACAGACACATAATGTAAAATCTACCTGTCATACACAGCTGCATCACAAACTTACAAGTGTACACACCAACACATAATGTAAAACCTACCTGTCATAAACAGCTATATCACATAGATACAAATGTACACAAAGAAACATAATGTAAAACTTACCTGTCATTGACAGCTTTATCACATAGATACAAGTGTTCACATAGACACATAATGTAAAACCTACCTGTTATAAACAGCTTGATCACATATATACAAGTGTACACACAGACACATAATGTAAAACCTACCTGTCATAAACAGCTGTATCACATAGGTACAAATGTATACAAAGAAACATAATGTAAAACTTACCTGTCATAAACCGCTGTATCACATAGATACAAGTGTACACACAGACACATAATGTAAAACCTACCTGTCATAAACAGCTGTATCACATAGATACAAGGGTACACAAAGATACATAATGTAAAACTTACCTGTCATAAACAGCTTGATCTCATACATACAAGTGTACACACAGACACATAATGTAAAACCTACCTGTCATACACAGCTGCATCACAAAATTAAAAGTGTACACACAGACACATAATGTAAAACCTACCTGTCAAAAACAGCTGTCTCACATAGATACAAGTGTACACAAAGATACATAATGTAAAACCTACCTGCCATAAACAGCTTTATCACATATATACAAGTGTACACAAAGACACATAATGTAAAACTTACCTGTCATAAACAGCTGTATCACATAGATACAAGTGTTCACATAGACACATAATGTAAAACCTACCTGTCATAAACAGCTGTATCACATAGATACAAGTGTTCACACAGACACATAATGTAAAACCTACCTCTGATACATTCACTCGTATAGCATACATACAAGTGTACACAAAGACACATAATGTAAAACCTACCTGACATAAACGTCTGTATCACATAGATACAAGTGTACACACAGACACATCATGTAAAACCTACCTCTGATACATTCACTTGTTTGGCATAGATACAAGTGTACACACAGCCACATAATGTAACATCTACCTATCATACACAGCTGCATCACGAAATTACAAGTGTACACACAGACACATAATGTAAAACCTACCTGTCATAAACAGCTGTATCACATAGATACAAATGTACACAAAGAAAAATAATGAAAAATTTACCTGTTATAAACAGCTTTATCACATATATACAAGTGTACACACAGACACATAGTGTAAAACCTACCTCTCATAAACAGCTGTATCACATAGATACAAGTGTACTCACAGACAAATAACGTAAAACCTACCTGTCATAAACAGCTGTATCACATAATTACAAGTGTACACAAAGATACATAATGTAAAACTAACCTGTCATAAACAGCTTCATCACATATATACAAGTGTACACACACACACATAATGTAAAACCTACCTCTGATACATTCACTTGTATAGCATAGATACAAGTGTACACACAGACACATAATGTAAAACCTACCTGTCATACACAGCTGCATCACAAAATTACAAGTGTACTCACAGACAAATAATGTAAAACCTACCTGTCATAAACAGCTGTATCACATAGATACAAGTGTACACAAAGATACATAATGTAAAACTTACCTGTCATAAACAGCTTTATCACATATATACAAGTGTACATACAGACACATAATGTAAAACCTACCTCTGATACATTCACTTGTTTGGCATAGATACAAGTGTACACAGACACATAATGTAAAATCTACCTATCATACACAGCTGCATCACAAAATTACAAGTGTACACACCGACACATAATGTAAAACCTACCTGTCATAAACAGCTGTATCACATAGATACAAATGTACAAAAAGGAACATAATGTAAAACTTACCTGTCATAAACAGTTTGATCACATATATACAAGTGTACACACAGACACATAATGTAAAACCTACCTGTCATAAACAGCTTGATCACATAGATACAAGTGTACTCACAGACAAATAATGTAAAACCTACCTGTCATAAACAGCTGTATCACATAGATACAAGTGTACACAAAGATACATAATGTAAAACTTACCTGTCATAAACAGCTGGATCTCATACATACAAGTGTACACACAGACACATAATGTAAAACCTACCTGTCATACACAGCTGCATCACGTAGTTACAAGTGTACTCACAGAGAAATATGTAAAACCTACCTGTCATAAACAGCTGTATCACGTAGATACAAGTGTACACAAAGATACATAATGTAAAACTTACCTGTCATAAACAGCTTTATCACATATATACAAATGTACACACAGACACATAATGTAAAACCTACCTGTCATAAACAGCTGTATCACATAGATACAAGTGTACTCACACACAAATAATGTAAAACCTACCTGTCATAAACAGCTGTATCACATAGATAGAAGTGTACACAAAGATACATAATGTAAAACTTACCTGTCATAAACAGCTTGATCTCATACATACAAGTGTACACACAGACACATAATGTAAAACCTACCTGTCAAAAACAGCTGTCTCACATAGATACAAGTGTACACAAAGATACATAATGTAAAACCTACCTGCCATAAACAGCTTTATCACATATATACAAGTGTACACACAGACACATAATGTAAAACTTACCTGTCATAAACAGCTGTATCACATAGATACAAGTGTTCACATAGACACATAATGTAAAACCTACCTCTGATACATTCACTTGTATAGGATAGATACAAGTGTACACACAGACACATAATGTAAAACCTACCCCTGATACATTCACTCGTATAGCATACATACAAGTGTACACATAGACACATAATGTAAAACCTACCTGACATAAACGGCTGTATCACATAGATACAAGTGTACACATAGACACATAATGTAAAACCTACCTGTCATAAACAGCTGTATCACATAGATACAAGTGTACACAAAGATACATAATGTAAAACTTACCTGTCATAAACAGCTTGATCTCATACATAGAAGTGTACATACAGACACATAATGTAAAGCCTACCTGTCATACAGAGCTGCATCACAAAATTACATGTGTACACACAGACACATAATGTAAAACCTACCTGTCATAAACAGCTGTATCACATAGATACAAGTGTACACAAAGATACATAATGTAAAACTTACCTGTCATAAACAGCTTGATCACATATATACAAGTGTACATACAGACACATAATGTAAACCCTACCTCTGATACATTCACTTGTTTGGCATAGATACAAGTGTACACACAGACACATAATGTAAAATCTACCTATCATACACAGCTGCATCACAAAATTACAAGTGTACACACAAACACATAATGTAAAACCTACCTGTCATAAACAGCTGTATCACATAGATACAATTGTATACAAAGAAACATAATGTAAAACTTACCTGTCATAAACAGCTTGATCACATATATACAAGTGCACACACAGACACATAATGTAAAACCTACCTGTCATAAACAGCTGTATCACATAGATACAAGTGTACTGACAGACAAATAATATAACACCTACATGTCATAAACAGCTGTATCACATAGATACAAGTGTACACAAAGATACATAATGTAAAACTTACCTGTCATAAACAGCTTCATCTCATACATACAAGTGTACACAGACACATAATGTAAAACATACCTGTCATACACAACTGAATCACAAAATTACAAATGTACACACAGACACATAATGTAAAACCTACCTGTCAAAAACAGCTGTCTCACATAGATACAAGTGTACACAAAGACACATAATGTAAAACTTACCTGTCATAAACAGCTGTATTACATAGATACAAGTGTACACTTAGACACATAATGTAAAACCTACCTGTCATAAGCAGCTGTATCACATAGATACAAGTGTACACACAGACACATAATGCAAATCCTACCTATGATACATTCACTTGTATAGCATAGATACAAGTGTACACACAGACACATAATGTAAAACCTACCTGTCATAAACAGCTTTATGACATAGATACAAGTGTACTCACAGACAAATAATGTAAACCCTACCTGTCATAAACAGCTGTATCACATAGTTACAAGTGTACACAAAGATACATAATGTAAAACCTACCTGCCATAAACAGCTTTATCACATATATACAAGTGTACACACAGACACATAATGTAAAACCTACCTGTCATAAACAGCTGTATCACATAGATACATGTTCACATAGACACATAATGTAAAACCTATCTCTCATACGTTCACTTGTATAGGATAGATACAAGTGTACACACAGACACATAATGTAAAACCTACCTGACATAAACGGCTGTATCACATAGATACAAGTGTGCACACAGACACATAATGTAAAACCTATCTCTGATACGTTCACTTGTATAGCACAGATACAAGTGTACACACAGACACATAATGTAAAACCTGCCTGTCATAAACAGCTGTATCACGTAGATACAAGTGTACTCACAGGGAAATATGTGAAACCTACCTGTCATAAACAGCTGTATCACGTAGATACAAGTGTACACAAAGATACATAATGTAAACCCTACCTCTGATACATTCACTTGTTTGGCATAGATACAAGTGTACACACAGACACATAATGTAAAATCTACCTATCATACACAGCTGCATCACAAAATTACAAGTGTACGCACAAAAACATAATGTAAAACCTACCTGTCATAAACAGCTGTATCACATAGATACAAATGTACACAAAGAAACATAATGTAAAACTTACCTGTCATAAAATCTTTATCACATATATACAAGTGTACACACAGACACATAATGTAAAACCTATCTGTCATAAACAGCTTGATCACATAGATACAAGTGTACTCAAAGACAAATAATGTAAAACCTACCTGTCATAAACAGCTGTATCACATAGATACAAGTGTACACAAAGATACATAATGTAAAACTTACCTGTCATAAACAGCTTGATCTCATACAAACAAGTGTACACACAGACACATAATGTAAAACCTACCTGTCATACACAGCTGCATCAAATATTACAAGTGTACACACAGACACATAATGTAAAACCTACCTGTCATAAACAGCTGTCTCACATAGATACAAGTGTACACAAAGATACAAAATGTAAAACTTACCTGCCATAAACAGCTTTATCACATATATACAAGTGTACACACAGACACATAATGTAAAACTTACCTGTCATAAACAGCTGTATCACATAGATACAAGTGTTCACATAGACACATAATGTAAAACCTACCTGTCATAAACAGCTGTATCACATAGATACAAGTGTTCACACAGACACATAATGTAAAACCTACCTCTGATACATTCACTCGTATAGCATACATACAAGTGTACACAAAGACACATAATGTAAAACCTACCTGACATAAACGGCTGTATCACATAGATACAAGTGTACACACAGACACATCATGTAAAACCTATCTCTGATACGTTCACTTGTATAGCACAGATACAAGTGTACACACAGACACATCATGTAAAACCTGCCTGTTATAAACAGCTATATCACGTAGATACAAGTGTACACACAGAGAAATATGTAACACCTACCTGTCATAAACAGCTGTATCACATAGATACAAGTGTACACAAAGATACATAATGTAAAACTTACCTGTCATAAACAGCTTTATCACATATATACAAGTGTACCTACAGACACATAATGTAAAACCTACCTCTGATATATTCACTTGTTTGGCATAGATACAAGTGTACTGACAGACAAATAATATGAAACCTACATGTCATAAACAGCTGTATCACATAGATACAAGTGTACACAAAGATACATAATGTAAAACTTACCTGTCATAAACAGCTTGATCTCATACATACAAGTGTACACACAGACAACTAATGTAAAACCTACCTGTCATACACAGCTGCATCACAAAATTACAAGTGTACACACAGACACGTAATGTAAAACCTACCTGTCAAAAACAGCTGTCTCACATAGATACAAGTGTACACAAAGACACATAATGTAAAACTTACCTGTCATAAACAGCTGTATTACATAGATACAAGTGTACACATAGACACATAATGTAAAACCTACCTGTCATAAGCAGCTGTATCACATAGATACAAGTGTACACACAGACACATAATGCAAATCCTACCTCTGATACATTCACTTGTATAGCATAGATACAAGTGTACACACAGACACATAATGTAAAACCTACCTGTCATCAACAGCTTTATGACATAGATACAAGTGTACTCACAGACAAATAATGTAAACCCTACCTGTCATAAACAGCTGTATCACATAGATACAAGTGTACACAAAGATACATAATGTAAAACCTACCTGCCATAAACAGCTTTATCACATATATACAAGTGTACACACAGACACATAATGTAAAACCTACCTGTCATAAACAGCTGTATCACATAGATACAAGTGTTCACATAGACACATAATGTAAAACCTATCTCTCATACGTTCACTTGTATAGCATAGATACAAGTGTACACACAGACACATAATGTAAAACCTACCTGACATAAACGGCTGTATCACATAGATACAAGTGTACACACAAACACATAATGTAAAACCTACCTCTGATACATTCACTTGTATAGCATAGAGACAAGTGTACACACAGACACATAATGTAAAACTTACCTGTCATACACAGCTGCATCACAAAATTTCAAGTGTACTCACAGACAAATAATGTAAAACCTACCTGTCATAAACAGCTGTATCACATAGATACAAGTGTACACAAAGATACATAATGTAAAACTTACCTGTCATAAACAGCTTGATCACATATATACAAGTGTACACACAGACACATAATGTAAAACCTACCTCTGATACATTCACTTGTATAGCATAGATACAAGTGTACACACAGACACATAATGTAAAACCTACCTGTCATACACAGCTGCATCACAAAATTACAAGTGTACACACAGACACATAATGTAAAACTTACCTGTCATAAACAGCTTGATCACATATATACAAGTGTACACACAGACACATAATGTAAAACCTACCTGTCATACATTCACTTGTATAGCATAGATACAAGTGTACACACAGACACATAATGTAAAACCTACCTGTCATACACAGCTGCATCACAAAATTACAAGTGTACACACAGACACATAATGTAAAACCTACCTGTCAAAAACAGCTGTCTCACAGAGATACAAGTGTACACAAAGATACATAATGTAAAACTTACCTGTCATAAACAGCTGTATTACATAGATACAAGTGTACACATAGACACATATTGTAGAACCTACCTAATATAAGCAGCTGTATCACATAGATGCAAGGGTACACACAGACACATAATGCAAATCCTACCTATGATACATTCACTTGTATAGCATAGATACAAGTGTACACACAGACACATAATGTAAAACCTACCTGTCATAAACAGCTGTATCACATAGATACAAGTGTACTCACAGACAAATAATGTAAACCCTACCTGTCATAAACAGCTGTATCACATAGTTACAAGTGTACACAAAGATACATAATGTAAAACCTACCTGCCATAAACAGCTTTATCACATATATACAACTGTACACACAGACACATAATGTAAAATTTACCTGTCATAAACAGCTGTATCACATAGATACAAGTGTTCACATAGACACATAATGAAAAAACCTACCTGTCATAAACAGCTGTATCACATAGATACAAGTGTACACACAGACACATAATGTAAAACCTACCTCTGATACATTCACTCGTATAGCATACATACAAGTGTACACAAAGACACATAATGTAAAACCTACCTGACATAAACAGCTGTATCACATAGATACAAGTGTACACACAGACACATAATGTAAAACCTACCTCTGATACATTCACTCGTATAGCATACATACAAGTGTACACAAAGACACATAATGTAAAACCTACCTGACATAAACAGCTGTATCACATAGATACAAGTGTACACACAGACACATAATGTAAAACCTACCTGTCATAAACAGCTGTATCACATACATACACCTGTACACACATACACATAATGTAAAACCTACTTCTGAAACATTCACTGTATAGCATAGATACAAGTGTAAACACAGACACATAATGTAAAACCTACTTGTCATTAGCAGCTGTATCACATAGATACAAGTGTACACACAGACACATAATGTAAAACCTACCTATCATAAACAGCTGTATCACATAGATACAAGTGTAAACAAAGACACATGATGTAAAAGTTACCTGTCATAAACAGCTGTATCACATAGATACGAATTTACACATAGGCACATAATATAAAACCTACCTGTCATAAACAGCTGTATGACATAGATACACGGGTACACACAGACACATAATGTAAAACCTACCTTTGATACATTCACTTGTATAGCATAGATACAAGTGTACACACAGACACATAATGTAAAACCTACCTGTTATAACCAGCTGTGTCACGTAGATACAAGTGTACACACAGACAAATAATATAAACCTAACTGTCATAAACACCTGTATCACATAGATACGAGTGTACACGTAGACACATAATATAAAACCTACCTGTCATAAACAGCTGTATCACATAGATACAAGTGTACATAAAGATACATAATGTAAAACCTACCTGTCATAAACAGCTTGAGCTCATACATACAAGTGTACACACAGACACATAATGTAAAACCTACCTGTCAAAAACAGCTGTCTCACATAGATACAAGTGTACACAAAGACACATAATGTAAAACTTACCTGTCATAAACAGCTGTTTCACATAGATACAAGTGTACACACAGACACATAATGTAAAACCTACCTTTGATACATTCACTTGTATAGCATAGATACAAGTGTACACACAGACACATAATGTAAAACCTACCTGTTATAACCAGCTGTGTCTAGTAGATACAAGTGTACACACAGACAAATAATGTAAACCTAACTGTCATAAACACCTGTATCACATAGATACGAGTGTACACGTAGACACATAATATAAAACCTACCTGTCATAAACAGCTGTATCAAATAGATACAAGTGTACACACAGACACATAATGTAAAACCTACCTTTGATACATTCACTTGTATAGCATAGATTCAAGTGTACACACAGACACATAATGTAAAACCTACCTGTCATTAGCAGCTGTATCACATAGATACAAGTGTACTCAAAGACACATAATGTAAAACCTACCTGTCATTAGCAGCTGTATCACATAGATACAAGTGTACACACAGACACATAATGTAAATCCTACCTGTCATACACAGCTGCATCACAAAATTACAAGTGTACACACAGACACATAATGTAAAACCTACCTGTCAAAAACAGCTGTCTCACATAGATACAAGTGTACACAAAGACACATAATGTAAAACTTACCTGTCATAAACAGCTGTATTACATAGATACAAGTGTACACATAGACACATAATGTAAAACCTACCTGTCATAAGCAGCTGTATTACATAGATACAAGTGTACACACAGACACATGATGCAAATCCTACCTATGATACATTCCTTGTATAGCATAGATACAAGTGTACACACAGACACATAATGTAAAACCTACCTGTCATAAACAGCTTTATGACATAGATACAAGTGTACTCACAGACAAATAATGTAAACCCTACCTGTCATAAACAGCTGTATCACATAGTTACAAGTGTACACAAAGACACATAATGTAAAACCTACCTGTCATAAACAGCTTTATGACATAGATACAAGTGTACTCACAGACAAATAATGTAAACCCTACCTGTCATAAACAGCTGTATCACGTAGTTACAAGTGTACTCACAGAGAAATATGTAAAACCTACCTGTCATAAACAGCTGTATCACGTAGATACAAGTGTACACAAAGATACATAATGTAAAACTTACCTGTCATACACAGCTATATCACATATATACAAGTGTACATACAGACACATAATGTAAAACCTACCTCTGATACATTCACTTGTTTGGCATAGATACAAGTGTACACAGACACATAATGTAAAATCCACCTATCATACACAGCTGCATCACAAAATTACAAGTGTACACACCGACACATAATGTAAAACCTACCTGTCATAAACAGCTGTATCACATACATACAAATGTACACAAAGAAACATAATGTAAAACTTACCTGTTATAAACAGCTTGATCACATATATACAAGTGTACACACAGACACATAATGTAAAACCTACCTGTCATAAACAGCTGTATCACATAGATACAAGTGTACTCACAGACAAATAATGTAAAACCTACCTGTCATAAACAGCTGTATCACATAGATACAAGTGTACACAAAGATACATAATGTAAAACTTACCTGTCATAAACAGCTGGATCTCATACATACAAGTGTACACACAGACACATAATGTAAAACCTACCTGTTATAAACAGCTGTATCACATAGATACAAGTGGACACAAAGATACATAATGTAAAACTTACCTGTCATAAACAGCTATATCACATATATACAAGTGTACATACAGACACATAATGTAAAACCTACCTCTGATACATTCACTTGTTTGGCATAGATACAAGTGTACACACAGACACATCAGGTAAAATCTACCTGTCATACACAGCTGCATCACAAAATTACAAGTGAACACACCGACAAATAATGTAAAACCTACCTGTCATAAACAGCTGTATCACATAGATACAAATGTACACAAAGAAACATAATGTAAAACTTACCTGCCATAAACAGCTTTATCACATATATACAAGTGTACACACAGACACATAATGTAAAACCTACCTGTCCTAAACAGCTGTATCAAATAGATACAAGTGTATTCACAGACAAATAATGTAAAACCTACCTGTCATAAACAGCTGTATCACATAGATACAAGTGTACACAAAGATACATAATGTAAAACTTACCTGTCATAAACAGCTTGAGCTCATACATACAAGTGTACACACAGACACATAATGTAAAACCTACCTGTTATACACAGCTGCATCACAAAATTACAAGTGTACACACAGACACATAATGTAAAACCTACCTGTCATAAGCAGCTGTCTCACATACATACAAGTGTACACAAAGACACATAATGTAAAACTTACCTGTCATAAACAGCTGTATTACATAGATACAAGTGTACACATAGACACATAATGTAAAACCTACCTGTCATAAGCAGCTGTATCGCATAGATACAAGGGTACACACAGACACATAATGCAAATCATACCTATGATACATTCACTTGTATAGCATAGATACAAGTGTACACACAGACACATAATGTAAAACCTACCTGTCATAAACAGCTGTATCACATAGTTACAAGTGTACACAAAGATACATAATGTAAAACCTACCTGCCATAAACAGCTTTATCAAATATATACAACTGTACACACAGACACATAATGTAAAACTTACCTGTGATAAACAGCTGTATCACATAGATACAAGTGTTCACATAGACACATAATGTAAAACTTATCTCTCATACGTTCACTTGTATAGCATAGATACAAGTGTACACACAGACACATAATGTAAAACCTACCTGTCATAAACAGCTGTATCACTTAGATACAAGTGTACACACAGACACATAATGTAAAACCTACCTCTGATACATTCACTCGTATAGCATACATACAAGTGTACACAAAGACACATAATGTAAAACCTACCTGACATAAACAGCTGTATCACATAGATACAAGTGTTCACATAGACACATAATGTAAAACCTATCTCTCATACGTTCACTTGTATAGCATAGATACAAGTGTACACACAGACACATAATGTAAAACCTACCTGACATAAACGGCTGTATCACATAGATACAAGTGTACACACAAACACATAATGTAAAACCTACCTCTGATACATTCACTTGTATAGCATAGAGACAAGTGTACACACAGACACATAATGTAAAACTTACCTGTCATACACAGCTGCATCACAAAATTTCAAGTGTACTCACAGACAAATAATGTAAAACCTACCTGTCATAAACAGCTGTATCACATAGATACAAGTGTACACAAAGATACATAATGTAAAACTTACCTGTCATAAACAGCTTGATCACATATATACAAGTGTACACACAGACACATAATGTAAAACCTACCTCTGATACATTCACTTGTATAGCATAGATACAAGTGTACACACAGACACATAATGTAAAACCTACCTGTCATACACAGCTGCATCACAAAATTACAAGTGTACACACAGACACATAATGTAAAACCTACCTGTCATAAACAGCTGTATTACATAGATACAAGTGTACACATAGACACATATTGTAGAACCTACCTAATATAAGCAGCTGTATCACATAGATGCAAGGGTACACACAGACACATAATGCAAATCCTACCTATGATACATTCACTTGTATAGCATAGATACAAGTGTACACACAGACACATAATGTAAAACCTACCTGTCATAAACAGCTGTATCACATAGATACAAGTGTACTCACAGACAAATAATGTAAACCCTACCTGTCATAAACAGCTGTATCACATAGTTACAAGTGTACACAAAGATACATAATGTAAAACCTACCTGCCATAAACAGCTTTATCACATATATACAACTGTACACACAGACACATAATGTAAAATTTACCTGTCATAAACAGCTGTATCACATAGATACAAGTGTTCACATAGACACATAATGAAAAAACCTACCTGTCATAAACAGCTGTATCACATAGATACAAGTGTACACACAGACACATAATGTAAAACCTACCTCTGATACATTCACTCGTATAGCATACATACAAGTGTACACAAAGACACATAATGTAAAACCTACCTGACATAAACAGCTGTATCACATAGATACAAGTGTACACACAGACACATAATGTAAAACCTACCTCTGATACATTCACTCGTATAGCATACATACAAGTGTACACAAAGACACATAATGTAAAACCTACCTGACATAAACAGCTGTATCACATAGATACAAGTGTACACACAGACACATAATGTAAAACCTACCTGTCATAAACAGCTGTATCACATACATACACCTGTACACACATACACATAATGTAAAACCTACTTCTGAAACATTCACTGTATAGCATAGATACAAGTGTAAACACAGACACATAATGTAAAACCTACTTGTCATTAGCAGCTGTATCACATAGATACAAGTGTACACACAGACACATAATGTAAAACCTACCTATCATAAACAGCTGTATCACATAGATACAAGTGTAAACAAAGACACATGATGTAAAAGTTACCTGTCATAAACAGCTGTATCACATAGATAAGAATTTACACATAGGCACATAATATAAAACCTACCTGTCATAAACAGCTGTATGACATAGATACACGGGTACACACAGACACATAATGTAAAACCTACCTTTGATACATTCACTTGTATAGCATAGATACAAGTGTACACACAGACACATAATGTAAAACCTACCTGTTATAACCAGCTGTGTCACGTAGATACAAGTGTACACACAGACAAATAATATAAACCTAACTGTCATAAACACCTGTATCACATAGATACGAGTGTACACGTAGACACATAATATAAAACCTACCTGTCATAAACAGCTGTATCACATAGATACAAGTGTACACAAAGATACATAATGTAAAACCTACCTGTCATAAACAGCTTGAGCTCATACATACAAGTGTACACACAGACACATAATGTAAAACCTACCTGTCAAAAACAGCTGTCTCACATAGATACAAGTGTACACAAAGACACATAATGTAAAACTTACCTGTCATAAACAGCTGTTTCACATAGATACAAGTGTACACACAGACACATAATGTAAAACCTACCTTTGATACATTCACTTGTATAGCATAGATACAAGTGTACACACAGACACATAATGTAAAACCTACCTGTTATAACCAGCTGTGTCTAGTAGATACAAGTGTACACACAGACAAATAATGTAAACCTAACTGTCATAAACACCTGTATCACATAGATACGAGTGTACACGTAGACACATAATATAAAACCTACCTGTCATAAACAGCTGTATCAAATAGATACAAGTGTACACACAGACACATAATGTAAAACCTACCTTTGATACATTCACTTGTATAGCACAGATTCAAGTGTACACACAGACACATAATGTAAAACCTACCTGTCATTAGCAGCTGTATCACATAGATACAAGTGTACTCAAAGACACATAATGTAAAACCTACCTGTCATTAGCAGCTGTATCACATAGATACAAGTGTACACACAGACACATAATGTAAATCCTACCTGTCATACACAGCTGCATCACAAAATTACAAGTGTACACACAGACACATAATGTAAAACCTACCTGTCAAAAACAGCTGTCTCACATAGATACAAGTGTACACAAAGACACATAATGTAAAACTTACCTGTCATAAACAGCTGTATTACATAGATACAAGTGTACACATAGACACATAATGTAAAACCTACCTGTCATAAGCAGCTGTATTACATAGATACAAGTGTACACACAGACACATGATGCAAATCCTACCTATGATACATTCACTTGTATAGCATAGATACAAGTGTACACACAGACACATAATGTAAAACCTACCTGTCATAAACAGCTTTATGACATAGATACAAGTGTACTCACAGACAAATAATGTAAACCCTACCTGTCATAAACAGCTGTATCACATAGTTACAAGTGTACACAAAGACACATAATGTAAAACCTACCTGTCATAAACAGCTTTATGACATAGATACAAGTGTACTCACAGACAAATAATGTAAACCCTACCTGTCATAAACAGCTGTATCACGTAGTTACAAGTGTACTCACAGAGAAATATGTAAAACCTACCTGTCATAAACAGCTGTATCACGTAGATACAAGTGTACACAAAGATACATAATGTAAAACTTACCTGTCATACACAGCTATATCACATATATACAAGTGTACATACAGACACATAATGTAAAACCTACCTCTGATACATTCACTTGTTTGGCATAGATACAAGTGTACACAGACACATAATGTAAAATCCACCTATCATACACAGCTGCATCACAAAATTACAAGTGTACACACCGACACATAATGTAAAACCTACCTGTCATAAACAGCTGTATCACATACATACAAATGTACACAAAGAAACATAATGTAAAACTTACCTGTTATAAACAGCTTGATCACATATATACAAGTGTACACACAGACACATAATGTAAAACCTACCTGTCATAAACAGCTGTATCACATAGATACAAGTGTACTCACAGACAAATAATGTAAAACCTACCTGTCATAAACAGCTGTATCACATAGATACAAGTGTACACAAAGATACATAATGTAAAACTTACCTGTCATAAACAGCTGGATCTCATACATACAAGTGTACACACAGACACATAATGTAAAACCTACCTGTTATAAACAGCTGTATCACATAGATACAAGTGGACACAAAGATACATAATGTAAAACTTACCTGTCATAAACAGCTATATCACATATATACAAGTGTACATACAGACACATAATGTAAAACCTACCTCTGATACATTCACTTGTTTGGCATAGATACAAGTGTACACACAGACACATCAGGTAAAATCTACCTGTCATACACAGCTGCATCACAAAATTACAAGTGAACACACCGACAAATAATGTAAAACCTACCTGTCATAAACAGCTGTATCACATAGATACAAATGTACACAAAGAAACATAATGTAAAACTTACCTGCCATAAACAGCTTTATCACATATATACAAGTGTACACACAGACACATAATGTAAAACCTACCTGTCCTAAACAGCTGTATCAAATAGATACAAGTGTATTCACAGACAAATAATGTAAAACCTACCTGTCATAAACAGCTGTATCACATAGATACAAGTGTACACAAAGATACATAATGTAAAACTTACCTGTCATAAACAGCTTGAGCTCATACATACAAGTGTACACACAGACACATAATGTAAAACCTACCTGTTATACACAGCTGCATCACAAAATTACAAGTGTACACACAGACACATAATGTAAAACCTACCTGTCATAAGCAGCTGTCTCACATACATACAAGTGTACACAAAGACACATAATGTAAAACTTACCTGTCATAAACAGCTGTATTACATAGATACAAGTGTACACATAGACACATAATGTAAAACCTACCTGTCATAAGCAGCTGTATCGCATAGATACAAGGGTACACACAGACACATAATGCAAATCATACCTATGATACATTCACTTGTATAGCATAGATACAAGTGTACACACAGACACATAATGTAAAACCTACCTGTCATAAACAGCTGTATCACATAGTTACAAGTGTACACAAAGATACATAATGTAAAACCTACCTGCCATAAACAGCTTTATCACATATATACAACTGTACACACAGACACATAATGTAAAACTTACCTGTGATAAACAGCTGTATCACATAGATACAAGTGTTCACATAGACACATAATGTAAAACTTATCTCTCATACGTTCACTTGTATAGCATAGATACAAGTGTACACACAGACACATAATGTAAAACCTACCTGTCATAAACAGCTGTATCACTTAGATACAAGTGTACACACAGACACATAATGTAAAACCTACCTCTGATACATTCACTCGTATAGCATACATACAAGTGTACACAAAGACACATAATGTAAAACCTACCTGACATAAACAGCTGTATCACATAGATACAAGTGTTCACATAGACACATAATGTAAAACCTATCTCTCATACGTTCACTTGTATAGCATAGATACAAGTGTACACACAGACACATAATGAAAAAACCTACCTGTCATAAACAGCTGTATCACATAGATACAAGTGTACACATGGACACATAATGTAAAACCTACCTCTGATACATTCACTCGTATAACATACATACAAGTGTACACAAAGACACATACTGTAAAACCTACCTGACATAAACAGCTGTATCACATAGATACAAGTGTACACATAGACACATAATGTAAAACCTACCTGTCATAAACAGCTGTATCACATACATACACCTTTACACACATACACATATTGTAAAACCTACTTCTGAAACATTCACTGTATAGCATAGATAAAAGTGTAAACACAGACACATAATGTAAAACCTACCTGTCATTGGCAGCTGTATCACATAGATACGAATTTACACATAGGCACATAATATAAAACCTACCTGTCATAAACAGCTGTATGACATAGATACACGGGTACACACAGACACATAATGTAAAACCTACCTTTGATACATTCACTTGTATAGCATAGATACAAGTGTACACACAGACACATAATGTAAAACTTACCTGTTATAACCAGCTGTGTCACGTAGATACAAGTGTACACACAGACAAATAATGTAAACCTAACTGTCATAAACACCTGTATCACATAGATACGAGTGTACACGTAGACAAATAATATAAAACCTACCTGTCATAAACAGCTGTATCACATAGATACAAGTGTACACAAAGATACATAATGTAAAACTTACCTGTCATAAACAGATTGAGCTCATACATACAAGTGTACACACAGACACATAATGTAAAACCTACCTGTCATACACAGCTGCATCACAAAATTAAAAGTGTACACACAGACACATAATGTAAAACCTACCTGTCAAAAACAGCTGTCTCACATAGATACAAGTGTACACAAAGACACATAATGTAAAACTTACCTGTCATAAACAGCTGTCTCACATAGATACAAGTGTACACACAGAACCATAATAAAAAACCTACCTTTGATACATTCACTTGTATAGCATAGATACAAGTGTACACACAGACACATAATGTAAAACCTACCTGTTATAACCAGCTGTGTCTAGTAGATACAAGTGTACACACAGACAAATAATGTAAACCTAACTGTCATAAACACCTGCATCACATAGATACGAGTGTACACATAGACACATAATATAAAAACTACCTCTCATAAACAGCTGTATCAAATAGATACAAGTGTACACACAGACACATAATGTAAATCCTACCTGTCATACACAGCTGCATCACAAAATTACAAGTGTACACACAGACACATAATGTAAAACCTACCTGTCAAAAACAGCTGTCTCACATAGATACAAGTGTACACACAGACACATAATGTAAATCCTACCTGTCATACACAGCTGCATCACAAAATTACAAGTGTACACACAGACACATAATGTAAAACCTACCTGTCATAAACAGCTGTCTCACATAGATACAAGTGTACACAAAGACACATAATGTAAAACCTACCTTTGATACATTCACTTGTATAGCAAAAAATTCAAGTGTACACACAGACACATAATGTAAAACCTACCTGTCATTAGCAGCTGTATCACATAGATACAAGTGTACACAAAGACACATAATGTAAAACCTACCTGTCATTAGCAGCTGTATCACATAGATACAAGTGTACACACAGACACATAATGTAAATCCTACCTGTCATACACAGCTGCATCACAAAATTACAAGTGTACACACAGACACATAATGTAAAACTTACCTTTCATAAACAGCTGTATTAAATAGATACAAGTGTACACATAGACACATAATGTAAAACCTACCTGTCATAAGCAGCTGTATCACATAGATACAAGTGTACACACAGACACATAATGCAAATCCTACCTATGATACATTCACTTGTATAGCATAGATACAAGTGTACACACAGACACATAATGTAAAACCTACCTGTCATAAACAGCTTTATGACATAGATACAAGTGTACTCACAGACAAATAATGTAAACCCTACCTGTCATAAACAGCTGTATCACATAGTTACAAGTGTACACAAAGATACATAATGTAAAACCTACCTGCCATAAACAGCTTGATCACATATATACAAGTGTACACACAGACACATAATGTAAAACCTACCTGTCATAAACAGCTGTATCACATAGATACAAGTGTTCACATAGACACATAATGTAAAACCTATCTCTCCTACGTTCACTTGTATAGCATAGAAACAAGTGTACACACAGACACATAATGTAAAACCTACCTGACATAAACGGCTGTATCACATAGATACAAGTGTACACACAGACACATAATGTAAAACCTGCCTGTTATAAACAGCTGTATCACGTAGGTACAAGTGTACTCACAGAGAAATATGTAAAACCTACCTGTCATAAACAGCTGTATCACGTAGATACAAGTGTACACAAAGATACATAATGTAAAACTTACCTGTCATAAACAGCTTAATCACATATATACAAGTGTACATACAGACACATAATGTAAAACCTACCTCTGATACATTCACTTGTTTGGCATAGATACAAGTGTACACAGACACATAATGTAAAATCTACGTATCATACACAGCTGCATCACAAAATTACAAGTGTACACACCGACACATCATGTAAAACCTACCTGTCATAAACAGCTGTATCACATAGATACAAATGTACACAAAGAAACATAATGTAAAACTTACCTGTTATAAACAGCTTTATCACATATATACAAGTGTACACACAGACACATAATGTAAAACCTACCTGTCATAAACAGCTGTATCACATAGATACAAGTGTACTCACAGACAAATAATGTAAAACCTACCTGTCATAAACAGCTGTATCACATAGATACAAGTGTACACAAAGATACATAATGTAAAACTTACCTGTCATAAACAGCTGGATCTCATACATACAAGTGTACTCACAGACACATAATGTAAAACCTACCTGTCATACACAGCTGTATCACATAGATACAAGTGTACACAAAGATACATAATGTAAAACTTACCTGTCATAAACAGCTTGAGCTCATACATACAAGTGTACACACAGACACATAATGTAAAACCTACCTGTCATACACAGCTGCATCACAAAATTACAAGTGTACACACAGACACATAATGTAAAACCTACCTGTCAAAAACAGCTCTCTCACATACATACAAGTGTACACAAAGACACATAATGTAAAACTTACCAGTCATAAACAGCTGTATTACATAGATACAAGTGTACACATAGACAAATAATGTAAAACCTACCTGTCATAAGCAGCTGTATCACATAGATACAAGGGTACACACAGACACATAATGCAAATCCTACCTATGATACATTCACTTGTATAGCATAGATACAAGTGTACACACAGACAGATAATGTAAAACCTACCTGTCATAAATAGCTGTATGACATAGATACAAGTGTACTCACAGACAAATAATGTAAACCCTACCTGTAATAAACATCTGTATCACATAGTTACAAGTGTACACATGGACACATAATGTAAAACCTACCTGTCATCAACAGCTGTATCACATAAATACACCTGTACACACATACACATCATCTAAAACCTACCTCTGATACATTCAGTCGTATAGCATAGATACAAGTGTACACACAGACACATAATGTAAAACCTATCTGTCATAAACAGCTGTATGACATAGATACAAGTGTACACACAGACAAATAATGTAAAACCCACCTTTGATACATTCACTTGTATAGATTAGATACAAGTGTACACACAGACACATAATGTAAAACCTGCCTGTTATAAACAGCTGTATCACATAGATACAAGTGTACACACAGACACATAATGTAAAACCTACCTCTGATACACACAGCTGTATAACATAGATACAAGTGTACATACAGACACATTATGGAAGACCTATGTCTGATACACACAACTGTATATCATAGATACAAGTGTACATACAGACACATAATGTAAAACTTACCTGTCATAAACAGCTATATCACATAGATACAAGTGTACAAACAGACACATAATGTAAAACCTACCTGTCATAAACAGCTGTATCACATGGATACAAGTGTACACACAGACACATAATGTAAAACCTACCTTTGATACATTCACTTGTATAGCATAGATACAAGTGTAAACACAGACACATAATGCAAAACCTACCTGTCATAAACAGCTGTATCACATAGATACAAGTGTACACATAGACACATAATGTAAAACCGACCTCTGATACATTCACTTGTATAGCATAGATACAAGTGTACAAACAGACACATAATGTAAAACCTACCTGTCATAAACAGCTGTATCACATACATAAAAGTGTACAAAAACACACATAATGTAAAACTTACCTGTCATAAACAGCTGTATCACATAGATACAAGTGTACACATAGACACATAATGTAAAACCTACCTCTGATACATTCACTTGTATAGCATATATACAAGTGTACACACAGACACATAATGTAAAACCTACCTGTCATAAACATCTGTATCACATAGATACAAGTGTACACATAGACACATAATGTAAAACCTACCAGTCATAAACAGCTGTATCACATAGATACAAGTGTACACACAGACACATATTGTAAAACCTACATCTGATACACTCACTTGTATAACATAGATACAAGTGTAAACACAGACACATAATGTAAAACCTTACTGTCAGAAACAGCTGTATCACATAGATACAAGTTTACACAAAGACACATGATGTAAGACCTACCTCTGATACATTCACTCGTAAAGCATAGATACAAGTGTACACACAGACACATAATGTACAACCTACCTTTGATACATTCACTCGTAAAGCATAGATACAAGTGTACAAACAGACACATAATGTAAAACCTACCTGTCATAAACAGCTGTATCACATGGATACAAGTGTACACACAGACACATAATGTAAAACCTACCTTTGATACATTCACTTGTATAGCATAGATACAAGTGTAAACACAGACACATAATGCAAAACCTACCTGTCATAAACAGCTGTATCACATAGATACAAGTGTACACATAGACACATAATGTAAAACCGACCTCTGATACATTCACTTGTATAGCATAGATACAAGTGTACAAACAGACACATAATGTAAAACCTACCTGTCATAAACAGCTGTATCACATACATAAAAGTGTACAAAAACACACATAATGTAAAACTTACCTGTCATAAACAGCTGTATCACATAGATACAAGTGTACACATAGACACATAATGTAAAACCTACCTCTGATACATTCACTTGTATAGCATATATACAAGTGTACACACAGACACATAATGTAAAACCTACCTGTCATAAACATCTGTATCACATAGATACAAGTGTACACATAGACACATAATGTAAAACCTACCAGTCATAAACAGCTGTATCACATAGATACAAGTGTACACACAGACACATATTGTAAAACCTACATCTGATACACTCACTTGTATAACATAGATACAAGTGTAAACACAGACACATAATGTAAAACCTTACTGTCAGAAACAGCTGTATCACATAGATACAAGTTTACACAAAGACACATGATGTAAGACCTACCTCTGATACATTCACTCGTAAAGCATAGATACAAGTGTACACACAGACACATAATGTACAACCTACCTTTGATACATTCACTTGTATAGCATAGATACAAGTGTACACACAGACACATAATGTAAAACCTGCCTGTTATAAACAGCTGTATCACATAGATACAAGTGTACACATAGACACATAATGTAAAACCTACCTCTGATACATTCACTTGTATAGCATATATACAAGTGTACACATAGACACATAATGTAAAACCTACCTGTCATAAACATCTATATCACATAGATACAAGTGTACACATAGACACATAATGTAAAATCTACCTGTCATAAACAGCTGTATCACATGGATACAAGTGTACACACAGACACATAATGTAAAACCTACCTTTGATACATTCACTTGTATAGCATAGATACAAGTGTACACACAGAAACATAATGTAAAACCTGCCTGTTATAAAAGCTGTATCACATAGATACAAGTGTACACACAGACACATAATGTAAAACCTACCTCTGATACACACAGCTGTATAACATAGATACAAGTGTACATACAGACAGATTATGGAAGACCTATCTCTGATACACACAACTGTATAGCATAGATACAAGTGTACATACAGACACATAATGTAAAACTTAGCTGTCATAAACAGGTATATCACATAGATACAAGTGTACAAACAGACACATAATGTAAAACCTACCTGCCATAAACAGCTGTATCACATGGATACAAGTGTACACACAGACACATAATGTAAAACCTACCTTTGATACATTCACTTGTATAGCATAGATACAAGTGTAAACACAGACACATAATGCAAAACCTACCTGTCATAAACAGCTGTATCACATAGATACAAGTGTACACATAGACACATAATGTAAAACCTACCTCTGGTACATTCACTCGTATAGCATAGATACAAGTGTACACACAGACACATAATGAAAAACTTACCTGTCATGAACAGCTGTATCACATATATACAAGTGTACACATAGACACATAATGTAAAACCTACCTGTCATAAACAGCTGTATCACATGGATACAAGTGTACACACAGACACATAATGTAAAACCTACCTTTGATACATTCACTTGTATAGCATAGATACAAGTGTACACACAGACACATAATGTAAAACCTGCTTGTTATAAACAGCTGTATCACATAGATACAAGTGTACACACAGACACATAATGTAAAACCTACCTCTGATACACACAGCTGTATAACATAGATACAAGTGTACATACAGACACATTATGTAAAACCTACCTCTGATACATTCACTTGTATAGCATATATACAAGTGTACACACAGACACATAATGTAAAACCTACCTGTCATAAACATCTGTATCACATAGATACAAGTGTACACACAGACACATATTGTAAAACCTACATCTGATACACTCACTTGTATAACATAGATACAAGTGTACACACAGACACATAATGTAAAACCTTACTGTCAGAAACAGCTGTATCACATAGATACAAGTGTACACATAGAAACATGATGTAAAATCTACCTGTCATAAACAGCTGTATCACATGGATACAAGTGTACACACAGACACATAATGTAAAACCTACCTTTGATACATTCACTTGTATAGCATAGATACAAGTGTACACACAGAAACATAATGTAAAACCTGCCTGTTATAAACAGCTGTATCACATAGATACAAGTGTACACACAGACACATAATGTAAAACCTACCTCAGATACACACAGCTGTATAACATAGATACAAGTGTACATACAGACAGATTATGGAAGACCTATCTCTGATACACACAACTGTATAGCATAGATACAAGTGTACATACAGACACATAATGTAAAACTTAGCTGTCATAAACAGGTATATCACATAGATACAAGTGTACAAACAGACACATAATGTAAAACCTACCTGCCATAAACAGCTGTATCACATGGATACAAGTGTACACACAGACACATAATGTAAAACCTACCTTTGATACATTCACTTGTATAGCATAGATACAAGTGTAAACACAGACACATAATGCAAAACCTACCTGTCATAAACAGCTGTATCACATAGATACAAGTGTACACATAGACACATAATGTAAAACCTACCTCTGGTACATTCACTCGTATAGCATAGATACAAGTGTACACACAGACACATAATGAAAAACTTACCTGTCATGAACAGCTGTATCACATGGATACAAGTGTACACACAGACACATAATGTAAAACCTACCTTTGATACATTCACTTGTATAGCATAGATACAAGTGTACACACAGACACATAATGTAAAACCTGCTTGTTATAAACAGCTGTATCACATAGATACAAGTGTACACACAGACACATAATGTAAAACCTACCTCTGATACACACAGCTGTATAACATAGATACAAGTGTACATACAGACACATTATGTAAAACCTACCTCTGATACATTCACTTGTATAGCATATATACAAGTGTACACACAGACACATAATGTAAAACCTACCTGTCATAAACATCTGTATCACATAGATACAAGTGTACACACAGACACATATTGTAAAACCTACATCTGATACACTCACTTGTATAACATAGATACAAGTGTACACACAGACACATAATGTAAAACCTTACTGTCAGAAACAGCTGTATCACATAGATACAAGTGTACACATAGAAACATGATGTAAAACCTACCTCTGATACATTCACTCGTATAGCATAGATACAAGTGTAAACACAGACACATAATGCAAAACCTACCTGTCATAAACAGCTGTATCACATAGATACAAGTGTACACATAGACACATAATGTAAAACCTACCTCTGGTACATTCACTCGTATAGCATAGATACAAGTGTACACACAGACACATAATGAAAAACCTACCCGTCATAAACAGGTGTATGACATAGATACAAGTGTACACACAGACACATAACGTAAAACCTACCTGTCATAAACAGTTGTATCACATAGGTACAAGTGTACACACAGACACATTATGGAAGACCTATCTCTGATACACACAACTGTATCACATAGATTCAAGTGTACAAACAGACACATAATGTACAACCTACCTGTCATAAACAGCTGTATCCCATAGATACAAGTGTACACACAAACACATAATGTAAAACCTACCTCTGATAAACACAGCTGTATCACATAGATATAAGTGTACACACATACACATTATGGAAGACCTATCTCTGATACACACAACTGTATAGCATAGATACAAGTGTACACACAGACACATAATGTAAAACCTACCTGTCATAAACAGCTGTATCACATAGATACAAGTGTACACACAAACACATAATGTAAAACCTACCTCTGATACATTCACTTGTATAGCATAGATACAAGTGTACACACAGACACATAATGTAGAATCTACCTCTGATACATTCACTTGTATAGCGTAGATACAAGTGTACACACAGACACATAATGTAAAACCTGCCTGTCATAAACAATTGTATAACATAGATACAAGTGTACACATAGACACATAATGTAAAACCTACCTCTTGTACATTCACTCGTATAGCATAGATACAAGTGTACACACAGACACATAATGTAAAACCTACCTGTCATAAACAGCTGCATGACATAGATACAAGTGTACACACAGACACATAATGTAAAACCTACCTGTCATTAACAGCTGTATCACATAGATACAAGTGTACACATAGACACATAATGTAACACCTAGCTCACATACACACAGCTGTATAACATTGATACAAGTGTACACACAGACACATAATGTAAAACCTACCTCTTATACATTCACTCGTATAGCATAGATACAATTGTACACACAGACACATAATGTAAAACCTACCTGTCATCAACAGCTGTATCACATAGATACAAGTGTACACATAGACACATAATGTAAAACCTGCCTGTCATAAAGAGCTGTATGACATAGATACAATTGTTCACATAGACACATTATATAAAACCTACCTCTGATACATTCACTTGTAAAGCATAGATACAAGTGTACACACAGACACATAATGTAAAACCTACCTGTCATAAACAGCTGTATCACATAGATACAAGTATACACACAGACACATAATGTAAAACCTACCTGTCATAAACAGCTGTATCACATAGATACAAGTGTACACAAGGCACATAAAGTAAAACCTACCTTTGATACATTCACCTGTATAGCATAGATACAAGTGTACACACAGACACATAATGTAAAACCTACCTGTCATTAACAACTGTATCACATAGATACAAGTGTACACACAGACACATAATGTAAAACCTACCTGTCAAAAACAGCTATTGTCAGTGTTCCCGATCACACTACCAGACACCTATGAGAAGTATGTACATTTTATCTTACCCAATGGGTAATGATATAATTCAACACCGTGTGGTGATCGGGGTTTTCAATTGTATTTTGTGTCAAAAGAGCCTGCGTTGCACACATAAATTCAACCTAAGTAGTACTCCATTCACTGTATCTTTTGTCAACGAATGTCGAATGCAGAGCGTGCAGCGTGTTTGCATTTCTTTGTTTCATGCAAGCTCAGATCACAAGCGCTAATGTAACAATTGTATTGTTATTGCTGTTCGTGCTACCCGGGGACGTACATCCAAATCCTGGACCACCGAACCTTGACAACGCTGACCAGTCACTGTCTATATTTCACCTAAATGCAGGAAGTATACGTAACAAACTCTCTTATTTAAGTGAATACCTTTCAGATTACAGCGTCGTTTGTTTTACCGAGACACACCTAGATGACAGTATTAAAAATTAAGACTTGAGCTAGGAAAACTTTTGCGAACCGGTACGAAAGCTGTAAGCTGTTATCTTTTTAAAGAAGACAGGAATTAGAAAACATGCAAGAAAGACGAATCGATATGGATTCAAATATGCTCACCTCAAAGCTCAATTTTATTGCGCTCTGTCTACAGGTCTGAACATAATTCAGTGAACTTTTGGACTCGCTTAGATGAAAGCATTGAAAATGCCCTGGATATTTCGTGCAAGATTACTATTGTTGGTGACATAAATGAAAATATGTTATTGTCTAGGAGCCTAAACGTAAATGAATTACTAAATAGGAAAAATCTACACAATATCATAACCGAGCCTACCAGAATTATTGACCATACTAATAGTTTATTGGATCCTATTATTATCAGTGAAGATATAAAAGTCACCGACACTGGTGTAATTGATTTTGATAGTAAAATTAGCGACCATAGGGGAACTTACATTGAAATAGACACTGATTTGCGAACAAAATTAGCATATAAAAGAGAAATTTCATGTTTTAAAAACGGTGACTATGATAAACTGAATTCGCTCATTGAAAATACTTGCTGGAATGAATTATTTAGTCAAAATTCAAATGTTGATGAAGCATGTAATCTGTTCTATAAATACTTGAATAAATATGTTAAAATATGTGCTGAAACACAAAAGGGTGGAGCTGATTCGTACTTCAGTGAAACCTAAGAGTACAGGCATAATCCCCACCCGCCGAGCTTCATAATTGGTTTGATTCATGGACTCGAAACCACGATAAACAAATTCTCCATAATATATAATCATGTTATAAAAATCAAACACACATAGCACACGCACACGACCGCACACACACGACCGCACACACACACACACACACACACACACACACACACACACACACACACACACGACCGCACGCGCGCACACACACACACACACACACACACACACACACACACACACACACACACACACACACACACACACACACACACACACACACACACACACACACACAAACACTCGTGCAAGAACGTTAATATATATGTGCATATATCTTGAAGGCGATGTTAAAGTGCAATCAGCAGGTTGTCACAACGGTTGAAACACCCCGAAAATGTTCATATTGTTAACAACTGTGGCATATGTTGCAAAGAGTGATGTTTACACAGCACATGAATCCCAAAATGGTGTACGTTTCACAGCGGACAAGTGCTAATGATGTACTTGTTCTATTATATTTCATTGAGGCTGCCTCCACAATTTCAGATTTGAGTCAGTGGTTTCATGTCCTGTTCATCACGAGTGTCAAATCCAATTTGATGCTTTTACCTATCTTTACTATTATGACCATGAATAATGAGTGAGTGAGTGAGTGAGTTGGGTTTAACGCCGCTTTTAACAGTATTCCAGTTTTATCGCGGCGTGTCAGCTTAATGTGGGAGGAAAGCCCGAAGTGATGCAGGTCTCAGACGTTTACCACTTCGGTGAAACCCACGAGCACGGGTATAGTGCTGACAAACCTAGAAACATAATCGGAGCGAACTGGGATTCGAACCCACAATCATAGGTTTCTGGTGTGTCCAAGGGACGCACTTCTGCACAGCGAATCGCGGCGCCTTAGACGACTGGGCCATCCGTGCCCCCAGTATGAATCATGGGGAGGGGGGGGAGGGGAAATGGGGTTAAATGTCACATTAAAGATTATTTCACTTATTTATAAAGATATGCATGCACGTGGTTTAGTGCCCGTGTGTGCTTATGCCGGTTTTACTGTGATAGCCCACGAATAAGACTTTGCAACTAGTTACAGCTTCGTTACACATGTCATGAAGTGGGTGTACTGGGTTGAGACCCTGGCTGTACAAGTTCATTCCTAATGCACTAACATTATGTCCTTTGGGGGATTATTATGTGTGCCTAATCATTACGTTTCTATTTGAGATCAGCTTCATACGACTCAGGACAAACATTCAATTAACGAGTTTTACTTGCTCTGTGTTATTGTGATATGTCGGCGTAGTATGATAATGGAAAATATTATCTGAGTCATCTGAAAGTTTCGGTTGGGTAAAGCATAATACACGTACATCCTAGAGGAAAGTCAGATACAGCTTTCGCTTTGCCCAGATGTCCCGCGAAGTGTATCACGGTATGTAAGCATTCTAAGACGCGTTTCATAATGACGTTATGGTTGTACACACGCTTGTGTTAAGATCAGCCTCTTCGTCCTAATGACATACATTGGAGATTCATTATTTGTTGCAAAAATGACGAGCTTCCTGTTACAGTAAAATACGTTTATAACGAAGACACTTATAACAAACTGACAGATATAACGAACTGTTTTTTAGACCCGGCCATTTGTTGTATGCGTGCTATATAGATGCCTAGTATAAAGCATTACGATTATAACGAACTAATATTAGTGGTCCCTTTGAGGTCGTTATCACCGTAGTTTACAGTATTTGAAAACCTAAACATTTCATTATGACTACTGAACCACTTTCCTATGTTCACCACACAGATTTATGGGGCGGTCGGGTAGCCTGGTGGTTAAAGCGTTCGCTCGTCACGCCGAAGACCCGGGTTCGATTCCCGACATGGGTACAATGTGTGAAGCCCATTTCTGCTGTCCCCCGCCGTGATATTGCTGGAATATTGCTAAAAGCGGCGTAAAACCATTCTCACTTACTCACTCACTCACAGATTTATGCATTTTTTGTGTGAAATACATGTCACGTTGCCATTAATTGAGCCGGGGGCACGGGTGGCCCAGTCGTCTAAGGCGCCGTAATTCGCTGTGCAGAGTTGCATCCCTTGGGTACGCCAGAAACCTATGATTGTGGGTTCGAATCCCGGTTCGCCCCGATTATGTTTCTAGGTTTGTCAGCACCATACCCGTGCTCGTGGGTTTCACCGAAGTGGTAAACGTCTGAGACCTGCATCACTTCGGGCTTTCCTACCACATTAAGCTGACAAGCCGTGATATAACTGGAATACTGTTAAAAGCGACGTTAAATCCAACTCATTTATTCCATAATTCCCACTTCACCTATGCACTTCACCTAACTTATGCATTAAACTGAACATGTTTCCAGCATACCAGATTATCTACAGAGACTTGAATAGCATTGTAAATCCTCCGATCTTTGGGTTCATTTTAGATGTGACGCCAGTTCCACCCATAGCTGCCCACTCCCAGATGCTACACTGGTGGTGTATAATCCTCAGGAAATGGGGATGGACCTGGACATGGTTATACAGGAAGACCTGCAATTGATCTCACCGCCTTCCTGCTTCAAAGACATTCACTATACAGAATTGAGAGACTATGGGAAATCCATCAATGCCAACAACGATGATGAAGTGTTCCAATAACAGACGACTGTGATAAATAACGAGTTGCACTGCTGTCGCATGTCCAGCACATTTGCAAATAAAACGCCATTCCACTAACCTACATGCAAGGCGATATATTAAACTATTAAAAATTGAGGATGTTGTTTGGGTTTTTATTGGTGTGTTAATTAGGCGAGGTAGTCTTTTCTCAATCTTATTATAGTAAAATTGCTATTAATTGCATTACTAATTGCTATTTGATACAGCTATTTCGAAATGAAGTAGGTTCCACAAATGGTGCCATATTCACCATTTAGACGCCACTCTTTTTATGAATAAGGAATATTTTCATTTCAGCCGTTATGAACTTCTACAACAGCACTAGGCAGAGATAACTCTAAGCGATGTGTTTTTTATACTTAATAACATTTTCAAACAACATACGATCAATTGAAACCACAACGTTTGTCATTCATCGTTGACCAGAAACACATATTCCAAAAACAATGTAACTGTTAATAACGTCTGTCTGATGAGAGACGACAGTATATCTGTTTGTTGTGTAGCCAGCTATAGTCTACCTATTAAACGACGGCCTGTAAACAATGGAAACTGGGGCAGAAACCCAGTGATTGACTTATGAACAACCTTCTCACGTAATTAGTGAAGTCACTGAGACCGACACCCAAATGTCGTAACATCATCAACAATGTCTAACGATCAGGTAAGATGGAAACAGCTAAAACAATTATCATCATAATCTTCACAAAAACATAATTCATTTTTCAGAAAAAAAACAATAAATGCTAATAATAATTATCATAAATATCTCTGAACACCATAATTAATCTACATATGCCGGTAATATCAACTCAGTTCTTCAACCAGTCAGAGGGGTGGTCGGGTAGCCTAGTGGTTAAAGCGTTCGCTCGTCACGCCGAAGACCCCGGTTCGATTCCCGACATGGGTACAACGTGGGAAGCCCATTTCTGGTGTTCCCCACCCTGATATTGCTGGAATATTGCTTAAAGCAGCGTAAAACCAAACTCACTCACACTCACTCCCTGGAGTTGTTTCTTTGTGTGTTTGTTTAACGCCGCACTCAGAAATATTCCAGCTATACGACGGCGGTATCGAGTGACTGACATCATGAGCATCGGTCTGCATAATTGGGATACGATTACATGCATCAACCAAGGTAGAGAGCCTGACCACCCGATCACGTTAGTCGCCTCTTACGACAAGCATAGTCGCCGCTTATGGCAAACATGGGTTGCCGAAGTCCAATTCTAACCCGCATCTTCACGGGTATTAGCCTTATATATCTATATTGATGTCACGTATTATGATATATAATCTGTGTGTGATGGAACCGTTACGAAACACAGCACGGGGAGTGTAAATAACATACTTTCAATCAAAATGAAGTGAACATTGGTACAATTGACTCCTGTCAGTCTCGTCACGGCTTTTCCAAGTTTAACCACATAACTTTAGCCGTTAAACGCGCACTGGTTGATATTAGGAGCATGGGTCTCCATAATAGGGAAATGATGACGTACACAACCAAGTCAGCAATTTTAAACAACTGATCAAGCATAGGTTATGACATATGTTAATTGTTAATTGAATGTATGGTTTGTGTTGTTTGTTTGTTTGTTTGTATATTGTTTAACGCCGCACTCAGCAATATTCAAGCTATATGATGGCGGTCTGTCAATAATCGAGTCTGAACCAGACAATCCAGTGATTGACATCATGAGCATCGATCTAAGCAATTGGGATACGATGACATGCATCAACCAAGTCAGCGAGCCTGACCACCTGATCCCGTTAGTCGCCTCGTACAACAAGCATAGTCGCCTTTTACGGCACACATGTGTTGCTGAAGACCTATTCTACATCGGATCTTCACGGGTCTATGGTTTGTCAGTTATAGAACATTCTTTGAGTGGCATTTAGAAGTTGAAATGGTAACTAAGACAAAATTGTTATGAATGAGCAGTTTCTTTATTACAATTGGGCGGAGCAAATGATTATTTGCTTGATAACGGTGTAAGAAATCTACACCGAAACGTCGCCCAATTGTAATAAAGAAGTTGCTCACCCATAACAATTTTGTCTTAGTTATAGAACAGAAAGGTTGTTAGAAATTCGATAGACGGCATAACAGCAGCATATCTCTCAAGCATTGTGCATGAACAAACCCTCTTCTTTCTCTACCCCAACATATTGCATAGTTTGAAGAGAATGTATAACTTCATGCACATTATTGTCCTGTCGTGGGGGTGAGTATTCCTAAAACTTTACTTCAAGTAACATCGGGTGAAACTTTAACCTAACTGTGATCTCATGTTTACGGCATTATAATGTCCCGGGGACACGGGTGACCCACTCGTCTAAGGCGCCGCGTTAACACGCTTGTCCCACTAAATATACAGCTAAACAAGCTTTCATACGTTTCTCTAACATACTGGGGACACGGGTGGCCCAGTAGTTTAAGGCGCCGCGTTAACACGCTTGTCCCACTATACAAGATAGACAATATACAGATAGACAAGCTTTCATATGTTTCTCTAACATACTGTGGGCCCAGTTGGCCCAGTAGTTTAAGGCGCCGCGATTCGCTGTGCAGAGTTTGGTCCCTATGGCACGCTAGAAACCTGATGATGCTGGAATATTGCTAAAAGCGGCGTAAAACCATACTCACTCATACTTGCAGACCATCGTCTGCAGCTGAATTAAGTTTCTTAGGCTCAATCAATTCAAGTATATTTGTGAAAAGTATATCTGTGGAAGAAAATGTGTATGCGGACAACCTTATCGGCAACTCTAACTTACTAACTGAAATAGTGCGCACAAGCGATAGTACACAAGCGCCGCTTTCTCAAATGAGTTTATCTGTATAGGCATTAGGCATTGTAAAAGGGAGATAACTGTGACGTGGTTTCAGGTATTCAGGTAAAGGTTTGTAATCTGTCTTTCTTTGGATCGACGAGACAGAACTGACCTGTCGAAGTGGACATAAATTTCCGCGAAAGCCTTGCATTAAACCATGCACTTTCGTCACAACATTACCTCAGTGAGCTTGGTTTGTTGGTTGGTTGGTTTATTGTTTAACGCCCCACTCAATCATATTCCAGCTATATGACGGCGGTCTGGAAATCGCCGTCTGGACCAGACAATCCAGTGATTGATATCAGGAGCATCGATCCACGCAGTTGGGATCGATAGCCGTGCATCAACCAAGTCAGCGAGCCTGACCACCCGATCCCGTTAGTCGCCTTTTACGACAATCATAGTCACCTTTTACGACAAGCATGGGTTGCTGAAGACCTATTCTAACCCGGATCTTCACGGGTCTCAGTGAGTTTGGTGTTACATGTACGCCGCTTTTTGCAATATTCCAGCAATACCGCGGCGGGGGACACCAGAAATGCGCTTTACACATTGTACTCGTGGGAGAATCGATCTCGGGCCATCATTATGACAAGCGAGAGCTTTAAACACTAGGCCACCCCACCGCCCCTCATTACTCAGGGGGCCACGGGTGACCCAGTCGTCTCAGGCTCCGTGATTCGCTGTGCAGAGTTGCGTCCCTTGGGCTCACCAGAAACCTATGATTGTTGGTTCGAATCCCGGTTCGCCCCGATTATGTTTCTAGGTTTGTCAGCACCATTCCCGTTCTCGTGGGTTTCACCGAAGTGGTAAACGTCTGAGACCTGCATCACTTCGGGCTTTCCTCCCACATTAAGCTGACACGCCGTGGTGTAACTTGAATACTGTTAAAAGTGGCGTTAAACCCAACTCACTCACTACCTCAGTGTTTGCTAATGCAACTGTATGGTGACAATCGTCTTGTTTGTGCTCATTGATAAACAAGGCCTTATCGGATTCTCTAACACCTGGTGTCACATTATATAACTCCACGACATTTATTCTTGAGAATACATGAGTTATTGATTTCTCTTCCATTTTCTCTAGTTTGTTTGTTTTCTTTGTTTGTTGTTTAACGCCGCACTCACCAATATTCCAGCTATACGACTGTGGGCCATTTTCTCCAGACAAAAGCATGTGTAACTATGATGACGATTAATTCATTATTCAGAAATATCCACTCCTTAAGCTGCATTAATAGAAATCACAAACAATCCTACCAAAGACGATTTCTTTATTTACACGTTGGGGACGTCATTGGCCTCTTGCTCATATTGTGAGAAAGAGAAAAACAATATGTATGGTGGACTTAATGTGTACATATAAATTATGTTGTGTTAGAATGGGATACAACTGATTTACCAGTAATCTGACAGATTTGTATCTGACAGACTCAGATCAGATTATGTATGTTACATCTGATACTAGTACAGTTTGATTTTATTTGTATATGCGATGGTTACTTCAGCTCATCGATATCATTGTGCTCAAAATACTTATTTTTTACTGAATCCTAGCTAACACATGTAAACTGCAAGTACCCAAACAGAAGGCTGGTGTTAGGTTGTTTTGTTCTTTTACGCTGCACTCAGCAATATTCCAGCTATATGATTGTAGTCTGGAAATAATCGAGTCTGCACCAGACAATCCAGTGATTGAAATCATGAGCATTGATCCATGCAATTGGGATCGATGACATTCATCACCTGATCCCCTTAGTCACCTCTTACGAGAAGCATAGTCACCTTTTACAGCAAGCATGGGTTGCTGAAGACCTATTCTACCCCGGATCTTCAGGGGTACAAACAGGAGGTACATGTGAACAAAACTGAAAAACGGATCAACTAAAGCAACATGGTACACTTGGTACAGATGTCATGTCAAATGTGTTCAATAGACACAAACTGTTAGAAAATAGCTAACATTTCAATCATAAGACATAACTGATTTTTTTCGTTTAAACCCACACGATTGTAATGAAAGTGAGAATAACAATATTGACCTTGTGAGTAGGCAAGTCGTCTCGTGATGCGTTCATAAAATCCTGCTTTATGCATTGTAGAGCCTGTCGCAGTAATGTGCCCAAAACAAAATAAAAAAATTAACACTAGTCTGTGCAATAAACAAACATATCAGATAAGTATAAGAGTATACGTTCACCACTAGACCGGCGTGTATAGAAAGTGTCAACAATAATTTTAACGGATTTAGAGTCCTGCTCCTGAAACGGTTAACGGACGGACACATACGCATTTATAAGGTAGGTCACACTGTATCTGGGTCGCCCCCTCAACATTATGTGTCGGTATCACTAAACAAACAAATACAATATTCATTCATACACAACAATGGGTATGTATGATATGTGTGTAAAGAGTGACAGTTCACAGATTGCTTCAGTTACTTTCTGTCGAATCGTGTTCACATTTAGTTTATTCTCTTGCACAGGTTTCCCATGTATGTTTCTCCTATAATCCTAAACAATTCTCGTCTTTGATCATTTGCCTTCTCGGACTGTGTCCCAATGTTGACATTGAAAAGCACAGGTGGGTTGTTGCAGAACTGGAGGAAGTCTTTCAGGAAATTAGGAATGTTCTCTAAGTATTCCTTCAAAGTGAGGTTGTCATCTGATGTTGTAAGCACGAGCACTATTTTATGTGACATGAACTTCCCCGCAACAGATCTGACATGTTTGAGGAGCAGTTCTTCGTTATATGTCATTGGAGATGCCTTCACGACAAGCAAGAAGGCATCAATGGAACTTGCCTTTGTCACCACCACATCGACTGTTCTCTGAATGTTCTGTTTGAACGAAAATCCAGGTGTGTCCAATATTTGAATTGCCCTGTTACCAATTCTTGCGCGTTTCTCCTGACATACCGCTCTGGGTTTCTGTAATCCAGCATCGAACAGTTTCTTACCTGCAATTGCATTCGCAAGAAGACTTTTCCCTGTCTTTGGGTAGCCTATGAGCCCAACACACAGTTTCTGTGGGGATTTCAACTGAAACAAATATGCAGCAATTTACTTTTTTTTCTGTGTAATGTATCTAGCTTCATTCAGCAGAAGTAAATGTACTGCTATCAATTTCCATCAGGAACCATCAGCAAACTATAGTTTACGTTTTGTAAAAAGGTAAACTGATTCTGTATCAAATATACTCATATCTATAATATTATTCATGGCAATTCACAACCTTGAAGTGAAAGAAGGCATCTGCAAGGGATTGAAAGAATTAGGATAAAAATAGTCTTGTGTTCACAGGCATGATTATAATCTAATCGTTACTAACCTTCGTCACGTTCGTAGATCCTCCATATTGGAGTCCTAAGTGCCTTCAACGTGTCCTGGATGTCCTTGAACTGGTGACGTGTGGCAGCTACAACGATGTACTTGAACTGTGACCAGTCCTGACCAGACTGACGGAAGGAGTCAATTGTCTCGATGGTCACTTCAGCTGGGGCATGACTGAAAGAAGTCATGTTCTTTACTCTCATATCTTAACACTTCCATCACGCAAAGATTACATGTTAGTATACGTGTTATTGTTATACACAGTTAAAGATGTTGCAAAGAAATCAGCACTAGCCTCTACACCTGTTAATTGTGAAGAATACCTCCTTATGTTAGACTGCTTTAGCAGCCTCTGTGCTGGTAATTATCAGTCAACATAGTTATATGCAAACCCTATCAGCTTAATATATCATGCCTGATACAGTATTACAATAGCTGTGATGAAGCATATTAAGTATGTTGTCTGCAAACCTACTTTCGTTTGGTCTTTTCCTCCACGCTGTCACAGATGAGCAGTGTTTTACCACTGCGTTCTAGTCGTAGGGCAGCTTCAAACATGAACACTGTTTTCCCATGAAGTGTTTTAGTTACATCTAATGGTTGGCGTAGATCAACATTGTTAAGTAACTTTGAAAACTGTTCATTCATCAAAACCCAAAACGATCCCTTTCCCCCCTCTTTAGGTGTCAAAGGAATACTTGTTCTTGCAGCTGTAGCTGTTAAAGCATTCCTCAGCCCTTCAAATTTGGAATCGGTCATGTGTTTTTGATCAGGAAAGCAGGATTCAATTACCGTAGACCTTCTTTTATGGACAGTGGAGTGAAATTTGATCTTTTTCCCATATATTTTCTCGTCAGTGGCCAGAAAGATGAAAGTGAACCTTTCTGCTGTGTATTTTCCAAAAATCACCCTCATGCGATGGGCCAATTCAGCATTATATTTGTCAATAGCATCAACTGTTTCAGATGAGAAAGATATAACAAAAGGTAGGCACTTTTGTGTGATGATCAATACGTCACACTGCAAAACATCAGGTGGTTTGTGACAAGGCAAGTTTAAGGTTGTTGCCAGCGACCGACCAAATAAAGCAATGCCCCCTCTATTGTATTCTAATAATTCAGCCACTCGTTTCACCACATGCGGATGTTCCTTCTTGAGGACGCCGACAAAGTTCACTGGAAGCATTGCTTGCTCTGTGTAAGTAAAGGTTTATATAGTTATGTGTATGTAGTTATATATGAACAGCGAGCAGGCAAACCAACAGTCATAAAGGGAACAAAACTAGCATTCGTAACAAAGACCAGTGCAACATTGCTTGACCAATGGTTGCACCGCACACAGCGAGTTACAGAGGCTTAGATCAGGGTACCTTCAATGAAAAACATTCTTTTTAAATAAATGAGCTCCTGTAAATTCCTCGGAACATGTAATATACATATTATGTAATAGAAATCACTGTGTCTGAACTCTTAATGTCACGGTTCATCAACCAACTTGACATCATAGAAATTAGACAAAAGGTTCGAACAAAATCGGCTTCATTTGTAATTGCTTTCTTGTGTTTATAATTGAATAGATCCGTTTGTTCAGTTTGTTGTTCGTTAAACGCTGTACTTTGCAACATTCCTTCAATATGAGGATGAGGTCATATTCGCGATTCTCTCAGCTAATGGTCAGTAGACTTAATGTGCAATGACATTGTTGAACTGTAGAGATATGTACAAGATTACGTCAACATATTATGTTGTTCTGAAATGCCACGCAGTGCTTTGAGAAACTTATAATTGGTAGCATAATATATTTTTACAGAATTACGGAATATCTGTGCTTGAATCTTGTAAGTATGATATTCATTCGCAAGACACAGAGTCTGTAAATACTTGTAAAGTGTTTGTTATTCTGTACCTTGTGTAAAATATGTCAGAGCATCATCGAAACTGTCACCAAGGTAGTAGGTAGTTGGAGGAAATGGATCACTGCATGGTAATTTCAGCTGGTGTATTTCACTGCCTGTATCTGATCCTGAAATTAACATGAACAGATTTAGGAAAAAGGTTCTGAGGTCTTTGAGGTAGTTTGGTAGTTGTTGTTTTCTGTATTGATTCTGGGAATGAGTTGGAACCAGTGGTCAGACTCTCTGACTTTCTAAATGTGTGTATGCATACGAGTACCCAATTGCATGGTACGTTTCAAATATCAACCAATTATTTGCAGACCATCGTGACATAACTAGAATATTGATTCACTTACTTTAACAAATAAGAAGTGTTCAAGATGTAACGTGTCTCTGATTGGAATAGAATCGGGAATGATGACTAGTCTTATACTTAATTAGTTTACAATAAGACGAATGTCATGAGTTCACTGTTGAGACACATCGATAATTTACAACAAAAGATAAAACACAACAGTTTATACAGATAAACAAGTTTATTAAAAAACTCACAATCATTACAAAAACACCTTCATCAAATATCTGCCCTTATGCTTGTGTTTCTAACACTCTTTTTAATTGCCTTTAAGGCATCGAGCATGTTCATTGCATGTTATGATATTGTTTTATTACTTTACACCATTCATCTAAAGCTAGGCGTCTCACAATGTCTACAGTATCATCATATCTATACGATACGGGTCCACATTTATCAAAAAATAGAAGTCCTCGATAAGCAGGCACATGAACAACTAGGATCATCCTCCCCTCATGAGGTTCTGTTTTGATGCTGACTGATTTTGAATAGTTTTGCATTTTATCAACATCGAAATGTTCAGTCACTGCAACCATTTCCTTCTCAATCTTCTCCTTCAGAAAGGCTTCCACATCTCCTGTCGGTCCGTTTGGAAGAGGAATGCCTCTTGTTTCTGAATATTTAGTTTGATATCGTTTTAGTTCTCGAACCTCTTCGGCTATCCCACAGTAATAAGTTCCACCCTCTTCCAGTTTGGCAAATGCACTGATGTTTTCACCTAACTTCAGTTGGTCCCAGATTATGTCTGTTGCATTTTTGTGACTCAAATCAGGCCCGACAGGAGGAAACCTCTTCAGCTGCACATGCCTACTTTCATGCAGATCGACAAGATCATTATCCCTCTGTTGTTGAAGTTGTTGCTTGTTCCTTTCTTGCTGACGTCTTGGTGACAGAGTCCTCATGAATGTTCTAAGACTTGGCAGATCAAGCTCTAGAAGACAATCGTCCAGAGGTAGTTTGGTCTTCATGTCCATAGTGGATAATGTTCTGCTTGATGCAACGTCAAACTTTATCACATAACCCCTGCCTTTCAAATGTTTCCGTTTGAAGTTATTTACAAATAGTTCGCCTGGCGGTAAAAGTTGATTCAGTTTTGTATTTACCATCTCATCAAACCCTCCAATGTATGTTCCTGGATCCTTCGTGTCCTTACCTAGGAAATGTACAATAATACTTCCACCACCAGAAACGTTTTGTAGAGCACACACATTTCGTATGAAGCCATTCATAATTGCTCTCCGTTCATCATCGAGGTTAGGATTTTCTTTTTTCTGTTTCTTTGATTTACTGTTGACGGCTGCTATGTCCATGTGCATACTCAACACTTTTCCCGTCGCATCTTTTCTCACTTCTGAGGTGCACCTCGAACATACAGCGCAAGAAATATTTATCAGCATCACATTTGATCCTCTGAGCTCTTTTCCCTCCACTGTATATCGAAGACCCTTGTCAACTGCAGTACTGTCTAATCTCTTGAGATGTTCTTCGGTAGTTCTAATGACATCATGGACTGCTGGGATAGCGTATTTTCCTTCAAACTTGAGAACCACGGAAGAAGATCCATGACTATACAAGTTTTCGATGTGTAACTTAAGACGATCTTTGTACTTTTCATGTATCTGGATATGAAGACATGTCACGTCAGGAGAGATCTGACTTTTGTCCAAAAAGCCTTGACAGTTGTGACATGGATCTGCAAACAAGCCATCGAGTTTGTTTATGTACAAGATATGTTTGTGGCTATATACCTTGTATGTAAAACAGTTCCAGAAATTCGTGCTTGTCAAAACTCCTTTATCCACACAAGATCGTTCGCCGTCGAACGGCTCTTCTTTACACCAAGGAATTTTAACAAGCACGAAATCACTTGTTTATATATATGTATATATATAGAGAGAGAGGGAGGAAGGGGGGGGGGGGGGGGGGTATATAAGGAAATAATGAAGTCCAAGTTAATCCATCATCATCTTTATATCAGTTTATATCAGTTCTAGACATAGTACCTTCACTGTCTCATGACAGCTCTTCGGTGTAACTGACAATGACATATGAGTGACGTTATACTTATGACGTCATAAATTACAACTGTGAAATATCAAAATGTACTGAATTTGTAAAGTAGCAGTGTAACATTTACGAATGAAATGATAAATGTGTTAATGCATTCTAGAATTCACTTTGGGTTTCATCAATCGGATATATAAACTCTTCACATCAAAGGTGACTAGATGACTCATTTTTAGGTAAGGCATTGGACATCTCACCCCCCCACCCCCACCCCCCACCCCCCACCCCCACCCCCACCATACACATCCACACACCACCCCCCCACACACGCGCACGCATGCACGCACGCACACACGTACCCCGGACGTACACCCCCCCCCCCCCCCCCACCCCCCCCACACACACACACACACACACCTGACATGTAATAAGCATGTGGTTGGGAAGATCAGGGTTGCTCAATTATTGAATACATGCGTTTGCTATATAATATCTGGGTTATCACTTTATGTTAAACAAAAAACACACTCACACAAAAAATATTTGAACATTTGAATATGAAAAACAGTATTAAGGCAAATAAAGAAGTCTTGACTGAACTAGAAATGGGAATATGTTATTAATTGTTCCGGTACTGATTTCCTATTAGTTTTCTTCTATACTCTCAGACCGCCTCCGTGGTCTTGTGGTAGAGCGTCCGCCCGGAGAGCGGAAGGTCCAGGGTTCGATCCCGGGCCGCGTCATACAAAAAAACGTTAACAGATTGTACTTGTTGTTACCCTGTCTGGCGCTCGGCATTAAGGGGCTAAAACAAGGACTGGTCGGCTCGGAGTCAGTATACTGTGTCTGAGTGGGGTATTCATGTTAAACTGCGGCATGGTATCTCAGTGAGCTAGCACTATAAATCGGCATCAGTCCGGACTAGTACAAGCAGCCACACACACACATACACGTGCATGCACGTCGCTATATAAGTGCAATAATCTTGGACGCGACGGTAAACTCAATTTCACCTCACCTCATCTATACTCTCAAGGTTCTGCGTGAATTTAATTATGGATGGACAGGAGGATCCCATTGAAAGGTTAAGGTATAGAAACAATATCGTCGACGCTTCTTAGACAAAATGAGTATATGTAATGTTAATATCCAACAATACCCCACAATTATTGAGGTCCTTCTCATTCAGAATAAGCATAATTTCCAGCATGTAACAAGACATACGTCCCTAAGTTTAATTTCAAGCTTACATTCATTTCACAGATGATTGATATTAAATGTAAAATGTATATTACTCGCTGAAACGATTTAGATATAAGGTTCGAGAATGTCTTGTTTTGTGGTAATGGAATCGATAGATCAACTATGAAACAGGCTTACATGTACCCTAAAACCAATGCAAATGATGTTAAGTTAGACTGGCAGCACAATCCCCTCAGGACCCGTGAAGATTCCGGGGTAGAATAGATCTTCAGCAACCCATACTTGCCGTAAAAGGCGACTATGCTTGTCGTAAAAGGCGACTAACGGGATCGAGTGGTCAGGCTCGCTGACTTGGTTGATAAATGTCATCGATCCCAATTGCGTGGATCGATGTTAATGATGTTAATCACTGGATTTAACACCCCACTCAAACACACCACCCCGACCCCACCTCCACCATACCCAACCTACTAACCCCATCTCCAAATTGCCGTATCAGCGTCATCTGTCACAGTGCTAACTTGTTGATGTCCGAGGGAATCGATTGACAGTGAGTTAAATGTAAACATCCCGAGCACGCTCTTGTAGTCGCCCGGGATAACTGTACACGTGAGTAAAGATCATTCCTCACCGTACCTTATATATAACATGTACAAATTTATTCCACCAACCTTTGATATGCTCTCTAGGACCAGACATCTTGGGCTGTTTAAAAAATAACAGAAATTATTTTTTCTCATCCGTGAAACGTTTTCTTCTAAGTACAATTATTATAACAATATCAATATTACCGGTACAACCATACAATAACATGTTTATTGTGACTATTGACCGATTATGACAAGTTGCTGCATCTTCAACACGAAGACTATCCAGTGGGGATAAATTATATCATATTTTTTATAAAACAATTATGTGTAACAGTTTAACTTACTCGTTTGTTTGTTGTGTGTGGCACCTCTTCCTCACGTTTTCTCCGTGGCATCCTCAATACGTGTTACCAACGCTCTACGTGGATAATGTACTGTGGCTGGGAATTTGAGTGAGTGGCAGACTGACAAGAGGTAATAACGCTAAGTTAAACTGCAAGGACCAATGAGGAAGCGAATTAATCATTCAGCCGGGGGGTGTTAAACGAGCTCAAATACCCCCACGTGAGAAGTCAAACAGGTGTGGGACGTACAAGTATCTTTATCTTACACTTGCCGTAGTACGTTGATGTGAATCTGAGGTTGGTACTTTGCTTTATTACCCACGTGGTGAAGATGCAGATGGTAAGATACTAAATCCGTACGTCACACGAGTTTCGCTCGGTCAGATACCATTGACAGTCCACTCGTTTCGTAAAAATGGTATCTAACGAGAATGAGTGTAGTATTCTCTAGATATTAGAGTGGCGCAATACGACTTCTGGGACGTGTGGTCGACTCACAATTGATTTACAGCAAATGAGGGCTGGTAAACAGATGACGTAAGATGTGAGATTATACCATAGCTAATCTGGGCTGGTACACAGTCCACTTAAGTTATGATCATGCCACATCGAATGTGGGCTGATACACAGCTGACACAATTATGATTATACCACAGTCAATGTGGGCTGGTGCACAGTTGACACTAGTTATAATTATACCACAGTCAATGTGGGCTGGTGCACAGTTGACACAAGTTATGATTATACATCAGTCAATGTGGGCTGGTGCACAGTTGACACAAGTTATGATTATACATCAGTCAATGTGGGATAGCATACAGTTGACACTAGTTATGATTATACATCAGTCAATGTGGGCTGGTGCACAGTTGACACAAGTTATGATTATACATCAGTCAATGTGGGATAGCATACAGTTGACACTAGTTATGATTAAACCACAGTCAATGTGGGCTGGTACACAGTTGACACTAGTTATGATTATACCACAGTCAATGTGGGCTGGTACACAGTTGACACTAGTTATGATTATACCACAGTCAATGTGGGCTGATACACAGTTGACACTAGTTATGATTAAACCACAGTCAATGTGGGCTGGTACACAGTTGACACTAGTTATGATTATACCACAGTCAATGTGGGCTGGTACACAGTTGACACTAGTTATGATTATACCACAGTCAATGTGGGCTGGTACACAGTTGACACTAGTTATGATTAAACCACAGTCAATGTGGGCTGGTACACAGTTGACACTAGTTATGATTAAACCACAGTCAATGTGGGCTGGTACACAGTTGACACTAGTTATGATTATACCACAGTCAATGTGGGCTGGTACACAGTTGACACTAGTTATATTTATACCACAGTCAATGTGGGATAGCATACAGTTGACACGAGTTATGATTATATCACAGTCAATGTGGGATAGCATACAATTGACACAAGTTATGATTATACCACAGTCAATGTGGGATAGCATACAGTTGACACTAGTTATATTTATACCACAGTCAATGTGGGCTGGTGCACAGTTGACACGAGCTATGATTATATCAATGTGGGATATCTGTTCCTGGAGTGTCTGTGGAACAAATGGTTGACGTGGAAGGCGCAGATCCATCTCATCCCCCATGTGCTCGATTGGTGAGAGATCAGGGGAGCGAACCGGCCATTCACGTTGTTTTGTTGAAGAGAATCTTGAACAAGTCGAGCAGTATGAGGCCGGGCGTTGTCATGTTGAAAGGTAATGCCTTTGCCATGACGACGCAAAAACGGTACAACAACAGGGCCGATGATCTCGTCGCGGTAGCGCTGTCCATTGAGATTTCTCTCTACCACTATCAAATGGGCCCCCTGTCTTGCTGTAAGTCCACCCCATACCATAACGCTGTCGCCCCCGAACTGATCATCTTCCATGACACAATGATTGACGTAACGTTCACCTCGACGTCTGTACACTCAAATCCTTCCATCGCTGTGGCTGAGGTGAAAACAAGACTCGTCAGTGAATAGAACTTGTCCGGACTGCATGGCCGTCCAGCGCAGACGCTGTCTGCACCACTGTAGACGTGCTTGACGGTGGTTTCCTGTCAAAATGGGACGTCTGACGGGTCTTCTGGACACAATCCCTGCACATCTGAGGCGGCGACGTACGGTTTGTGAAGATATTCGTCGAAGGCCAGAGATGCTTCCTGCAGTCACTGCCGCTGGCTGGAATCAATTTCGTAGGTGTGTTGTTCCAATCCAGTTGTCTTGTCGATTATTGGTTACGCGTGGCCTGCCAATTCGAGGATGGTCTCTGACCGCATTCGTCTGTTGCCAACGTTGCCATAAACACCAAATGGTGTTTCTGTGGTCGTTAAATTGTCTTGCAACATCACGTTGACTCGATCCTGCTTCAAGCATACGAATGGCTCGCAGAAGCTCATTTCACTGCAAACACGAAAACGTCGTTTTTTTCCGTATATGGTCATTGGACGGAAAGACGACCAAAAATTCATTAAAATTGATTAATTGGCGAGCGTCTAGAAAGTGTCCGAAAAAGGGTCGAGTTTTTCCAGCGTAAAATGGACAGAAAAACGATGCTTATTTGCTCCGCCTTGTACAACTGTTAACGGCCAATCAGATTGCACTGGTCACCCGACGCACGGTGATTCCTAAGGCTTCCTTTCGGTAAGCATAAGGTTTCGTATATCTGGCATGCCTTGCTCTAGTATCTGTCGCGCGCAGTGCAGCGAGATTTGCTGATAAGCCAGTTTTAGGATATGTAACATGTTAATGGAATTCAGACACGCGCCAAGAAGTCAACCCAAACAATGTTACCAAGGTTATTGTGGTAACATATCCCTCCGCACAGTTACCTCTATCGGATTATGGGTTGTGTTTCATTTAGTTATAACAATAACTAATTTTTTAATGTGAAGATACTAAATCCGTACGTCACACGAGTTTCGCTCGGTCAGATACCATTGACAGTCCACTCGTTTCGTAAAAATGGTATCTAACGAGAATGAGTGTAGTATTCTCTAGATATTAGAGTGGCGCAATACGACTTCTGGGACGTGTGGTCGACTCACAATTGATTTACAGCAAATGAGGGCTGGTAAACAGATGACGTAAGATGTGAGATTATACCATAGCTAATCTGGGCTGGTACACAGTCCACTTAAGTTATGATCATGCCACATCGAATGTGGGCTGATACACAGCTGACACAATTATGATTATACCACAGTCAATGTGGGCTGGTGCACAGTTGACACTAGTTATAATTATACCACAGTCAATGTGGGCTGGTGCACAGTTGACACAAGTTATGATTATACATCAGTCAATGTGGGCTGGTGCACAGTTGACACAAGTTATGATTATACATCAGTCAATGTGGGATAGCATACAGTTGACACTAGTTATGATTATACATCAGTCAATGTGGGCTGGTGCACAGTTGACACAAGTTATGATTATACATCAGTCAATGTGGGATAGCATACAGTTGACACTAGTTATGATTAAACCACAGTCAATGTGGGCTGGTACACAGTTGACACTAGTTATGATTATACCACAGTCAATGTGGGCTGGTACACAGTTGACACTAGTTATGATTATACCACAGTCAATGTGGGCTGATACACAGTTGACACTAGTTATGATTAAACCACAGTCAATGTGGGCTGGTACACAGTTGACACTAGTTATGATTATACCACAGTCAATGTGGGCTGGTACACAGTTGACACTAGTTATGATTATACCACAGTCAATGTGGGCTGGTACACAGTTGACACTAGTTATGATTAAACCACAGTCAATGTGGGCTGGTACACAGTTGACACTAGTTATGATTAAACCACAGTCAATGTGGGCTGGTACACAGTTGACACTAGTTATGATTATACCACAGTCAATGTGGGCTGGTACACAGTTGACACTAGTTATATTTATACCACAGTCAATGTGGGATAGCATACAGTTGACACGAGTTATGATTATATCACAGTCAATGTGGGATAGCATACAATTGACACAAGTTATGATTATACCACAGTCAATGTGGGATAGCATACAATTGACACTAGTTATATTTATACCACAGTCAATGTGGGCTGGTGCACAGTTGACACAAGCTATGATTATATCAATGTGGGATATCTGTTCCTGGAGTGTCTGTGGAACAAATGGTTGACGTGGAAGGCGCAGATCCATCTCATCCCCCATGTGCTCGATTGGTGAGAGATCAGGGGAGCGAACCGGCCATTCACGTTGTTTTGTTGAAGAGAATCTTGAACAAGTCGAGCAGTATGAGGCCGGGCGTTGTCATGTTGAAAGGTAATGCCTTTGCCATGACGACGCAAAAACGGTACAACAACAGGGCCGATGATCTCGTCGCGGTAGCGCTGTCCATTGAGATTTCTCTCTACCACTATCAAATGGGCCCCCTGTCTTGCTGTAAGTCCACCCCATACCATAACGCTGTCGCCCCCGAACTGATCATCTTCCATGACACAATGATTGACGTAACGTTCACCTCGACGTCTGTACACTCAAATCCTTCCATCGCTGTGGCTGAGGTGAAAACAAGACTCGTCAGTGAATAGAACTTGTCCGGACTGCATGGCCGTCCAGCGCAGACGCTGTCTGCACCACTGTAGACGTGCTTGACGGTGGTTTCCTGTCAAAATGGGACGTCTGACGGGTCTTCTGGACACAATCCCTGCACATCTGAGGCGGCGACGTACGGTTTGTGAAGATATTCGTCGAAGGCCAGAGATGCTTCCTGCAGTCACTGCCGCTGGCTGGAATCAATTTCGTAGGTGTGTTGTTCCAATCCAGTTGTCTTGTCGATTATTGGTTACGCGTGGCCTGCCAATTCGAGGATGGTCTCTGACCGCATTCGTCTGTTGCCAACGTTGCCATAAACACCAAATGGTGTTTCTGTGGTCGTTAAATTGTCTTGCAACATCACGTTGACTCGATCCTGCTTCAAGCATACGAATGGCTCGCAGAAGCTCATTTCACTGCAAACACGAAAACGTCGTTTTTTTCCGTATATGGTCATTGGACGGAAAGACGACCAAAAATTCATTAAAATTGATTAATTGGCGAGCGTCTAGAAAGTGTCCGGAAAAGGGTCGAGTTTTTCCAGCGTAAAATGGACAGAAAAACGATGCTTATTTGCTCCGCCTTGTACAACTGTTAACGGCCAATCAGATTGCACTGGTCACCCGACGCACGGTGATTCCTAAGGCTTCCTTTCGGTAAGCATAAGGTTTCGTATATCTGGCATGCCTTGCTCTAGTATCTGTCGCGCGCAGTGCAGCGAGATTTGCTGATAAGCCAGTTTTAGGATATGTAACATGTTAATGGAATTCAGACACGCGCCAAGAAGTCAACCCAAACAATGTTACCAAGGTTATTGTGGTAACATATCCCTCCGCACAGTTACCTCTATTGGATTATGGGTTGTGTTTCATTTAGTTATAACAATAACTAATTTTTTAATGTGAAGTTTACAAGATATACGGCTTTACGATTGGACGAGAGGTCGGTCAAATGACGTTCTTCACGTGACTGTATTCTTGAAATGGCGTAAACATTGACTACTTCCACATTTTTGGGGAAAACCCTTGGAATTCCCTGGTACGAATTCATACAGAAGCGTTGTTTCTCGTCATTTAGACCCTTTAATTTTGAATTTAGCATCTTAGCTTACTCTGGCATAAGTCAGAGAGTGTGGATGCATGCCCGTTCATGAATACCCTCGCTACAACCCGTCCCAGAGCATAAAAAAAAAAAAAAATAAACCCAAAAAAATCCAAACTATCGTAGTGACAATCTACAGCAATCTATGAATTTACCTTAATATCTATTTAACACATCTTTACAATCACCTTTCTATGATCAGCCAATTGATCAGTGATGCCAAAGGCTTGAAATAGCCACAGGTTAATTAACAAATTCTGAAATATCTCCGGTCACGTTTATCGTGTCGGCCATTTTGACGTATTGTACTTGATGCAAATGTATTACGACGCTCTGTCATTGTAATTGACTAACTGAGGTAATTCTGTAAAAGATCTTCTCATCTAATGAGGATATTGTTTGGAATATATTTCTTGTAAACATACTGAAACATATGTTCCTCGCTTTTGGGGGAACTATTTTATTCAGGGGTGGCCTATTAAAGGGGCACTGATCTAACGCAATCCCCGGGACTGGTTGTTGCCTTTGTTATTGTTTTGTCCCCAGTGAGTACCCGGATGATACGCAACGCAACTGAGCGTGACCAGAGACTGGGCTACCGTCTACAAGGACAGCTAAATAAACTTGGAGGCAATATTTGTTTTACGCATTTTTGCATAAACACTGATTGGTTAACTGTGATCTATAAGGATTTCGACAAAGGGCTCATGTTAATTAATTTCTTCAGCCTTAACAAACAGACAAAAAGAACGGCGGAGCTCATCGGATGTCGTCATTTAGAAATACCCCAGATGGTTATAGTTTAATTCTAATAAAAAGTATCCATGCAGTGAAAGCATTTTCGGATTTAGGCTTGCGTCGATAATACGATTACTACTCCCTTGCTGTCATCCACGTTTTCTCGTATAACCCTACACTTGTGTATTTGTCGTCATTTACTTGATGCTCAGTTAATGAATTTATTACAGGTACAATTAGTGGTAGCACCACTTAGATTACTTGACAAAGGTTCCCATTTGGCATTTATTGTGTCTGGGGTAATTATTCAATCTAAATCCAGGTTTGAAGTGAGGTGAAATGTGTGTTATGTAATATGCACGTGGCAGCCCAGCAGGAGATGAATGATCAGTTGATTTAAATCAACGGATCGTTCCTAGTCATCCAAGGATTAACAGAAAATACGTTGATTGATTAATCACTGTTATCTTGCACAGTGGATATGTCAAGAGTGAGTGTTTACATGTCTAGGTTTACTAAAACAAAGGGAATACACTCATATCATGGCGTGAAGTGCCGATGTAAAAACAACATACTTTGGTCAAAGGGTTAACTGATAATACGTTGATTGATTGATCATTGTTATCTATCACTCAATGGATTTTTTTAGGAACCGTGGACGTTATGAAAATAGTTGTCACGTGGGCTTTCTCAGCTGACCATTGAGACTTGACACCTATGTGAAACACCTGAAACAATCTAAGTGATCAGTTGAGAAACGAACACGGGTTATTATATCCCAAAACGATATATATATTTTAAAATATTTGATTGTTACAGAGACACGTGACATCGAATAAGTTTCTTTGTACAGCTGCAGACGAGTGGGTTATTGTTCCTTTGTGTGGATATTTACGGATACATTCCTCGAACAAGGAAGCTGCCTAAAATTTATACACATAAATTTGGTAGGTTGTAATTATGATATTTGCATTTTGTTTTCCTTCATTTGAACCGATTCGTTCTTGTTTCTCTACGTCTTGGTTGGGAAATTCTTCAATGCGCGATAGACGTTGTTTTCACAGGTCCTTTTCCTTTGTAAGCGTGTATATATTACCGTCAATTTGTAAAATGTGATTCTCTCAGGCAATTTATAAAATGTGTAAATATTTCAGTCATTTTGACTAAAAAATCTGTCCAGATTCATTAAGACGATCAAAAGGGCCTACAAACATCACAACAGGTTATTATGTAGGATTAGAAGCCAAACAACATAGAAATGTACTTTTCAACGTAACATTTTCAGTCTCTTGGTGATGACATTAAACATCAAAATGTTTGGAATTCGTTTTCATAATAATACAGATGGAAATGTTTTTCAGTCACTTTGTAAAATAACTGAATATTTAGACGTTTAATAAATTTGTTACACATTTGACAGTAAAAAAAATATACACACTTTAAAAAAAGCAATGCTCAGGTGAAATATTTACTTTGTGATGCAAGTGAAAATAGTGTAAACGAAAATCGCAAAATTACCAAGCAAGTGACTTATCAAAACTTCATCACCATTACCGATACTACCCACAAAGATACCTACATTTCCTTATTATCTCGAAAACTGTATTTCAATTTGTTGATCAATGTGACCATACGCCCTTATTACTACCCATAAAAGTGACTAATGCGCTTACGAATGGCGCAGCAGAGGTCGCGAACTAGTCTAGATTTCTGCTATACATCCGGGTACTCACTGGGAAAAAACAATAACAATGGCAACAACCAGTCCCGGGGAATTGCGTTTGATCAGTGCCCCTTTAAAGCTAGTAGCAAGTTAAGGCACCATGCGTGTATATGATCTGTTATTATATGTGTTTAATTTACGGTTTTGGGCGTTAATAAAATACACTGACGCAAGTATATTCTATTCAAATCAATTGGATAATTGAATATGCTTTCTTTTACATATTACATAACATCACTGCACAAAATTTGAACAGTTGCAGTAACACATTACGGTAATCGCATTAAACACCATTTTCAACTGTTACAGTATTTTAGTTATATCACGGTGTATCAGGCTGATGTGGGATAAAAATCCGAAGTGGTTCAGGCGATCTAGCGGGTTGTCGGGAAAAGGTGACCGTATCCTGCCACACAAGTGGCACCCGTCACAAACACATACAAGGACAAGTCAATTGATCACCTGAACAAAGCACGGAAACACACACTGATGCCCGTCCTCACTTTTACCGAGCATGTAAATTATATTGTCCGTCAAAAACATGGACGAGTATAAACAATATGTTCATTCACGTAATACATGTCAATAACATATATTTGACAAAATGTATTGACTTAGAGCATTATTGTTAATCACAACTTATAGACTCGACATGCAGTTGAACTCATCACCCATCCCATTATTGATAATCCTTCTCGAAGATCTATGAAATCAGAAGCTGCAACACTTTATCTTTTATTTGGCATGTCAGACTTCTATTTCATAACTCAGTTTTATTTGCATTGATCACTATGGAAGGGACTTTGTCGCTTTGTCGCAATGTCGCATTGACGCCCTTACAAAAACAAGCGAAACTATCAAAATTAACAAAAGCGGGACAAATGGCCATTTGTCGCATTGTCGCGTGGTCGCATTGTCGCTCTTTGAATAATCCTTTTCTTTATTTTATAAAAGGGCGACGATGCCGTAACGCAACATTTTCAAGGTCAAAATATGTCTCGTCGCATTGTCGCCCAAACACAAATGTGTATAAAAGGCGTAAAGTTCAGTTAATACAGTTAGGAAGCGGTAACCAAGTTACATCTGTCGTAAAAGTTCAACCTGATACATGTACGTCTTCAAATGAAAACGAGTCCATAGCGTTTTATTGAGAGATCTTCTTTAAAAGTGCTTAGCGTTCAACTCCCAGCACCAAATACGTAGTACCTCATCAACAATCCACATACCTCTTGTGCAGTGGTCTTCTGGATGATCTTACTCTTGTCCGTGTTAGACCACTGACGAGTGCACGCCTGACTAGTCTGTCTTACAGACCCTGATACAAATATATATCAAATACAGCCCATGCAAGTCTATAATGTTTGGCAAGTCTAGGATCACTGCAGTATCTGAAAATGAAGAGAGTCACTGGGCTCCTTTTTATTATATTTTTATTAAGATAACTGAACAACTGTTTTTTTTATGTACGATATGTTCATTTCAGAGACTAGATTTTAGTCTAACGCCTGACCTGTGACCTCGTTCCAACCCCCATGAGGTGTTTGCCGAAGGGAGAGGGGTAGGAAATGTGTGCTCCAGCCCAGCGCAGAGATCGTGACGCACTGTATACTGCATGTTGTATACAGTATAGTGCAGTTGATATACTGTATACTGCATGTGATACTTATTTGCGGAAATGTTACAACTTTCAAGATTCAAGATTCAATTTGCATTTATTTCTTTTACAGCAGACCGCCGTCATATATCACTGGAATACTGCTGAGAGCAGCGTAAAATCAATTTGTTTTCATAACGGGGCGCTGCAGTCATTTAAGATAGAACCGTAAAATATGAAGTACCAATTCACTCACTCGAGTCTCTTTCGAATATTCAGCAGAAAATATATTATTAACCAGGTCTTTGGGAAGAGATATAAGATTTTTATAAGCAGTCGCACAGGGATGATAAAGGACCTCTCGCTGATTAGGTTCTTGTTTACTTAAGAGCAGAGTTGGCCATGTTAGATGATATAATCAAAATCCAGGAGCTCCGGAGGGGGGCAAACTGGTCTTGATAGTGTATGGTATGAGCTGTGACGTTGACCAAAGAGAATAATGAGACCAACTCAAGTCTATAATGATTTGGAAAGTCTAGATTTCCACAGCTCTAGCCTGAAATTAAGAATTGTTCTTTGCTCCATTCTAATTGTATTATTTTCATTTTGTAGACAAGGATGGACCAACCAGAAAAGAAATTGATGGAATATTAATATCACATGTTACCACTTATCCAGTTAAATTCATCACACAATAATATATTAGTATTTGATATTACGAAGGGCATTATCATGTACATGTTCACTGTAGTAATGTACATACTAATCAACTTGATTATAATTTGTATTACAGTGTAGCGCGGCATCAACGATTACTAAATGACATCCTCACTTGTCATCGATGTTTGGACATCCAACAATTGACGACAATTCGAAATTCTTATAAATAGCTTCAAGAGGGACAGCGCCGGTGTCAGTAAAACTTTCGTAGTTAAAAATATGTATCTACAAAATATAATCTGAAGCAGCCAAGAACAATATTTTTTTTATTAAAACATACTTTCATGGATAGAATTGAGGCAATCTCGGCTTGCCAAATCGTTCTAGACTTGAGCTGGATTCCTTTTTCAATTTATTCTCTATGGTCTGGGAGACGTACAAGGGCGTCAGTATCGCATGGAGAACTGGGGCAGCCTGGGTCCGTGTAATCGGATATGTTGCGAGAATTGCGAGATATTGTATACTCTGTATTCTTTCGTAATGGTAGAATATATATGTTCTATGTTGCTTTTTGAATTATCCACAAATAATGAGAACTACAACGTAAACCTCTCTCTGGAGATATACAATAATACTACTGAAGGGCATATCTGAAAAATGGGACTTATTGACTAATCTTTCTTTCTTAAATACTACCCGTTACAGGCATTCTGATCATTATATTACACTTTGTACAGTGTAATACTACGCAAATATATATCCAGATGTATGCATCAGTAGCATCTCGTGATCTTTATTCGTGCTTTAAGCTCTTTTTCTACCGGAGATTATGGGGTGTTACATCACACCAGAAAGCTAGGTCCAAATTCAAGTCATAATTTCATGGTCGGTCTTGTATGTTGGAAACCAATATCGCAATAGGGCTGAATATTGCTAAACGTGGTATTAACCCGATTACTCACATAAATATTCTATTTTCTTCATGCATGTTCTACAGTCATCTACGGACACTATCTTTAAGGAGGTATATATATATCATCCAAATGTCCATACATATATGTCCATATATATAAAGCAAGTCGTCCAACACTCTTCCTTAAAAGATAAACGCTAAGCATTTCCTCTGTATGTATTTATATAATTATGTAAATATCGTTTTAATGTCAATGCTGATGTAGTGAACGTTACACAGACCTGATGCTAGAATAACATCTAATTTCTAAAATGAACATATTTTAGAGAACAAAATTAGTTGTTAAACAATAGTTATAAAATATAATAACAAGGAGCCAAGAGACTTTCTTCATTTTGCCAAATATTGGGCTGTGTTTGACATATTTGTTTCGGGGTCAGTATGACAGACAAACCTGATGCCTTTAAGTATAAAGATAAGTAATTTTACCTGTTCTATATATTCAAATATGTTTGTGATTCACCCAACCTTGAAAAATATTGAAAGATGAGTGGTAACATTTATGTCATTATTTCAAATTAGAATGATAGCACATCAGGCAAGCATGGCACTTTAATATACGTATCAGCATTCTGTAAATATGCTCAACATAAACCTGGTGTGTGTGTGTGTGTGTGTGTGTGTGTGCGTGTGTGTGTGTGTGTGTGTGTGTGTGTGTGTCTGTGTCTGTGTCTGTGTCTGTGTCTGTGTCCGATATAACGTCTATCTGATACCCAAGGATGTTGTCATTTGGAAGTGATGGCTTGGACCACTGTACAGTGATGGAATATGGCGTTGTACTTAATACATCCAAACTCGCCACGGGGCCGGACGCTAGGGAAACGAACATAGTTGTTTAGACTGGACTACATTCATGTTATGCAAACATATAACACTCGGACCCATGGTGGAATGTCTCGGTCATTCAGAATAGTGAGTTGTTTTATGACGCAATGTCAATGACAACGGTACTCAGATAGCCGGCATATACTCCCAGTCCTTTCGCACATCCACGTTCTGTGCTACAACAGGTGCATAAAAAGTGCAGATTCAATCTGGTGATGTTTCATGCGCATTGTGAGAGGGCTAATCTCTACCGGAAGCTGTTAAAGTAGTTAAACGATCAGGTGGCCCCTGACTGTCAAGAATCTTGACAATATGATAATGAAAAGGGATTAGAAAGCAGGACGTACATGAACATTAGATAACAAATGATGATACAGTCACGTATAAAATATATAATGCGAATGTAGTCAAACACATTTGCAAATACATATACATATATTTTATTATATTTTATTTGTTCGGAGATTTTTGTAGGTCTGTTATAATTGAACACACAGGAGTTAAGCAGGTTGTGTAGACGCCTCTATGTTGGAATGTCAGCATGTCATTTTGGGCTTCCCTCATAAATTACTCGGACATCAAACTCACTAACTCAATGCGCTAATTGAGAAAACTACACATTAGTTGATCTTTCACTTTAAAAACTATTATCAGCACGGTGTAATCAAATATTTACACTTGACACATCCATGGAACAGTTTAACATACCTCAAGTAAGTGTGGTATAATTGTTTTCAGAAACGGTTCCATTGTATTTGTTGAATGCGCGGACCTGTAATCAAATTAAGTTTGTCACTTAGTTTGTGGTGAAGGTAATTTAAGGAATACGTACAATACGTTTCACTCTAAGCATGCCTCACACGATTTGTATACCAAGGCTTATACTGAAGCTGATATTTGCTATATTCCCAGCAAAAGAATCATCTGCTACAACCTGAAATTGAAGAGGAAAATGTTGTGTTCAGCTGACATGAAATGCATAAATATCAAGTACCCAACCTACATGTGGGTATTTACCTTTTATTTTAACAACCTTTTCCTGATAGATTTGGACTTTGTTTACCAGACAAGTATATTGAATCGTCTGAGATATTTAGTGCTAAGTTACTTTGGGTTTTAAAGGCATTTAAGGGGAACGGGATGATTCACATACGAGAACATAAAATAATTAACCTTCTTTGTACACACAGTTTACCCTAACTCACCGAGAATATGTAGTCTTCCTATGTTGTGACGGGTACAACCCGTGAGTAGTTACAGTTCGACTGAGGTTCAGCTGGAATGTTTAATCCTTGGGCATTTTCTGTCACGTTGTCATTATATTCTCCCTGTCAAAATGTAACAAAGTAATCACCACAATATATATTATTTGCAATGCACATGTACTCATCATGAATATCCATCCTATTCATAAATCTTCCTCCATAATTGTGTCTCTAAACAGCCGGGCAAAAGAAAGTGTACGCTTGAAAATTGGATATGACCAAAACATTACAAACTTTATGAAAACGTTATTCGACTGAAAATAGTCACCGAAACACTGCAAATTTAACGTAAAAGACACCCGTATTATATACATGTTCATCACCATCACTGTGTGTGTGTGTGCGTGTGCGTGTGCGTGTGCGTGTGTGTGTGTGTGTGTGTGTGTGTGTGTGTGTGTGTGTTATATCTAAACATGATGCACGGCAGGACATTATCTGTTATCTGTGCGGTTTGAAGCTGAAGTAAGCTTAATGTAATTATCCCGCAATATGCCAAGGGGAGGCACGGGCCACCGAGCCGTGGATGCCCGTGCCTATAATAAAAACAGAAGATGAGATTGGGTTAAATGGCCGAGGGTGTGCAGGTACTAGTGGGCTACTTAGCTGCTAATTGTGTATACCAAAATGCTACCGTTGCCATGGCCACGCGCGTGGCCAACGGCGATTGCAGCTAGCGCTGCTGGCCTGAGACTGCTACCGCTGTCCGGCCCCCACGGTAGCATATTTAACCACTACCATTGCTTGGCAACTCCCACGCTGCCAAAAGCAGTTCCACGCTGCTGGCCTAAGTCAGACTACCGCTGCCCGGCCCCAGGTAGCCGGCCAAAGCAGATCCCACTGCCCGGCCCCATTAGCAAAACCATTGTGCGGCTCCCGCCGCGGACCCAACTGTCAGCTACCGCTTGACAAGACGACTTCCGCCGCCGGGCCCATATACGTGGCAATTGTTTGCCCCAACGTATGTTATTTGACGATTCCCCGGCTGAAAAGTCGGGAAAGACAAGGTTCCCACTGAGAAGCAGGTAATCCCGGAAAGGTTCCCGCTGAAAAGCAGGTAGCCTTAAGCACTAGTATTAATTTGGAAGCAAGTTAATTTGTTACTAGCAGTGTAGCCCACAAGAACCCCGCACACCTCGACATAGTTTATTGTTGAGACAGGTATTGCATATATACATATATACAGCTATTAAGAAGTCATGTTTATTTACATATATCAGAATCGTTTAAAAGTATGTACATATATACAAGCGCCCTGAAAACCTATTTTACATATGTACAGGTTAATTTACATATATACAATCCGCTCTGCTGGTACCTGTAATAGAATAAACGCTGAAGAAAAGAAGTGATTAGCATTCCAGGTGAAGAGGACACGTCAGGCTGAAAAGGAAAGAAAAAGGAGTGGCAAGCTGGGTGGGTGGGAAAGCGATTAGATACAGTGACACACGTGTGTACTTGGGGAAGGGCTCCAGGTAGTGCTTGATGGCGACTACCGGACATAGCGAATTACCTGGTATAGATGACATTGTAACTGTTGTCCCCATCCTGTACTGATCAGACTTTGAGTGTAGTAAATGGATTGAAAGCTGCTGTGGGTTGCCCGAGAAGCTTAAATACTGGATGGCGCAACCTGTTTTTGAGGGTCCAGTTTGGACCAGTTCGCTAACCCTAAAGAAACCGAAGAAGACTGTGCAGTAGACTGCCTTGAACAGCCTGGCTTCATATGCTGATGAGCATACGTGAGGCAGATTATTGGTTACTACCTGCAGCAGATCTGCAGTGATCGGTTTTCTGGTGTCTGGTCGGCCTGCTGATTTGTGTAAGCCGGTTAAAATCTTGGCTACCAGGAAATGGTTTGTACAGTCGGTGAGCCCGTGGAATTTGTGGTGTGAAGACAGTGCTGCAATGTAAGTCTTGACTGTGGTAGGGGAGTGGTGAGTGACTGACAGATAAGCAATAAAGTTTACAGCCATATGTTGCACGGGATAGGTGTGGGGTTCTGGTCCGGGGCTGGTGCTGCCTCTCGGAAGCGTTTGAGCTGAAACTCGAGAGAGCATCGGCAATAGTGTTAGCAGTGGAACATACATACTTTGCCTTAAACATAATATTATATATCGGAGGCACTGCAGGATTAGGCGACGGAGTAGGCTCATCACTCTGGGGGCCTTGGTTGACTGCTTGTTGATTATTGTTACGACGGCTTGGTTGTCGCAGTAAAAGAGGACCTTTTTTGTTTGCGAGTTGCTTGCCCCAGATTTGGATGGCCAGTGTGATTGGGAACAGCTCGAGGAGCGTCAAGTCCCGTGTAGTTCCATCCGTCACCCACTGTGGTGGCCATGCGCCGTTCAACCATTGGGCTTTTATGGGGTCGGCTGGACCCGATTCCCTCGAAAGCAGGTCCTAGAGCTATGGGAATGTTTGCCACACTTACCGCATTTGTGAGTGTACTTACAGTTGACCCTGCTACAGCCAAATTTATTGAAATCCCAGCATACCTGACTGGCGATGTTCCCCTGTACGCGTTTCATTGCGCCCCGTCCGCCTGATTCTGGTTGTAGTACCGGCTGTGTTACCATGTACTTCAGCCACAACTCCTCGTCGATGTTGTCCCAGCGTCGTGAGGGGTCCCTTGACATTCTGTGTTGGAATTGTTGGTCGTAGGTTGACCAGGCATCCCCCCCGAATCGAAGTGCCGCCGTTCTTATGGTTTCCATGTAGGACAGCAACCCCTGGGTTGTGCGGACCTCGGAGTGCCTACTAACATATATACACATGAAAATGTGGAAAGCTGAAGTCCAGCTTGCCAGGGACAGGCGCTTTGGTTGCTGCTTTATTGGTTTAAAAATTACCTTACCTGAGGAGTCGTACGCCATGGTAATCGTACCGTCCTCGTGACTTCCCTCGGTGTTTGGTAGGATTGTGCCGAGGTCGACATACTCGCCACGACAGATTTTTTCCCTCACCTGTTGTTTGACGTGCGCGTCTATTCCGTCCGCACGGAAGGAAAGGGAATCCCAGTATCCTGCGATGTGATTGGCTGGCCAAGCTGCGTCACCGTCGGCCTCGTTGTGAGGATCGGGGATTCTCCCTATGTTGGGCGAAATGGCGGGAGAACTAAAACCAAACCTTACCTGTTGGTTTGCGCTAACCGGGCCGGGCGCTGAATGTTCCAGCAACTGGAGTATTTTTTCCAGTTGCTCATTTACCTGGGTAGCCGAGTTGGCAGCCTGCGCGGCATTTACAAGCTGCGCCGATTGTACGTTAATTCTGTTGCCACCTTCGATATTTCCGTAATTGGCAGACTCACCATCAGCTGTTGCCTCCTGTACAATGTGTACTCCCGGGGTTTGTCTTCTGGTTGTCCTGGCCTGCTTGGCTCCCCTCACAAGCTTGTGGTTGATGGCTGCTCTTCTCTTGGGAGGCATCACGAAAGGTCGAGGTGGTGAGTTGGTATTCCACAAGCGTAAAAATTGTCTCATGGGTGACGTTCGGGAGTAGAACGGAATGCGATACGGCGAGTGCTGAAATAGGTGGTATTCAAAGCGTAATCGGCGAAACGGTCGCGATTGTGTAAATGCGATAGGGCGAGTGTTGGAATAGATGCGAAACGGTCGCGACTGGGTACAAAGGAAACGTACAAAGCGAAAGCGATTAGATACAGTGACACACGTTTGTACTTGGGGAAGGGCTGTTCGCGAATGACGGACTAACAAAGGGCGGGATGATGCTTGGGCGGGATTATTCCCCGGGCACGGTGCCGAGTGGTGACCCGGGGTGATTGGGTTACAGACGTAATTAGCCTATGGTTTGGATACGCGCGATAAAGTCATTTAGTAGTTAGTACTAAATAAAAATATTCGCTATTCGTACTCTTTTTTAAAACTTAGATAACAAAAGTCTGTGTGCGTGTAAATACATATTTACTACCAAAAACACATACCTGAGCATCATACGACAGTATGTAGTATTCTATGTCGCCGTGTCTTTCTGTTTCGTTTGGACAAGAGAAGAAAACTTCAACACTCGTAAAGTTTTCTGGAATCTGATCAATGTGAAGATTTTCTACCTGTCCAGGAGCTATAATCGAAACAGACTCTTTATTGATAACAATATAATGAAGATGGAATGGCGCATTTTAGGATACTGTCGAAAAAACGGTATTCTGTGTCTTGATTGTCGTTAAATAACTATTATCTCAAAACGAAATGTAATTATATTACATATGACAAAATCAAATGCTTTAGCATACTCTTTTGGAACGCGTTATTGAACATGGGCAAATAGGTCAAGTAGGTCAGCTATCTTAGAACATTACAAATAGGGGTCACAGTTTGTGAAAAACTTTACAAATATGACTAAAGTTCAAGATATATTTCTTATATTATTGACCGACTCAAAAAATGTTGGTATGTGTTAGTGTGTGTGTGTGTTAGTGTGTGTGTGTGTGTGTGTGTGTGTGTGTGTGTGTGTGTGTGTGTGTGTGTGTGTGTGTGTGTGTGTGTGTGTCTGTGTCTGTGTCTGTGTCTGTGTCTGTGTCCTCTAATACCAAGTGCGAGGCAGGATAACAAGAACCAGCTTTTAACGTCTTCTGTTATGACACGACGGCCGGGGATCGAGGCCCCGATCTTCCGCTCGCCGGCAGCCCATTCTATCCAAAAGACCTCAGAGACGGTCAAGACATGACTGCTCTTTCATGTGGACCTAATACAGTTGTCGGTGTATGTTGTACTCAAATGTGCGTGCGTCTTCTGAAATAGATTTCGTCATGATTGATAAGTTGTTGTTCCCATATCGAATATAGACTGCTCTAATGGCGTATTATCAGCAACATACATATGCATCAATATGTAGGCGATTGACATATCAATGTTTTCAAACTGAAGGTTTTGTGTGACAAGACTTGTAAGTTTTTGTGTTTCTAATATGAATTAGATACCTGATGTTAATCACATATAGATCAATCAGAATCAAGCAGTGACATTGTATAATTAACATTAACTTCATCACAGTACCAGTACTGTTGGTTTGAACTGTGGTGTTCTTCTCCTCCCCTGTTCCGTTTATGTTGACACAAGATATGGCTACTGTGTAGTTCGTGTAGGGCTGTAAGCCTGTAATGTAGTAGTCGTATTTCTCATTTGCGTCTTCATTGACAGCAGAATCAGACTTCGTGTTGAAACTGTCAACTTCTGTACAGTTATGTTTTTTCTGTAACATGAAATATATATCCACAGGCATAGTCATTGTAATTGTCCTGTAAATGTGCAACTTTTTCGTTTATTTCTTTAGATTGATAATTTTCCATTAATGCAGTACGAATGTATCTTTCTCTTCACGTTGTGATCAGAAAATGGGCAAGAGTAACTGATGGCTGTACTCACTCCGTGCTCGCTGTTAAGCTGGTGGCAGGTTACATTTATAACTTGGTCAGGGTTGACGTCCGATATAACGTCTATCTGATACCCAAGGATGTTGTCATTTGGAAGTGATGGCTAGGACCACTGTACAGTGATGGAATATGGCGTTGTACTTAATACATCCAAACTCGCCACGGGGCCGGACGCTAGGGAAACGAACATAGTTGTTTAGACTGGTCTACATTCATGTTATGCAAACATATAACACTCGGACCCAATGTGGAATGTCTCGGTCTAATCATGTAGAATAGTGAGTTGTTTTATAACGCAATGACAACGGTACTCAGATCTGGATCTTCTGTCGAAACAGACTCCACTTGTTGAGTGTAAATAGCAGTGGAAATTATATCAATGGACCACTGAAACTCAGTGATGACACCTGGTTTTGCTTTGGGTACCAATAGCACTCGCCATTCATACAATTTGCATAAAAAGTAAGTATTTATTGCCTGACGCAGTACAGCAGTATTCCTGCAATGCGATGTCAGCCTGTGAACAAACCAGACAATCAAGTGATCAATGAGCTAGAAAATCCGGTGACACGAAAGTACCATTTTGTTGAAACTAATAAAAAGTCCTTAAAGTAAAGAAAAACGTTAAGAAATATACAGTGCCCGAACATTTAACATCGGTAGCTTGAACTGAACAACAAAGGTAAGAGTGGTACAACAATCATATTTTTACACATTATGCTTTTAATTGCCTTTCTCTCACTCTTGAACTGTCCGTTTGGATTGCTTAATCGATATGATAACGAAACATGGTCATACCTTTGTCATTGTAACGTCCCTGCGTGATAGACGTTATATCTACATGACAATGGATTTCTTAATTTGTCACGACTTGGTCAACACCTTACAAATGAAAGACTCGACTTCAGTATGCCCTTCATATACATACTGCATAAACAATGGATTTTCTTATGAAATATGTTGCGTAAAATTGCTTCGTATATGATTATGATGTGAAGATGTTCTACCTTCCAATGAGCTATGACTGAAATATCATCTTTATCGATAACAACACAATCAAAGCACATCGTTGCGTTTAACAATTTTGAGGACAAAAGGTGTATCGATTGTCCTTATATAACTGTTATCTTAATTACTTAGTCATATAAATATATTACAGTTGCAGTCAAAGTACATTGCTTTAAGCAAAGTCGGAAAACAATTTGCAAGTCCCTGCAAGAAACAAAGTATCATCGCCGCCCGGTAGTAATCATGAAACCATTGAAATTAGTATTTATACTAAACGGTGGTGTAACATATGTAATATTTTGGATTGCACTTTCTTTTAAGGTACAAATTCTTGTATTTGTTTGTGTTGAGTCCCATCCGGGATCCGAACCAACACTTTCAAAGTAAGGCACCTAATCGCAATCACAGGTAGTGGTTTGTCATCAGATAGTAAGGAAATTCAGGTCGCCAAGAGTGCGTGAGGTCAGATTAACGTCGCGTTGGACAGTATTGCAACTTGGTGAAGGAAACAATTCGAAGACTTTTGAAAGCTTTACTGATGCCTTGAATTGTGTAACCTGGCTTAAACTACTTGCATTGGCAACCACATGACATCTACCATGTTAGAAATGTTGAAAACTGTGCCAATAAAAGCCAATTTATTTATCTGCGAAGACAAGTTGCAGTTGTCTATTATGCTAACTTTTAGATAAAATTATATTTTAAGAATAAAATCTTGTAGAAGGTTTGCTCGGAATATTGTGGAAATACTGGAATCCCAGCATAGGGAGACTCTCCTTTATCCTGGGGACAGTCACATTTGTACGTGTTTTGTGTATTCTCGCAAACAATTTGTGAACCGTGGAAAATCAATATCAATTAAACTATAAACATATTTTCAAAATCCAAACGATATACCGAGAACAACCAATGAAAAGAAGTACACAATCTTATATCATAACAATACCAGTTGACAGCTCCTGGTATATTTCATGTAAGGTGGAGGAGCAGGTGTTTGTGTTTGTGTTTGTTTGTGTTAGTGTTAGTGTTAGTGTGTGTTAGTGTTAGTGTTAGTGTTAGTGTGCGTGCGTGCGTGCGTGCGTGCGTGCGTGCGTGCGTGCGTGCGTGTGTGTGTGTGAGACATTTAATCAAATCAATTCTAGGATAGTACAGGATATAGCAGAATCGAAATATATCTGGGCACCTAGGCTTTGGCCCTCGTGATCGAACTATAATAATCGGCGCCTAACCATCGTCTAACAGACAACACATGAGCAAACGTATTTCGAAGTAATTAATTGAGATGACATTGGTCATGTCATTTTCGTATTACATTGTACCAGATAGGCCACTATTGTTTTAGATTATTATAATGTAAACGATAGTGATGGTCCTATTAGCAATACACCTATGCTCGTGGATTTCACCAATTAGTGAACGTTTAGGACTTGCACCACTTTAACATTCCTCACATACTAAGGTGGCACATTGTTCAATGCGGAATTGAGCAAACATAAACAGAAGTTGACCTCCCGCTTAAAAACAGTATTGATCAGGAAAGGTTTAACATACATCCAGCAGGTGTAACATGATTCTGTTTATCGCTGAATGTTTGTATCTGAAATCAAAAGAAAGTGAATGAAATCCAGTCTGTGGTTTAGATCCAAATATATATTTGTTTGTTTTGTAATTATTGTCGTTTGATATATGACCCAACATATATGACATTTAATTCCACTTGACTTACAGACTGACCAGGCATGGACGGTTCATGTTTTGATTGTGTAAGTATCAAACACAGTGGAGATGGAATAACATCTAAAAATACAAGCATTACAAATTTCAAATCGCTCTTACTCCTAAGTTGTATTTTTGGAGTTGGAACAACCAGGTTTTCAGGACACGATATGTGTCTGTTTACAAAATGATGTCCACGGTCCTTAGAGAGATGCTCAAACGATTGTCATACACTTTGGCAAATACAAGCCATTTCTATCTTCAAATATACAAAATGAATACATCGTTTGTGTAGCACAATTTGTCCAAGCTGCTGGTTGGTGGGGATCGCTGGTAATGGTGTCAACCCCTTTTACGCCCGGGATCTGATCCTCAGGGTTGTCGGGGGTGCCGTCCTTGTCATTTGGTTTTCACAAAGTAAAACGTGGTATCAACAGTTTGGCATCTGTACAGTGTGTATAACGAAACTGACAACGCCTATATTGCATCCCATTGGACAATCGGCCCGTTGTTACCTGACACGCCATGATACCGATCAAAACGTTGTTCATTCCAATTGTCACATACAGCTGAAGTGAGCCGATGTCTTAAAACCTGGTAGCAGTAAGGTTAACATTAACATTGAGCGTTTCCCAAAGATATTTTGAAAAAGAGTTTAAAAAAGGTCCATTCATACCTGCCAACACACATTATACTTTGCATTTGTACTGATTAACATTATCTCAGACAGGATAAATATCAAATCGTCATGTGTGTAACATGGTTCAACGCTTCTTCTTTGTATCACGAAGGACATAAATACTGTCAAGGCTATTTCAATCAGAATTGTTTTCAGAACACTGATGACAAAATAAACCCCATGTTGCCTTATGGTGCAGACATTTGAAGATTTCTTTGGATAATGGTAGGTACTCCAAACTATGCCATGGAATATGGATAGAGTATTGACGAGATAGATAGATAGATAGATAGATAGATAGATAGATAGATAGATAGATAGATAGATAGATAGATAGATAGATAGATAGATAGATAGATAGATAGATAGATAGATAGATTAAATTATTTGATCATGTGATGAGTCCAATTCTTTTATATGCATCTGAAATGTGGGGAAACAATAGAATTACAAGAAGATAGACCTACAACTGATCGAACTATCGATACATGACATTTGTCAATGGCAATGCATCAAATTGAGACATCAACATCAATCAAGGAAATCTACGTTGTAGAACAGGACAGGTACATCTCAAGCTACACTATAAAAATAAAGCGTCAACGCCAGAGAATATCCAGTCTCGAGTATATGCCGATTCAATTTGGTGTCAAAGGCAAAATGATAGTGAAACTCATATGAATGGATCACATAAAATCAGCAATGACATCGGGTTGTCGCTGAAAGGGTAAACAGGTCATGCCCTACCGATTTGCATAAACAATCTAAGTGTTTTATTATCACTTAATACTGTGAACTTACCAGACAATAAAATAATCGATGGACATGAAAATCCAGGGGCTGGTTGGTTGGGTAGCACTCACCAATATTCCAGCTATATGACGGCGGTCTGTAAATAATCGAGTCTGGACCAGGCAATCCAGTGATTAATATCATGAGCATCGATCCACGCGATTGAGATACAATGACATGCATCAACCAAGTCAGCGAGCCTGACCACCCGATCCCGTTACTCGCCTCTTACGACAAGCATAGTCGCCTTTTATGGCAAGCATGGGTTGCTGAAGACCTATTCTACCCCGGATCTTCACAGGTCTAAAAATCCAGTGTACATACTGATTTTAATCGATGTTAATTTTGAATTACGTCTGGTGTGTATAAGAAAACTAAAGCGTTTAAGAAATATGTTCGTTTTGCAACACAGTGGGTGTGTTTTATAATTTCTTGGCCCAAACCTTCTTTGCGTAGTTGACTCTACATACAACCTAATTGGTGAATGATACTGAGGTTCTGAAGAAACTTCAGTACACCAGCATACATTTCGACCAAGTTCAAGTAAATATAAAACCTCAAAGCCAGAGAACAACCAGTCTCTATAACCCACCGAAACAGATCCATTGGGTGCAAAAAGGTCGTCAACACAAACCTAAGCGCGTTTCTTGTCCTATAATTTTGACGCGTTAAGTCTTAACATGTTTATGAAGTGTTTAGATGCTAAACGTGGTTAGACATGTATCCCTTTATATTACTTTACAAGGTATATTAGATATACAAGGACCAATGATTGAAGTGAAGTGTGATGAAATGACGTTGTAGAATTCAATCTTCAAATTAAAGATATTAAAGATTTGGCTCCTTCAAGTAACCAGGATGTGTCACCAGCATGTTTTACTTGTGCAATGTGTGTGTGTAACAATTTCCGTCACTGGCCACAGTAATCCAAAGTATAGTCACATTCTAGAAACACAGTGCCATTGAAAAATTGATTTGCCTTCCATTTGATCAACAAAATGGATGTTATACCGACAATAAGTAACTTAAGTTATATCGCTTGTGCAACCTTGTTTGTGGAGATGAAATAATAATAACATTTAATCAAATCAATTCCAGGACAATACAGGATATAGCAGAATCGAAATATATCTGGGCATCTAGGCTCGTGATACAAAATCGGCGCCTAACCATCGACTAACAGACAACAGATGAGCAAACGTATTCCGAAATAATTAATTGATATGACATTGGTCATGCCCTTTTCGTATTACATTGTACCAGGTAGGCCAGTATTGTGTAAGACTATTATAATGTAAACAATCTGAACTAAATGATGGTCCTAAAATCAGCAACATACCTATGCTCGTGGATTTCATTAATTAGTGAAAGTCTAAGACTTGCATCACAAGTGTGTGTGGCTGATGGTTGTAAGAAAAACAATTCCGTTTTTATAAAAGAAAATCCTCTTCACCTGAACTTTTCTAATTCATTTTTCAGTTAACCGCCTTTGTTTAAAAAATCAGTTGTACACGTATAATGTCACTTCCGGAAAGGGGGGTAACTAATCGGCTTCCACAATGAGTGCTACTTCACCATGTTTAACAACTCAAGATCGAATCCTCAGCTATTCCCTCTCAGTAAACTATTATACAGATCTACAAATATGTTAACTCTGAATATTATAAAGTTGGGAGGTGGACTCAACTGTGATGTAATTATTATGCATGCATATTGTTTGTTAATCATATTTGATATATATATAAATGACCATCTCAGAACTTGGGATTGTGAAGCATAGATGTAATTGTATTGATCTGACCCAAAACCTATACCAAAATTCATAATACATTCTGTATATATTTAACGTAATAGTAAATGGTATTACATTTGTTGTAAACATGTTTAGATTGTGGATATATTTTTGTTTGCGGTGTTTAGACTGTGAGACGATGTCTCATTTCATGTGTTTGTACACTAAACGTGTTTAAATAGAAAATAACAAATGTGTATTCCATGTGAGATTTAAATACATTCCTGAATACCTGTAGAGCTATACATGTCTTGCATGTCAACATTCTAAAGCATGTTTTACAGGGGTTCGCAGTGTCTCTGCAATGGCATCGCTACAGCATTGATAAATCAGAAATACCCTGGCTAGTCACCCCGAGTAAATAGCATGAAGCAAATGATGAGCAGTGTACATGTATGTGCATGTCATTTGTTAAGTATATATAACAAATGCATAAACTAGTTTCGCGTTATGAACAGTATGGATGGGTCAACTCTGATAAAGCAGAAACTATTAAGTTCAGAATGTATCAGCACAAATGTACACAATGGCTCAACTAAAGACCCTACTATCGAATGTAATCTGTCTCCTTCCTATCCCCCTACTTTGGAGTCAGTATTGTGTCAGCTGGCTAACACTATAAATCCGGCATTCCTCCAGCTAACACAGGTAGCAAAACACACACACTCACCACCATCCCACCTCCTACACCTCCCACCCCCACCACCACCACCACCACCACTTCCTCATTGTGAAGTTGACAAGATATTACAGCCAAGTGACGTCCCCAGCTGACAAAAGTTTCCGATAAGTCGATAACTTAGATAGCACACACAAACACCTGCGTCACTTCGGACTTTCCTCCCACCCCATCCTCATTGTGAAGTTGACAAGATATTACAGACAAGTGACGTCCCCAGCTGACAAAAGTTTCCGATAAGTCGATAACTTAGATAGCACACACAAACACCTGCGTCACTTCGGACTTTCCTCCCACATTAAGCTGACACGCCGTGATATAACTGGAATACTGTTAAAAAGCGGCGTTGAACCCAACTCACTCACTCACTAACTCACTACAATGACTGCCGACAATGACTGAAAAGAAGTACTGTTCTATAAATATTAGCTTCCGCTCTTTGAGTTGGTTTATAGTGATTTGATAACCTCTGACTGACCAATCAAAATCGAGTATTATATATTGAAAAATGAAAATGTATACAAGCACGATAATGCTTATTCCAGCAATGCTAAAGGATCTGATAATTCTTTTCAAAATTAGTTGTCGGATGCATAGTAATTGTATAAGAAGGTGAAAGAATATATTTTGTTACTTTTAATGTTTACTGATTTGAAAGTTAAGCCTGGAAACTACTGGAAACTTTCAGAGAGACTGATGGAATGTTGTTCAACGACATTCGGCTAAGGCGGTCTGTACATAATCGAATCTAAACTAGGGAAACCAGTGACTGTTACCATGAGCAATCTGGCAAGACATGGTGTACTTGGGATGTATTCTGACCTAGAATCCACAGGGAATACTTTTCCCCTGACAACCCTTGCTAATAAACAGGAATATACCACGTAAGTGAGTCAGTGTTTGTTGTTTAGAACAGCAGTCTTAAATAAAACACGAATAGGAAGTCTTATGTGCATCCAACATTTGACTCGTTTGATAAGGACATATTTGACTGACTCGTTATCAAACCACATTGTCAATGCAGCTCTCAAATCATTAGTTTTCTTCCGTGACAATATTTGCAATTTATGCTACATAGTATGTGATTATATTGAAACCAGCAAAGTGACAGTAGGTGTTTTGTGTTGTGATTGGGTACCAGCAGTCGGCGAGAAATGTTGATATCGAGAAAGATCACGTATCATGTTGCTAGGTTTACAACTTTGAACTAGGACGTGGAGATAGCATGCGTGAAACACCCTATCTCACAGGCCACCAGGAATAGCAGGAGAAAACATAGTTTTGATCCCAGACTTATTTTGGAGGCAATGTACATCCTATGAGAGGTGCTAGTTGCTTACATGACCACACACAACTGCATGTAAGAATCAGTAGGCGTTTGTTGTAAACTACTTCCTCTTTGTGAAGTTGACAAGATATTACAGCCCAGAGACGTCCCCGGCTAACAGAAGTTTGTGATAAGGTCGACAATTCAGATAACACAAACACTGCACAATTGACATGCACTGAAGATCAAAGCATATCTTTACACAAGTTATCAACTCCGTCAACTTTACTTCACCAACAACTGTTACCCTGCCTGGTGCTCGGCATTACGGAAAAAAACACTAAGGAGTGATCGGTATAATATCTGAGTGGAATATCCATGTTAAACTGAGGCATGTCATCTCAGTGAACTCGGACTGTCAAACTGGCTTAAATCCGGAAGCAAGCAGCCACACACCAATGCACGTTGCTTTGTAAGGGCAATAAACTTGGACGCGTTCATCAACCGCATTTCACGTCACCTTTTTAATCTAGATACTCTGGGGTCACGTGGTGGTCCAGTAGCCTAAGTTCCTGACATGTGGAGCAGAACGGTTGTATTCCGTTTTCATTGGTCATATTATTCGCATTCTTGATGATCGATATTACAAACAATTGTATTTAATGTGAGGTGAAGTAGATAGAACTCTTCATGTAGTGGAGTCATTGCCAAACAAACTCGACATACTGAACTATTAATGTGCACATTCCCTTGCAGTCACAAAAGTCAACCTGGGTAGACGGATTAAAAATCATTTTATGGTATGACTTGCCCTTGGTAAATGCATAGTGGGTTACCTTCATCCTTTCTCAAAAGGATAGCACACGGTCGCATCGATAGTTGTCAGCAATTATTGGGTGAACAAATACCTTTAGCAACAGGACAGTTGTAGGCTGAAAACATCTGTCTGTTCGTCGGAGTTTTACCCCTATTGTCCCCATTTTTGTCAATAAGCTGTTGCGTTTTCTACACATCTATCCAAGTTGATCATAATGTGAAGATTAGAAGCGACCCCGCACAGTCTTTTGTTTGATTCAATTTGAGAGGCAACTACATTGAATCGGCTGTTCAGGTTTTCTGACTTGGTGGATAGAATGTCATAGTACCCCACGACGTTGATCATGATATTTACCATAGGGAGGTATCTATTAAATGTATATTTTTACCTTTTACGTATTGGAGAACTGGGAATTATGCATAACACAGGAAGGAGGGATGGCACCGGTTTTGTCGATTCTGCAAGTAAAGGGCAGTTGAAAATGAAATTCATTTCATTCTTGTTTGCCCTATTTATGAAGATATTCGCACAAAATATTTCCCATATTTAGACTTTATTACTGGTAATAATCGGAAAGACATAATAGTTAGAATGTTAAACTCTTCCGATGTAAACTGTCTTGAGAACTTAGCCCATTATGTTAAAGATGCTATCTGTCTTCGTACTTCTAACCTGTAAATATTATTTCATGCAGCACTTGATTCCTTAAAGACAGAATATTGGAATTGTGTCAATACTTGATGTGAAACTAAATTGTATATATCTGTACGTGGGCCTGATGCCTTATTACCGAATAAACTGATTGATTGCCAGGGAGGAGCAACCCTTTCGCTGCCTTCTGAGGAACTGCTTGTGTAAGCGATATTTACAACCACTATTGTAACCATTTATTTTCAGGATAATGATGTCCACAGGTGAGTAGCTTTGCATGTTTTTGTTTTTTTTTAAAGATGTTCTGATGCGCTCAAAGGCAGGCTAAGGGATCCGGTCAACGGGATATATTGCTAGGCGGTATGTTTCACTTCCGGTCGGAGTAAACTTACAGATATATTAAATAACAACAAGGATCACATTCAATATACTGAACAAAAAAGGTAAGGGATCATGAATATTTCGGGCATTTTCTTTTTTATATTTCATAAAAATACCCAAACAAGATTTATGATCCCTTGGGGTCTTTTTATTCACTATATATACAGAATAATATATATAAGTAAGTAACAACTTAAAGTTTTAATTCAAGTAAGAGGCCACAGGCCCATAGAACCAAACATTACAGGAATACAATTACTGATAAAGTGATTTATACAATTTCATTGCATTCAATAACTGTACAATAGTAGGTTTATGATCAGAAGGCATCAGGCGAACAAAGGATTCCAGTGACGGATACAAAGTATTTAGGATCAATGTATCGATTTCTCAAATCATTAAAAGCGGGACATACCAGTGCAAAGCGGTATTCATTTTCCAATGGATTTATATGTTATTGATATTGATGAATGCCAAGGTTTGCATTGGCATGTTATAATCGGATACACGTTGTTTAAACTGATATATAAAAAGATATACATTTCCAACATATGGCATCATCCAGGCGTAGCCAAAGCCAAACTGGAATAAGATATGTTATATTGTATCAATACAGCATCAGATACGTTTGCTTCGGTAATCGGCCATTATTCATAATGACTAGGTAAGCCCGATATTTTACACACTATGTCACATAGGTGAGAAATAATAAAGGTCGACTACTTTCTCCAAGAACAGCATCATTACAAGCACTCACATACTAAGTCTGAACTTTCTCAATTTGATCCACAACTTTGTATCCCAAAAGTTCGGAGCCGTATGTAAGGATGGGCAGAACCATGCTATCGCAAATCTTTAGTGCAGTCGTAATTGGTAAGTCACAACACATTGAGTGCATATATATACTTACTCCACCTGCTTTGCCAACATCTGTTTCGATCTCGTCTAAACTAGGTTATGTGTAAAATAAAGACCAAGATCAATAAGGGGACGGTTTCGATCTGAGAGGCCCTGTAATACCATTTTTCATACATACACAGATATCCGCCATTTCGGAATACAAAAATCTTAGATTTTGTATATCTAGGTTCATACCCATTTTTTCACAGAAGTTGCTAACGCAGTTTGCCTGCGAAATAACAGTGGGCTTACCATACATCCTTGGCGAGTACCAACCCAGCACTGACAAAAGTCTGTGAAACCTTGATCTGTCCGTACACAAGTCTGTAGTTTTGAATACATATTTCTTACATCAGTTATAATATTTTCATGTATTCAACAGCTAATAAGTCGATGGCAATGTAAAGTGTGATTTACGCAGTCAAAGGCTTTTGAGAAGTCTATGGAGAAAACATAATTCTCCCACCTGTTGATTTAAAGAGGTATCATCCCATCAAGAGAAACATGTCGAATAACCTTTCCTGAATCAAGCTTGATTTATGTAAATAACACTATTTTCATGAGACCAATTTTGGAGTCTCTGGTTTAATATTTTGGTGAAAACCTTTCCATTGACTGGTAATAATATATGTTAACATTCGAATCAAAGAAATCAGTGGCAAAGACTTCAGACATCTATAGCGTCACTAGTCTTTATGCTTTGCTGAAATGCAAATTAGTTACTTCATTAATGACGACAAGAATTAACGAGTTAAACATGTGTGAAATTTTTCACCTCTTCTTTACATTATAATTGTATATTCTGTTAAGCCCCAAAGAAATAGTTTGCTTAAAACAATTACAGAATGTCATATCTCTACAATATTGGCAACACGTATCAACTTAAATGAATAATCGCAGTTACATCTGCTATACATTTCATTACCTTTGAAAGCAACACACACACACTACATGTGATTAAAAAGGGGTGGACTGGTGTACAGACAAACATGTTAGTCAAACATGTTAAATGACGTAGAGAATATGGTTCCAGTTCAAGTAATTAGTGCCTTTAATCAAATACGCAGTATATATGTATTGTTATTGAAGCACGTGTTTGTATGTTTGTATTTCTCTTCACAAGTGTGCCTGCACAGTGTCGTACAAATGCTTGTCGTGATTATTTATTTGAGTAGTCAACGATTCATACGTCTCTTGTTTTCTGATATCTACATTCTCATAATAATTATTCGCCAATGCATTCGGGTTATCACTGGTATATCCACATGGTACTTCATCGTAGGGAGTGTCTTCTCTATGCCCTGTGCCGTCTTTACCTCGAACCGTCAAATTCAGTGCATGGCTTTCTCCTCGTGATCTCAATGTCTTTGCTGGCTGAACAACCTTACTGAAAGTTCAGATACAACAGAAGTGAAGGACAAAAGGTACATGGCCGACATGAAGGAACCATATTTGCTCAAACGAGATTCTGAAATGCGTTCTAGTGTTCTAGTTAGTTATTTATTACATAAACCATACGATATTTCACATCGTAAGAAGCAATTTAGAATAGAAGGTTTATCATACATGTATGCTTCAGCTTGATAGAGTGGGTTTTATGAAGTTGGGAAAAGGTCATAACACATGATATTCCACTGCAGTTAACATAACATATTTGCCTACAAGCGTGATCTCCCCCAAATCGTTTGTGTCTTATGCCAGAAAACAAGCTATTTTACATTCTGTTTACGCTAGTTTTATTTCGACAAGGCAAAATAATGACAATAAGTAATTTATGGAGTCTGCTCTTACCGTTCGTTTTTTTCATGAAAATGTTTCTATATAAACTGTAAATATCTCATTTAACTCGTAAATCGAGATTGTTTATATTTTTAACATTTTGCAATTACAAGGGGGATTGAGATTTTCACGTTTTATATTTGTAATTAAAAAATGTAATTTTTCGGTTGACAATTACACAAAAGATATGTTATAAATAGGAAACGCCATGTGTCTCGTGCAATTTCATGTTTCACTCGATACATGGAATTTAATTTTATAATTATATATTGAGAATAATATTATCTAGGCAGGGTATAATACTCACAAATATATGACAAGGATTATGATGACAGAAAGCAGGATAGCGGTGGTCACCCCAAAGGCGATCCATGGTGTGACATTTTTGTCAGCCCGCAGTTCTATACAAAAGGGAATGAGAAAGAAAGAAAGTGATATTCTCATAAGTATATCCTTCCGAGGCTGAGGTGTTACATGTACCAATTTATATGTCAGGAATATCTAAATATCGCGACGTTAAAATACACATTAATCATCAAAACAAGAGGGGAAAATCTGAACAAAGATATATGTATTGCTGATTCCAGCAAATGTACAACCAAATCCCTGTCGAAAACCCGGGTTCGATTCCCGACATGGGTACAATGCATGAAGCCCATTTCTGGTGTGATATTGCTCGAATATAGCTAAAAGCGGCGTAAAACCATACCCACTCACTCACTCATGAAAGTAATCATTGCTGGAATCACAATTCAACAGGTTTTCAAAATATTTATGCCTTTTATACTTTATTTCCACCTTCGACCAAATAAAGGGACACACACATGTGAAATGATTGTCATGGTCGTTTATAAAAGGTATTGAATATCTCTGATATTAACAAAAGATATATTGTTTCTTCTTCAGGTGTGGTGGCAAGGGTTACATCAATATGATAGGTGTGTTATTGTATTGTATGCAATTCACGTAGATATTTTAAGGAGGTCTGATATAATATACGTGTGATGTCTTGCATGCAATTCCCTGGTATGTTCGGCATGGTACATATCTTATGTTATATTGTTTGCAATCCACACTGAATGTATCTCGTTGTGATTCCGGGTTCGAATTGGTCTCTAGAAACCCTTGCTTCTTCTGCAAGGCGACTGAGGATTTGATTGTTTTATGTCAATGCACCATTCCAGCGTAGCAGAGAAACATGTAGGTCTGTCTTTTGTCAACTGGAAGTTGTGATTTCCACTTATGGTAACACATACCATCGACACTTCTGTATGTAAGACGGCGATCGTGATCATACTACGATAGGCGGCTGAGTCCTTAGTCCTTAGTCTATCGTCATTGTATGATAGGCTGCTTTGACGAAGTACTCGTACGTTGCAAATGATTTTTCAACATCATCCCCTTTGAGGGACACACAAGCGTGAGTGCCAGGGACCCACTGGTGGAGGGTTTCCTGCAGGCGGTGTGAATACTCCATCGCACAAATGACGTCATCATCCTGTGCATAATGCTTACTATACATTTTTGGGAAGAGGCGGAAGTCTGATGCTGCCAACTCTGGAGAATACGGACGATGCTCTATTAACTTCAACGACGTTAAGCCTTGATATTCTTATGCAGTTGCCTGAGCAGATTAACTGCTAATGGTCTGACATTCTGGAGGCTAGTCCACTAGAAGAATTCCATTGCAATCCCAGTAAACCGAAGCTATCACCTTGCCAGAGGATGGAACAGACTTCGGAGGAGAAGACGTTAGGTAATTCAACAGCTTTGACTGTTGTTTACTCTCTGATAGTTGGTTCAAGACTTATCCATGGCTGCAAATCGCTGGAGAGTTTCGGATCAGGAAGCCTCGTGCAGATAGGCCTTTGTCATTATCAGTTCATTCTTCAGAGAGTTCTCAAGTCTCCCGTGATATCAATCTATTTGTCACTCATGTGTGTTTGGAGCTCATGCACTAAACTGACAATGTGTTCTCAGATAAATTCATGCATGTATGTTAGAATCAGTCTTTCATTAATCATTTTGTAAAACGTTTAGTAAAACGACTGTCCTTGAGGTAAATATAACTCCTGTCATTTGACACGACATTGGCACTCGTGTTTGTAAGAAATATTACACAAGATAACATCTGTCCGGATTTGGGTCAAAACATGTCCCCAGTGTCTTATCATTTTCGTTAGAGTTGATAAACTGAGACTATCTGACACCTGGTGAAATATGTGTGTCTCACAATAAAATCAGTCTTGCAACCACAATTATACTATATGTCTGGTTACTGGAATTATAAAGAGTGTCAATTGTAATGTGACAAGCGTGTGACATCAATGTAGGACGTCATGATATCCGTACAGGCTAGCATTATGCTTACCATACAATATTTTTCAGGTTTGGGGAGAGGCGGAAGTCTGATGCTGCCAACTCTGGAGAATATGGACGATGCTCTAACGACGTTAAACCTTGATATTCTTACGCAGTTGCCTGAACAGATAAGCTGCTGATAGTGGGTTCAAGACTTATCCATGGCTGCAAATCGCTGGAGAGTTTTGTATCAGGAAGCCTCGTGCAGATAAACCTTTGTCATGATCAGTTCATTCTTCAGAGAGTTCTCACGTCTCCCGTGATATTTATCTATGGTAAACTACTGTTATTGCGAACAAAAAGGGACCACTTATTTCAGCTCGTTATAATCGCAGTTCGTTTTATAAGCATATATACAACATATAAACAGTAGTTGGCCTGGACCACAAAATAAGTTCGTAATATCGGTCAGTTCCACAAGAAAAAATACCCATATATACAAAATATACAATTTTGTATATTTGATATTTCCAAAATATACAATTTTGTATAGTTGGTATTTCCAAAATATACAATTTTGTATATATGGTTAGATTTTACCACTGCTTCATTCAATTTCCTCACCTCTTATAGAATGTTTCACATAATATGTGGTTGCAAAGTTTACTAATGATACCGAACAGTATAATTATTGCATGTGACAATAATGCTTTAATACTATTTTCATTATGACAACGATATGATGTAGACCAGTGTTTGCCCAGCGTAGAGGAATCTGGTTAATCTGTATCACTTAACGAGTGGTGAATAGCTTACTCTGCCCACAGTCGAGAGCAGCACAGTAATTAGTAGTTTAGACCAGGCGAATACACTGGTCACACTTGACTGGTCTGTCTGATGATTCGGTCACCTGCCAAATGGGATGTTTGACAATTGGGTGTGAACCTTACAGAGGAAGTTATTTTATGAATGCGTCACGTGTTTAAAAGAGATGACCATTATCTAAGTAAAATACTTCTAAGATCATAAAGGACATAACATTTAATAAAGTGAAATTCATTTTCGACAAACTTTTATAACAATTTTAAAACAGTGCGGGCAGATTCTATTTTCTAAAAGGTTTGGGGGGTTGTAAATCGTCCTGTTTCGATCCAGATCTAAAACTAGCTAAAATGCGACGGTGGTCCCTGTATTTAAAACATAAGGAGCAACAACGTTACGATCATGAAAGTTCTTAATGTATTGCCCTTAACGTTATGTTTATCGTTCCAAAGCTTTGTTCTCCAGCTCAGTTCATCTTTGTTTACGAGAACGTTTTTAATATGGGCAATTTTCTTCTTTCGGGATTGGAGCAGTCATAATATTCATAACATCATAAATATTAAGATTACAGGCAATTTTAACAACTTTAGTACTCCATGAACTTTTACATAGTAACCATTTTCTTCATCAAAGCGTTACAAGTACTGTTATTAAATCTTGGGGTAGTCTAAAAACATTAAATTAGCATGTAATGTAACAAACGGGGAGGAGAGACCCATGTCTCCATTAGTGGCTATACATGGAGGTACCGTTACTAATACCAAGAAATAATTTACCGGCTCTATTGTGGATTAGATTAACGTTTTATCCTCATATACCAGAGCCATAGATCATTACCGGCTCAACAAGACTTTCATACAGCTTCATAAAAAAACATCATAAGACATACACCTAACAGAATAAGACAAAGCATGGCTGGCAGAATTGTACAACTCTTTCACAGTTTCACATATCTAGATGCTCGTCAACCCGTAGTCCCAGATAACGATATGATTCTACATAGACCAGTGTTTGCCCAGCGTAGAGGAATCTGGTTAATCTGTATCACTTAACGAGTTTGAATAGCTTACTCTGCCCACAGTCGAGAGCAGCACAGTAATTAGTAGTTTAGACCAGGCGAATACACTGGTCACACTTGACTGGTCTGTCTGATGATTCGGTCACCTGCCAAATGGGATGTCTGACAATTGGGTGTGAACCTTACAGAGGAAGTTATTTTATGAATGCGTCACGTGTTTCAAAAGAGATGACCATTATCGAAGTAAAATACTTCTAAGATCATAAAGGACATAACATTTAATAAAGTGAAATTCATTTTCGACAAACTTTTATGAACAATTTTAAAACAGTGCGGGCAGATTCTATTTTCTAAAAGGTTTGGGGGGTTGTAAATCGTCCTGTTTCGATCCAGATCTAAAACTAGCTAAAATGCGACGGTGGTCCCTGTATTTAAAACATAAGGAGCAACAACGTTACGATCATGAAAGTTCTTAATGTATTGCCCTTAACGTTATGTTTATCGTTCCAAAGCTCTGTTCTCCAGCTCAGTTCATCTTTGTTTACGAGAACGTTTTTAATATGGGCAATTTTCTTCTTTCGGGACATTGGAGCAGTCATAATATTCATAACATCATAAATATTAAGATTACAGGCAATTTTAACAACTTTAGTACTCCATGAACTTTTACATAGTAACCATTTTCTTCATCAAAGCGTTACAAGTACTGTTATTAAATCTTGGGGTAGTCTAAAAACATTAGCATGTAATGTAACAAACGGGGAGGAGAGACCCATGTCTCCATTAGTGGCTATACATGGAGGTACCGTTACTAACACCAAGAAATAATTACGGGCTCTATTGTGGATTAGATTAATGTTTTATCCTCATATACCAGAGCCATAGATCATTACCGGCTCAACAAGACTTTCATACAGTTTCATAAAAAACATCATAAGACATACACCCAACAGAGACAAAGCATGGCTGGCAGAATTGTACAACTCTTTCACAGTTTCACATATCTAGATGCTCGTCAACCCGTAGTCCCAGATAACGATATGATTCTACATAGAACAGTGTTTGCCCAGCGTAGAGGAATCTGTTTAATCTGGTTAATCTGACTGTTGGAATATTATCTATGCATTATCCTGTCTAAAAATCTAGATATATTTACAATATCATGTATGCATTTTTGAATCATTGTATTCCGGAGTGGTCTTCATATAAACTTCTTTACCAATCCGCTTCATGTACATTTTCAGAAAAACATATCATAACATGGGAATACCGTTCGAATTGAGCCTCGCTCAATTTCCCTGTGCGCTGTGATTTTTTATTATTTTTTTTAAAATGAAAATTTTACAGGGACTAGCTGTGCTACCACACATGTTAAACCATTTTTACAGTTTTGTCTAATTTTAGCGATAATGAAAACTGAGTAGAGATAAAATATATTGATGAACAACGTCTTTATTACAGTTAGGAGCGACGCTTAGGTGTATGTTGTAACACCATTATCAAGCAAGTGATGTTGTTCATCCACAGATCTTATCCTCTCTCAATACTCCAACTTCTAAATTCCTCGCAAAGAAGATAATGATACTTGTTTTGAATCTTGCCATCGTACAAAATATTCTTCGCACAGTATTCAAGAAACAATGTAATATTAATATCATACTACGCCATCAATATATGTTGTGCAATATTTGAGAGGTTGGCGCCTGTCGGGACGGTGTGAGATGCTAAAACTGTTCTTGTATAGTCTAGTATCCTTTGGCTAGTGACAGCTACCACTGTTTATTCCCATTCAAGTTGCTAACGGTGTTTCATCTAAACAGTATTATGGGAACGGAAATTAAAACATTACTTCATTCGTTATGCTACCATTTTTGAATATATGTCCATGAGATTTATCTGTTCATTTTTCCGTATTTTTATTACGGAACTTATAGCTTTGTGTGGCACAAACGATCAAATAGTAAGATGACTACAATTAAAGGGCATTAATAACGAGAGGCTGTTCACATATATGTACATCATATATGTATCACGCGAATCATTTCTGATTTTACTCGACGTTAGAGCTAGAAACGTTACCTACTTCCGGCGCAGCGGTTCTAGATGTTGGCGCTATCTAGATTGGGTCCCTGACACATGCAGCTCTATTTGATGGGTGTATTGTACTTAATAAGCTGAACTTTTATGACTATTTTGTGCAAATATATACTGGTCACTCCAACTAATCTTTGTTACTAAAATATATAGGATTGTTGTCTATAACGTGTCCATTCGTATGTCTGTTTTACGTCTGTTCTACTAATTATTGACACTAAGAAACTCGTACAATTTTTTAAATCATTACTAAACGTGTTGTACTTGTCTACATCTGAATTGAAAAAAGTGGGAGAAAAGTTGCTTACTGTATTTTGCCGCCTTTGATGGTTCTGATGATCAAGATGACAACGTCAAAATCTAAGTGTTCAGGAGTCGATGAGGATTCAGGAGTTTTTGAATTGATGCGGAATCAAGGTTGGGGGTTATTATAGGCCTAATAGTGCACCACATGATTTATGTCCAGGCCCCCGTGACATGCAGTTGTCATGTGACATGTAATTAACTAATTGAATTGCAAAAACAATTCCGACAGCAAATAACCGCATCCACAACAACAATGCGTGGATGCAAAGAAAGAAACCATTTTAAACCCCTTTCTGTATATTTGTATTTGTATTCCTTTCTGAAACTATCATTCTACAAACAGTTGTGTTCACCGCCCATTGTGATACTTCTACTTAAGAAAATAAAAAAGGATGTTTATTTAGTCATTTGACATGCGTTCATTGTAAACAAGGATTAGTGTGAAAGGATTACTAAGTTTGTCATCCAGTATAATGCACTTCCTCGATTAGCATAATTAGAACAGAGTTTGTAATTAGTTATATCCTGACTCCAGTTAACCAAGGCAGCTACATCAGTTGTGATTTATGAATTTATGAATCTTAATGAAAATAACGACCGCCTGTCACAAAAATGCAAACGAACATTGAACACGCACAGTTGCAGATTTTCCTTTCGTACATTTGAGGGTGAACGTGAACGAAGCCGTGCAAGATGCCTTACAGCGATTTGTCTTCAGAACACATATTGAGCTCAGGTAAGTTTATTAATGATGATATTTTCATCCATTCATAGATATGGCGATCATGAGCGCTGACACTGTATGTATTCGCAATAGAACATTTGGAAGACTAGACACAAATTGAGTCACAATATGACAACATCAAATCAAAGAATTTGTTTAATGCAACAGATTTAAGGCATTGAAATTGTACATTATTATAAAATACATGAGTGTCGCTACGTCTCATGTCAAATACATCAATAAATTCTTATTAAAAAATTTTAATTTAATATTACTATGAATTTATAGCTAAAATTATGGAGTCTTGCATGTCGAGCCAACAAACTATAGTACATATTATTCACCTTGGAATTTCTGTTTACTGTGCTTGCGGTGGGGTCAACCCTATTCCCAAAATGGACAGTTCCAAATACTACTGCATAAAATATTAATGCCAATTTGGAGAATATTACCAAATGAATGAATGCAAGTAAAACTTAATCCAGGGAAAAAGAAAACTGTTCAATATCACGTCAAAGTGTGCCCAAGTGCAAAACCTAATCTTAAAATGAAAGGACTTTGGTATTAATATTTCAGTCAGATTATGATATTGGCGAGTTAACGAGGTAAGCCCTATGATTAATTGTCTTAAATACCTTTCTGGTGTCCACCGCCGTGAACCATACTCAATCACTCAGATAAATAACCCCTTTTACATAAGTCATGAACAAGCATATATATATTGCCAATATTTTGCTCCCATGTTTTGGATAATTGTACCAAAGAAAAAGAATTAATCCTAGAATGTCTACACATTAATTCATTACGGACGCTGAAATAATGCCGATGAGACGTTAATTTTTACCTCGCCCACTCACTGATTACGGACTATTTGTGGGCCAATAAGAGGTACAAGCCACGTGAAAATGTAGAGTGAGACCAACGTAGCCATTACACCTTTTTACAAGATGGAAAACATCTTTGCTGTTAGTGATTACATATAAAGAAATCTAACCAATTCACAGGCTATACGTTGTAGAACTGAATGCAAGTCATTCCTACCTGATACCATTAATAATTGGAATAGTCACCGGAAAAAGAGGATTATTAAACTTAGACAATGTTATATTCAGTTAAGCCATGATACCAGATTTTGTCACTTTAAACTTCCATCGGCTTAAAAACACATCTCAGATAATACATCATGCATGCTCTTGTGGCTGTCACAATGGTACACTGCATTAATTTTTACACATGCCCCAACTACAATATATTTAGAAACGATTCTATTCTAAAGGTTAAGTGAGTTTCTAATCAGTGGTTTATTGGAAACAATTTGAACAGTGCCTAATTTAGCTATTTTGAAATCGGCCATGTACATCCGACATTCGGGTGGATTTGCACATATATAATAACTAGTAGTAAGACTTAATACATACTTTGAGACACGTATTAAGTATTAAAGAGTTAAATAACTTTTCTTAGGAAACCCCTTTCCATCAACCGCACTGTTGACCTATCTTTTTTGTTCTGTTTTGATGTATTGATGTATTATTTAATACAATATGTATATCTCCCCTCATCCCAATGTTAATAAAAGGAAGCTTGGTGGGGACTTTTGGGATATAAGAAATGAATACAGACTGCCATATTGTCTGAATGTCTTAACAATCACCGGGTGTGACCACGTAGACAGGATATCATTCGGGTTTCTCATAATTACTCCATGAGCATGCTTGGTATTATAGCTTGGGGATATTAAATGTAAGTTTGTTATCAGAGGAGATTGATAGTGAACTTTTAGTACCAGTTAGATATGATATCTATATGACTTCTTTCTGTTTGACAAAGGATTAAGGGTATATGTCTGGGTAATCCTTCCACGCTGATGAAAGAAAGTCACTCTACTAGTTCATGTAATCTACGTCAAATAAGATCAGAACACATGCATTATTACAACATACTCAGGATACCAATAACAACGAAATGTACAAATTAACAAACATGATCAATATTATTATTACATGTTAATGCCATGTATGTAAATATAGCTATATAAACATATGTTTAATTTTTCAGCTTGTGTGAAGTCGTCCATAAATACAAGAAAACGTATATTTTCCCAAAATTATATTACCCTCAAAAGGGCAATTATATTCATGTTACATTTTTTCAGTCTCTTTTTTAATTCGAATGACGTAACATTTATGTTACTTTGATTTTATTAGACCCATATGTTGTTGTTACAGACCCAGGGATTGACTAGGTTCATTACATGTCATAAAAGTGCCGGGACATAATATGGTGGCAATACATTCTCTAATTAACACCTGTCACAAAGGGACGGGCAATTTGGGTTTGTCCTCAGGGAATGTGTTATGCAATTTGTGTATTCACGAAATAACATTCAACAAATTATGTACATGGTCCCGTGATGTAGGATTGATGCATTCGTACTTTTTATAAATAAATGAATTGCATTTTTTTTCTTAACCGTGTGCGAAATACGCATAATGTCGGAAAGCGCAAGTTAAATACTGACTTCATCCCAAAATAAATCACAAACCCTCTCTTATAATTTGTATAATATTCTATATTTTAATTATGTAAATCACGTTCCTGTCACTTTTAAAGTAGAATACGTTAGTCACTCAACCAATTCCATTATTATTTTCCCAAAGATCAAAGATTAAAGCAGTTATCAAGATTTATTTTCCATATCTTTAAAAATACTTAATCTTTACATTGAAACTGCCATCATGATGTATTATTATTATTATTATTATTATTTTTACTATTATTATTGATGTACATATGGTTTGCACCCAACCATGCGCGTGCCAAATTATACAGCGTCAAGCTTTTAGAGCGCCAACTAAGTTTTCCAAAGTAGAAATTAAGCCAAATGAATATATATCAAGTTTCCTTTTGCTAGAACATATGCATGCTGTTGTGTTTTTTCAAGGTAATCTTCGTTCTCGCATTGATAACAATATTTAAAGAACAAGTATTATAAAATATAATACGGGAATATATTACACACGTTATTTACGCATCCGGTTGCTCATAATACAATTTTCCCCACGGACTACCGTTTTACAAAACGCGATTTTCCGCGTTTCCGCCGAGATTTCACATTATAACAATGTATATCTACAATGAAACCGACAGCTCAGAACAAACCAAATTCAACACTTTTTAGTAGTGATAAAATAGTTTTCATCTTCTGTGCAATCCACTCTGTTGGCATATGTGCACCAGAGCATGTTACAAAACACACCGCGGCCTCCCCGTAAAACAAATCCAAGCTCAAACACTTTCAATACAGAAGTTACCGCCAAAGCAATCGACCCCGACAGCTAATCCCCTCTGTGCATTTGACCATAAAGTCTACTCACATACCAGACGACTCAACCGCCAACCCGTCAATATCATTGCAAGGACAGTATGTACTCCCGCTAACAGTGTGGAGTACTAATTAAACATTCCAGTAATGTTACCCGCCACTAAATCAGTTTTTTGTAACTTGCTGATACTATTTTGCACATACAAAACATTTATAGAGCAATACATAGCAATTATCCTCCTTTACCAACATATACAAAGAAACACAGTGCTCAACTTAAAACACTTCAATTTGCACACACTGTATATCATAATTATACACAAATACATAATAATTATCTCCCTTTACCAATATATACAAACAAAACAAATTTGGATACACCATATATACAAATTTGTATATTTTGTATATGTCATATATACAAACTTGTATATTTTGTATATATCATCTTTCCAATCTTGTATATCCTTTGGAAATATCATCTTTCCAAAGGATATACAAGCTTGTATATATGGATTTTTTTTGCAGTGTTCGTTATAAGCGTGTTCGCTATAAACGTAGTTTACTGCATATGTCTCTACTATATTTGGTATATGACGTGTTGTGAGAAGTCGATCATCCACAATAATATCATATATATTTTATGAACACTTTCCATAGTGATGGTAGTGGAAAGTCATCCTGCTTTTTGACCATCCTTGAGGCTCTCTCCTTCTCCCTTGATCTCCGTAGACCACCTCTTAACAATTTGCAAAGGAATAAGCAACATCCTTGGTCGGAACATTTCAACACAATGAACAATCTGCCGGAAGTCATTCGTCAATGACATATAAATATCGGATGGAAACAAGACAATGTATTGTGACGTTAAGCAACCCTTCACATTGATTGTCTAGTTGCCAGGTTTACAAACACGGGCGTCAGCGTAAAGTACAAAGAATCCGTATGTGAGCGAGGGGAGGGTGATGGTGTTTGCGCTGACACCACCAGGAACCAGAAAGGGTATCTCGTTTTCAACCAGATGGATAGGCTGGTGGCCGTTGAGGATCACAGTTCTGCAAGAGACAAAAGATATGTCTCAGTAGCCTTTCAGTACATGTTCTCGGGGATAGAGAGATTTTGTGTCATTACATGATGTGGGTTCTCTTTAGTAATGCCATTCCACGTGTAACACAAGGTCTGTATATTTCTAAGAAATTACTTAATGGGCTATGTTTAGGTGTGCTGGTTGGTTTGTTGTTTAACGCCTCACTCAGCAATATTCCAGCTATATGACGGCGGTCTGTAAATAATCGAGTCTGGACAAGACAATCCAGTGATAAATAGGGAGGTACGTTAAGGATCTTTTTCACCCACTGGGAATGGCAAACCCTAGATGTACGAAAATACTAAAATATTAGTATGAATTTATCGGAGCCTTTTCCCCTTCCAGTTGTATGTGTGTACGTCTAGCATGACCAAAGAACAAACCAATAGTTAAAATAAGCGAAAACTGCCGAAACTAGGAACAAAGCTGTTTTTTACTATGTGTTTGTCTTTATCTTCATCCCCTCAGAAAATTAGCTGCTCTTGTGCATTAAACGAACACGGATGCCAACAGATAAAACAAATTATTTGTTAGGATGTCATACCTCGACTGAACACAACCTCCTTCCGGTGACAACAGGAAGTAGTCCATATATCCCCCTTTGTATTCTGGGAAAGTCAAGTTCACTGCAACAATGTCCAGGTTCATTGCAAACACAGTCAGACTCCCACGTGGATAGTAATATGGACTGAAATGTAACACAACATTTTATTATTGTTCTATTATTGCTTGTCTTTCTCCCACGTGGATAGTAATATGGACTGAAAGGTAAAACACCATTTTATTATTGTTCTATTATTGCTTGTCTTTCTCCCACGTGGATAGTAATATGGACTGAAAGGTAAAACACCATTTTATTATTGTTCTATTATTGCTTGTCTTTCTCCCACGTGGATAGTAATATGGACTGAAAGGTAAAACACCATTTTATTATTGTTCATTTATTGCTTGTCTTTCTCCCACGTGGATAGTAATATGGACTGAAAGGTAAAACACCATTTTATTATTGTTCTATTATTGCTTGTCTTTCTCCAACGTGGATAGTAATATGAACTGAAAGGTAAAACACCATTTTCTTATTGTTCTATTATTGCTTGTCTTTCTCCCACGAGACTAATGTTCTACTGATTTTCAATCGTTGACACTCAAACAAACCTGAGATGAACACGTGGAGTGTGCCCTGTCACTGCTTCTAACATCCAATAGTACAATCATTGGTAATGTAACCAGATGATATTCATTAATTTAAATACTAGCAATGTTTTGGATTTCAAACAAGAACCTTCCCAAATGATGTTCGTTATTCCTGTGCAGAACACTTGTGATAACAAAAAGATTCATCATAATTACTTTATGGACCTCATGCAGTGGCAGTACGCTCTTACGGTGGGCGGGCCCACGACTCGAGGCTTGAACACGGCGTTGCCCACAAGCTTCTTGAAGAGAAAGGTTAACCAGTAGTCCTACCAAAAAGGAAATTAGGTGTTATACAATGATCATTTTTTGCTTGTTGATAAATCGAGTTTGCACCTGACAATCCAGAGATCAGCATCAAGAGCATCGAACCACGAAACTGAGATGCGATAAGATGCTGTCAAGTGAGTGTGTTGTGATTTACACAGCTTTGAACTGTATTTTATGTCAGGTGAATGCATGTCTTAGTGAAACACACGAGTGAGTACGTGAGTAAGATTTTTACGCAGCTTTAAGCAACATTCCAGAAATTTTACGCGTTGGACACCGAAATGGGATGGACACAAACGTCCCCACGTAGGGAGTCGAACCAGAGCCTTCGGCGTGACGAGAGAACGCTTTAACCATTAGGCTATCCCACCAATCCCGACTAGCATGAGCACGGGTATCTGGGATGCTCGCACAACTCTGGCACAGCGAACTGCACTGCTTTTAGACAACTACACCGTCGGTGCCTATATTTGAGAACACATATAATGCATTATCTATGAAACATCTAGAGACTAACCATTAACCATTTCATATGTGTGTGTGTGTGTGTGTGTGTGTGTTTGTGTGTGTGTGTGTGTGTGTGTGTGTGTGTGTGTGTGTGTGTGTGTGTGTGTGTGTAAATAACCCAAAGATCCTACCTCTAGAAAAAGCCCGTCGTAATTGAAGCACATGTAATGTATACACACCGGTAGGGGTTCGTATGTGAATGACTCCAACAGGCGATTGGCTGATCCAAGTCCATACAAGTCCTGCCTGAACACATTCTGAATGCCTGATTGGGCGGCCATGCCGAGCTTGTCCATCCATCTACAGGTGAACATTAATACATAGATCTCAATCACCTTCATGATATGCGCTGGAGACTCATGGAGTGGAATCGTCTTCAGCAAGAAGGTACAGATATTCTGTACGTGAAGCATGGCTAGATATCACAGCAAATGAAAAAGCACATCCTTCTATACATTTAGATAATGATGGACAGGGTCAAACAGTACCAAACTGTTGTTGGTTGATTGGTTGGTTGGTGCTTGGTTTGTTGGTTGGTTGGTTGGGTTGTTGTTAAACGCCTCACTCAGCAATATTGCAGCTTTATGACGGCGGTCTGGCCAATCCAGTGATCAACCAAGTCAGCGAGTCTGACCACCCGATCCCGTTAGTCGCCTTTTACGGCAAGCATGGGTTGCTGAAGACCTATTCTACCCCGGATCTTCACGGGTCACCCAACTGTGAAGCTGTTCGTGACTATTGTCTGAAATACCCACAAAAATCCCCCCAGAAAGGTGTCCGTCATGTTCAGCACTCCGCCATTGTAAAAGGAACCTGTTTCGCCCAGGAGAAGAGGTTTGTTGGACGCCAACGCTCCTGTAGCCTTGTGTGCAGACGCAAATGAAGCATTCAGTGTATCCATGAAGGTTGGGTCTGTAAACATCTCTTTGGTTGTATTGTCCCCATTTCCAAAATACCTTGAGATAATAAAATGTCAGTGTGCTTGTATCACTGAAAGTATAAAACTCAAACAAGCAGAAGGAAGAAAGGTGTGTACTTTACTTACTGTGAATAAATCACTCGTTTGTACTACCGTAAGGGGGAGTATATATTACATTCATCGAGTTTAAACTACAATCATGATTTAGTAGTGGGTGAGTGAGTGAGTTGGGCTAAACGCCGCTTTTAACAGTATTCCAGTTGTATCACGGCGTGTCAGCTTAATTTTGGAGGAAAGCCCGAAGTGATGCAGGTCTCAGACTTTTACAACTTCGGTGAAACCCACGAGCACGGGTATGGTGCAGATAAACCTAGAAAGATAATGGGGGCGAACCGGGATTCGAACCCACGCTCATAGGTTTCTGGCGTGCCCAAGGGACGCAACTCTGCACAGCGAATCGCGGTGCCTTAGACGACTGGGCCACCCGTGCCCCCATGATTTAGTAAGTTGTTACACAATGACCATGACATTTAATAACAGACGACACCCTTGTTTTCTTTCAGTACAATACACCTCATTGTTTAAAAATATATTCGCATAAAGTAGGTATTTTCATACGAAGGAGTCGTTTATACAGACACATTCAAGTGAGATGTGTCACTTCCACGAGTATGTTTCCTTTTAAAGAGTCGTTTATACAGACAAATACAAGGAACATGTGTCACGTACACGAGTATGTTTCCTTTTAAGGAGTCGTTTATACAGACAAATACAAGGAACATGTGTCACGTACAAGTGTATGTTTCCTTTTAAGGAGTCGTTTATACAGACAAAAACAAGGAACATGTGTCACGTACACGAGTACGTTTCCTTTTAAGGAGTCGTTTATTCAGACAAATACAAGGAACATGTGTCATGTACACGAGTATGTTTCCTATTAAGGAGTCGTTTATACAGACAAATACAAGGAACATGTGTCACGTACACGATAATGTTTACTTTTAAGGAGTCAATTGTACATATACAAGAAACATGTGCTGTAGACTTGTGTATGCATTCATTAGTGGCGAATAACCTGAGTGTTTTGTCCTTCAATGTCGTAATGTATTTCATATTTTCTTTTCTCAATCCCAACACGCATCTCGTAGGCAGTTACGGCTGACTGCAAAAGGGGTTTGGATACATCAAACAAACATTTGATGAGCTGATGACAACATCGACTTTATTCATACTCACTGGTGGAACGTTACCCCATCCAGCGCACTGGCTCCGCCTGCAGCTAAAAACCTTATATGCGAAATTAAAAAAAACAACAGATGTGAGATATTTACAGAAATACCAAGCAGCATATGTATAAGGAGCATTCATTTCCATATTTCAAGGGCCGGTCGGGTAGCCTAGTGGTTAAAGCGTTCGCTCGTCGAGCCGAAAACCCGGGTTCGATTCCCGACATGGGTACAATGTGTGAAGCCCATTTCTGGTGTCCCCCGCCGTGATATGGCTGGAATATTGCTAAAAGCGGCGTAAAACAACACTCACTAACTCACTCCATTTTTCAATGAGAAAGTTGACAACAGATACAATTGTCATTGTTATTTGTAAGATCCATATTCCTTCAAGGAACCAATACTGCTATTATAAATAGATATGGATAATGATTGTTAATTATAGAAATACTAAAAAAATATACACTCAACATAGTTAGATTTTAGTTTTCCTATTCCTTCAAAAATGATTATAATCTTTTTCACCAAACAGGATAAAAAACATTTTCAATACACAAAACGGTCATGTGGTGTTGCATATTTCGAATAAGATGTGGTCGGGTGAAATATTACTCTTCCAGCAGGCCAGTTTTTTTCCGATCCCCTTAATGCCTATCACCAGGCAGGGTAACAACAAGTACTATCTTCTTACCGTCAATTTCGTGTGCCGCGACCAGTGGACCGAAACAGCCATCCCCCCGCTCTCCTTCGAATAGACGTTATCATTGCATGGGGCAGTAGTGTATGCTTGCTGTTTAAATGCACCATGTTAAATTGAGGTCCATCCACACAAAGATATTTTACACTGAATCTTTGAAAACAAACTCACTCTTCCACATATGAGATGGTAGCGTTTGATAAAATGCCCGCAACATCTGGCCCTAGAATTCGAGTGTTGTTGAAGTGTGGCCGATCTCTGAGCACCTTCTCTAGTGTTCCAAAATCCTTTCCAAGTTGCTGGGCCGACACTGACTGGTTAAAGTTTTTGGGGAACATCCGAGGCTCTAGGAAAGTGACTAGTCTAAGATACCACAGATCAAATATCAAACTCATTTGAATAAAAACTTACACATTACCCATATAAAACTCGCAGAAAAGCCACGAAACATGAATATCACTGATAATCAAATTTCGAATAGACTGCAAGAAATATATAGAAATATGAAAAATATTTAGAGAGCAGGATTTTGAGATCCTATTTCATAGTCCTGAATGAACTAGTGAGTGGGGTTGGTTTCATGTCCCCGTCAGCACTATTCCTGTCATATCACGGAAGGTGACACCATGAACGGGTTTCAAACCACGTTAATTACAATCAATCCCCTAACCATTTTTTTGGCATGCAGAGGGTCCACACATGTACGTTGTTTACATGACATTCTCCGGTAAGATTTACAGTATGGTTTGTGCTTCTCTTCGTCCTGAACCTTACCGGGGGGCACGGGTGGCCCAGTCGTCTGAGGCGCCACGATTCGCTGTGCAGAGTTGCGTCCCTTGGGCACGCCAGAAACCTATGATTGTGGGTTCGAATGAAGGTTCGCCCTGATTATGTTTCTGGGTTTGTCAGCACCATACCCGTGCTCTTGGGTTTCACTGAACTGGTAAAGGTCTGAGACCTGCATCACTTCAGGGTTTCCTCCCATATTAAGCTGACACGCCGTGATATAACTGGAATAATGTTTAAAACGGCGTTATACCCAACTCACTCACTCGTGAACCCTACCACTCTTATGCCCCACCTACCGTTGCCAAGTTCTAGGCCATATAATTGATATCCTTTCTTGGATGTGTAATTTAGGAATAGCTCAGCGTTGGTAGGGTCCCACTGCCCATCTCGTCTTTCAAGGACATTCAGGCCAAATATCAGATCCCATCCAACAAGGGATGTGAAAGCGTTGATTTCATCCCAAACAGAAGCTGGAAAAACATATACATACGTTCATAAGAGAGCAACTGGCTCGCTGACTTGGTTGATGCATGTCATCGGATCTCAAAAGCGTAGATCGTTTCCTCGTGATGTCAGTCACTGGATCGTCTGGTCCAGACTCCATCATATCACACATTGTTTTCTCAATAAACCTTGAAGAGAGATGTAACTATATGAATGGCCATCACGTTTGGATCAAAGAATGAAGTTTTTCATTAAGATTGTCATGTGGATCCGCGGTGAACAAAAATAAAAAAACAACATTTGGACATAAATGACATTTGGTCTTTTCTGAGATTAGAAACAAAATAAGCGAACCATTTGCAATTTTGAGAATCATCATGATATTTAATCCATTTATCTCCAATACTTTCTATGAATTTAAAGAAATTAATTTCTTGCTTTTTTTTCTGGATGATAGTACATTTGCTGGACCCAGCAATAACTTTGTACGGATTTTTATGGAGCTTGGAATTCAGTACAAAAATAGGAAATAATCTTCCTTGATGCGTTAGAGGTGTTCTTCCAGTTTGGTTGCGGGTTGATGGGTTCAGGTAAGAATAATATAAGTCCCCAACAACCACTACTTGTAAGAGGTGACAAATGGATCAGGTTTCGGCCTAACTGACTTGGTTGATTGCATGTCATCGTATCGCATTTGCAAAGGTCGATGTTCATGATCTTACTCACTGGATTGCCTGGTCCACACTCGATTATTTACAGACTGACGTCATATAACTAGAATACTGTTGAGTGCAAACAAATAAACAAACAACTGAAATATTTTGTCCAGTTTCGAATATTTTAACCTGATCTCAAAGATAAATAAGAAGGAGAAATATATACCTGAAAGATCCCCCTGGTTGTTTTCTGTGACGCTATTCGGGTCAAAGGAAATGCCATCTTCGGCAGTCCCGCCGATTCTAAGGATGTTCGGTTGGAAGCCCCCAGCCAGATTAAGCAATTTGGGTGATCTAATTGAAAATAGCATGGATTAAGAAACGACTCGATTAGAGGTGAAAATGATATGTGAGAAAGCCATTCGAACTTTAGTTGAAATGTCATTAACATACCTTGAATTGCACAAACAATTGGCACAGAATCAGCTTAAGTGAGTGGGTGAGTGAGTGAATGAGTGAGTGAGTGAGTGAGTAAGTGAATGAGTGTAACGCCACTGTTATCGCTGATACGAGTACTACAGCTTCTCAGGTTAATATTTCGAGAAACTCCAGTTTGATGCAGAGAGTAAGCACCCACCCATGATAGAATGAGCTCAGGTGTTTTTGTGACCGTCATTGTGCCATGTCAATGATAACAAAAACATTGAACACACAATTCTGCAAGGCGAAAGTGGACCACTAAGGACGCATATTCAGCTAACTTGAGAAAAAAAGAAAACTCACGACAAGTTGAGACCACTCTTTTCCAAACCAGTTTGAATAATGCCGGAGTCGAGGGTGACGCCAACAAAGTTGTCCTGAACTCTGTTGAGGACAACGTTGGTGTCGATGTAGATATTGACATTTAATCCCCGAGAATCAGGGAATAAAGCCACGGTCAAAAATAGCAGATGGCCCAGCAAAGCCATGTACAAAGTCGTCCACAACCAGTTCTTCACTGTCTCAAACAGATAACAATCATGGCTGAATACTTATCTGAGCATTTCATTTGAGACTATCATCTTATCTACAGCCTTGGTTTCCATATGCACAGTGGAACATTCCATAATACATTTTGATAGTGCAGGTTCAACTGGCCAGCTAAATAATTAGACAAAACACATTACAAGGTTTACAGACCGTCGTCATATAGCTGGAATAATGCTGAATACGGCTTTAAACAACAAACAAACAAACAAACAAACAGAGTTTAATCTTGAGGAAATAATCATTTTGCAGCAACAGATGATTGAATATGATGGCGTGTGGAAAACCCCCCCCACACACACACACACACATCCCCCCAACCCCCCAACCCCACCCGACCCCCATCCACCCCAACTGCACCGCTTTGGTCGACCACGTGTGTATGTCAGAATTATACGAAGAAAGTGTCCCCGACGATCCTTACAGATTGTCTTCCCAGTCAAGGCAAGTAACTCTTCAGGGCATAACACCAAGCGGTAGTTATGAGTTACCGAGCTATGGTTATATAACACGAAATCCTCATTGCATTGTAACGCATTACAAAACTCACATGACAACATAGACATATCTTCCCTGCGAGGAGCCCCGTTCTCTTACAGTCACAGATAAGTTGGATTTGCCCACACTCCTACAGTTGGTCTGTTCCGAGGCAATGTATCAGTGACTTCGTTGACTGTAAGTTAATCTAAAGTAGCTAGCAATTCTAATTAATTTGAGAGAACGGCATAAATAAATGTATTTGGTTACAATGCTGAATGTTGTTTATTTCACGTAAATGAAGCCCTGACGATACCGAAACTAGGTTTAAGTTGAATACATTGCTTATGAGACGCGCAGGTTCAAATGTGTATTAGTTATCACTTTTCAAATCGGGATATTATGTATATAATTCTACAGAACAACCTATAGCTATGTCCTGTCCGGAGTACAAACCCGGAAGGATTAATACACAACTTAAAACATGGCGGACATTTATCTAGGTCAGGTGGTAGACGAGAGCCGAGTATCGATGGGAACCAACGGACAAGGCATGACTCGAGATTACGGCGGAGAATACTTCCTTCATTACTATGCGTGATTATTGTGGTGATTAATTACCCCTCGTGCATTCTGAGATTTGGATAAAGATACTTCCTATAGATTTATGTCTGAAAAATAGATATAGATATATACACCCTATACATGCAGATACAGATATACATGCATGTCATAACAGTTTGACCCAAGCTATAGACTTGGAACACGTTCATCTTATATTTCAGTGTCAATATGTTGACACGGTGCGTCATAAACATACCTCTTACCCACTTACATGTACACCCTGACACTGCCTCCCCTAAACCCTGGTAAATCTCTCTCCAACACCCTGAAAACATCCGTCACTACACCCTGGACGCACTCTCCTCAACACCCACCCTGAAAACAGCCCCCACTACAACGTGGGCGTTCTTTCCAAAACGCTCTGAATACTGCCTCCACTAAACTATGGTAAATCTCTCCCCTACACCCTGAACACTGCCTCCACTACACCCTGGTCACTCTCTCACCTACACCCTGAACACTGCCTCAACTACACCCTGGTCACCCTCTCATCTCCACTCTGAACACTGCCTCCACTACAACCTGGCCTCTGTCTTCTACACCCTGAACACTGCCTCAACTAAAACCCTGGTAACTCTCTCACCTACACTCTGAACACTGCCTCCACTACACCCTGGTCACTCTCTCACATACACCCTGAACACTGCCTCGTCTACACCCTGGTCACTCTCTCATCTCCACTCTGAACACTGCCTGTACTAAACCCTGGACTCTCTCTTCCCTACACCCTGAACACTGCCTCCACTACACCCTGGTAAATCACTCCCCTGTACACTGAATACTGTCTCCAATACACCCAGGACTCTCTCTTCCCTACACCCTGAACACTGCCTTCACTACAACCTGGCCTCTGTCATCTAAACCCCAAACACTGCCTCACCTAAAACCCTGGTCAATCGTTCACCTACACCCTAAACATTGCCTCCACTACACCCTGGTCACTCGCTCACCTACACACTGAACACTGCCTCCACTATACCCTGGTCACTCTCTCACATACACACTGAACACTGCCTCCACTACACCCTGGTCACTCTCTAACATACACCCTGAACACTGCCTCAACTACAGCCTGGTCGGTCTCTCATCTCCACTCTGAACACTGCCTCCACTATACCCTGGTAAATCTCTCCCCTGCACACTGGATACTATCTCCAATACACCCAGGACTCTCTCTTCCCTACACCCTGAACACTGACTCAAATAAAAGCCTGGTCACTCGCTCACCTACACCCTAAACCTTGCCTCAACTACACCCTGGTCACACTCTCACCAACACCCCCAACACTAACTCAACTACACCCTGGTCACTCTCTCACCTACACCCTAAACACTGCCTCCACTACACCCTGGTCACTCTCTCACCTACACCCTGAACACTGCCTCCACTACACCCTGGTCACTCTCTCACCTACACCCTGGACACTGCCTCCACTACACCCTGGTCACTCTCTTACATACACCCTGAACACTGCCTCAACTACACCCTGGTCGGTCTCTCATCTCCACACTGAACACTGCCTCCACTACACCCCGGTCACTCTCTCACCCACACTCTGAACACTGCCTCCACTACTACCTGGTCACTTTCTCATCGCCACTCTGAACACTGCATCCACTACACCCCGGTCACTCTCTCACCCACACTCTGAACACTGCCTCCACTACTACCTGGTCACTCTCTCACCTACACCCTGAACATTGCATCCACTTCACCCCGGTCACTCTCTCACCTACACCCTCAACACTGCCTCAACTACACCCCGGTCACTCTCTCACCTACACTCTGAACATTCCATCCACTACTACCTGGTCACTTTCTCACCTACACTCTGAACATTGCATCCACTATACCCCGGTCACTCTCTGATCTCCACACTGAACACTGCCTCCACTACACCCCGGTCACTCTCTCACCCACACTCTGAACACTGCCTCCACTACTACCTGGTCACTCTCTCATCTCCGCTCTGAACACTGCCTCCACTACTACCTGGTCACTCTCTCACCTACACTCTGAACATTGCATCCACTACACCCCGGTCACACTCTCACCTACACCCTCAACACTGCCTCAACTACACCCTGGTCACTCTCTCATCTCCACTCTGAACACTGCCTCCACTACTACCTGGTCACTCTCTCACCTACACTCTTAACATTGCATCCACTATACCTGGTCACTCTCTCATCTCCACACTGAACACTGCCTCCACTACACCCTGGTCACTCTCTCACCCACACTCTGAACACTGCCTCCACTACTACCTGGTCACTCTCTCACCTACACTCTGAACACCGCCTCCACTTCTACCTGGTCACTCTCTCACATACACTCTGAACATTGCATCCACTACACCCTGCTCACTCTCTCACCTACACCCTGAACACTGCCTCCACTACACCCTGGTCACTCTCTCACCTACACTCTGAACACTGCCTCCATTACTACCTGGTCACTCTCTCACCTACACTCTGAACATTGCATCCACTACACCCTGGTCACTCTCTCATCTCCACTCTGAACACTGCCTCCACTACACCCTGGTCACTCTCTCACCTACACCCTGAACATTGCATCCACTACACCCTGGTCACTGTCTCACCTACACCCTGAACACTGCCTCCACTACTACCTGGTCACTCTCTCACATACACTCTGAACATTGCATCCACTACACCCCGGTCACTCCCTCATCTCCACTCTGAACACTGCCTCCACTACACCCTGGTCACTCTCTCACCTACACTCTGAACATTGCCTCCACTACTACCTGGTCACTCTCTCACCTACACTCTGAACATTGCCTCCACTACACCCCGGTAACTCTCTCACCCACACTCTGAACATTGCATCCACTACACCCCGGTCACTCTCTCACCTACACTCTGAACATTGCATCCACTACTACCTGGTCACTCTCTCACCTACACTCTGAACATTGCATCCACTATACCCTGGTCACTCTCTCACCCGCACTCTGAACACTGCCTCCACTACACCCCGGTCACTCTCTCACCCACACTCTGAACATTGCATCCACTACACCCCGGTCACTCTCTCACCTACACCCTCAACACTGCCTCAACTACACCCTGGTCACTCTCTCATCTCCACTCTGAACACTCCCTCCACTACTACCTGGTCACTCTCTCACCTACACTCTTAACACTGCATCCACTATACCCCGGTCACTCTCTCATCTCCACACTGAACACTGCCTCCACTACACCCCGGTCACTCTCTCATCCACACTCTGAACACTGCCTCCACTACTACCTGGTCACTCTCTCATCGCCACTCTGAACACTGCATCCACTACATCCCGGTCACTCTCTCACCCACACCCTGAACACTGCCTGCTCTAAAACCCTGGTCACTCTCTCACCTACACCCTGAACACTGTCTCCACTACACACTGGTCAGTCTCTCACCCACACCCTGAACACTGCCTGCTCTAAAACCCTGGTCACTCTCTCACCCACCCCCTGAACACTGCATCCACTACACCCCGGTCACTCTCTCACCCACACCCTGAACACTGCCTCCTCTAAAACCCTGGTCACTCTCTCACCCACACCCTGAACACTGCCTCCACTACACACTGGTCAATCTCTCATCTCCACTCTGAGCACTGCATCAACTATACCCTGGACTCTCTCTTCCCTACACCCTGAACACAGCCTTCACTATCCCCCTGGACTCTCTCATCTACACCCAGAACACTGCCTCAACTACACACTGGTCACTCTCTCACCTTCACCCTGAAAACTTTCTCCAATACTACCTGGTCACTCTATCACCTACACTCTGAACACTGCCTCCACTACACCCCGGTCACTCTCTCGCCTACACTCTGAACACTGCCTCCACTACACCCCGGTCACTCTCTCATCTCCACTCGGTACACTGCTTCCACTACTACCTGGTCACTCTCTCACCTACACTCTAAACATTGCATCCACTACATCCCGGTCACTCTCTCATCTCCACTCTGAACACTGCCTCCACTACTACCTTGTCACTCTCTCACCTACACTCTGAACATTGCATCCACTACACCCCGGTCACTCTCTCACCTACACCCTCAACACTGCCTCAACTACACCCTGGTCACTCTCTCATCTCCACTCTGAGCACTGCCTCCTCTAAAACCCAGGTCACTCTCTCATCTCCACTCTGAACACTGCCTCCACTACTACCTGGTCACTCTCTCACCTACACTCTGAACATTGCATCCACCACACCCTGGTCACTCTCTCATCTCCACTCTGAGCACTGTCTCCTCTAAAACCCAGGTCACTCTCTCATCTCCACTCTGAACACTGCCTCCACTACTACCTGGTCACTCTCTCACCTACACTCTGAACATTGCATCCACTACACCCTGGTCACTCTCTCATCTACACCATGAACACTGCCTCCTCTAAAACCCTGGTCACTCTCTCATCTCCACTCTGAGCACTGCATCCACTATACCCTGGACTCTCTCGTCCCTACACCCTGAACACAGCCTTCACTATCCCCCTGGACTCTCTCATCTACACCCAGAACACTGCCTCAACTACACCCTGGTCACTCTCTCACCTACTCCCTGAAAACTGCCTCCTCTGAAACCCTGGTCACTCTCTCACCTACACCCCCAACACTGCCTCAACTACACCCTGATCAATCTCTCAATTACACCCTGAACACTGCCTCAACTACACCCTGGTCAATCATTCACCTACACCCCGAACACTGCCTTCACTACACACTGAATACTGTCTCCATTACACCCAGGACTCTCTCTTCCCTACACCCTGAACACTGCCTCAACTACACCCTGGTCAATCATTCACCTACACCCCGAACACTGCCTTCACTACACACTGAATACTGTCTCCATTACACCCAGGACTCTCTCTTCCCTACACCCTGAACACTGCCTCTACTACACCCAGGTAAATCCGTCCCCAACACCCTGAATACTTCCTCCGAATATGATGGCGTGTGGATCCCCCCTCCCCCCCCCCCCCCTCTCTCCTCCCCCCCCCCCCCCCCCCCCCCCCACCACCCCCACCACTCCGCCGCACACACACACACACACACACACTCCACCGCACCCCAACCCCCATCCACCCAAGCTGCACCGCTTTGGTCGACCACATGTATATAGGATAATTATATGAAGAAAGTTGCCCCGACGATCCTAACAGTCTGTCTTCGCAGTCAAGGCAAGTAACTCTTCAGAGCATAACACCAAGCGGTAGTTATGAGTTACCGAGCTATGGTCATATAAATCAACACGAAATCCACAATGCATTGTAACGCATTACAAAACTCACATGCACAGCATAGACATATCTTCCCTGCGATCTTCCCGTTCTCTTATAGTCATAGATCAGTTGGGTTTGTCCACACTCCTCCAGTTGGTCTGTTCCGAGGCAATGTATCAGTGACTTCATTGACTGTAAGTAAATCTAAAGTAGCTAGCAATTCTAATTGATTTGAGAGAACGGCGTATGTATAGATGTACTAGTCTATAATATGCTATACGATGCTGAATGTTGTTTATGTCACGAAATTGAAGCCCTGACGATACCGAAACTAGGTTTAAGTTGATTATATTGCTTATGAGACGCGCAGGTTCAAATGTGTATTAATAATCTCATTTCAAATCGGGATATTAATGTATATAATCCTATGGAACAACCTGTAGCTATGTCTTGTCCGGAGTACAAACCCGGAAGAATGAATACACAACTTAAAACATGGCGGACATTTATCTAGGTCAGGTGGTAGACGAGAGCCGAGAATCGATGTGAACGGACGGAGAAGGCATGACTCGAGATTACGGCGGAGAATACTTCCTTCATTACTATGCATATCGTGGTGATTACCCCTCGTGCATTCTTGAGATTTTGATAAAGATACCTCCTATAGATGTATGCCTGAAAAATAGATATGGTCATATACACCCTATACATGCAGATGCAGATATACATGTATGTCATAACACTATTACCCAAGCCGTAGACCCATCTCGTTCATTTTATATTTCAGTGTCAATATGTTGACATGGGGGTCATAAACATACCTCTTACCCTCTTACACCCCGACACTGCCTTCACAACACCCTGGTAAATCTCTCCCCAACACCCTGAACACGTCCGTCACTACATCCTGGACGCTCTCTCCCATACACCCACCCTGAACACTGCCTCCACTACACCCTGGACACTCCCCTGCACACTGAATACTGCCTCCACCATATCCTGAACTCTCTCATCTACACCCTGAAAACAGCGGCCAATACACCCTGGACGATCTCTCCCATACACTCTGAATACTGCCTCCGATACACCGGAGTAAGGTTCTCCCCAACAACCTGAAAACAACCGTCACAACATCGTGAACGCACACTCCTCTACACCCTGAATACTGCCTCCACTATACCCTGGTTAATCTCTCCCTTACACCCTGAATACTGCCGCCACTTTTCCATGGACTCTCTCTACCCTGCACACTGAGTACTGCCTCCACGACACCCTGGACTCTCTCTTCCCTGCACCCTGAACACTGCCTCCACAACACCCTGGACGTTCCCGTCTACACCCTGAACACTGCCTCCTCTACACCCTGATCACTCTTTCATCTACCCCTTGAACACTGCCTCCACTACACCCTGGTCACCCTCTCATCTACCCCTTGAACACTGCCTCCACTACACCCTGATCACTCTTTCATCTACCCCTTGAACACTGCCTCCACTACACCCTGATCACTCTCTCAGCTATACCCTGAACACTGACTCCACTTCACCCCGAACAATGCCTCTACTACACCCTGAACACTGCCTCCACTACACCCTGGTCAATCTCTCACCCATACCCTGAACACTGCCTCCACTACAACCTGGTCACTCTCTCACCTACACCCTGAACACTGCCTCCACCACACCCTGAACACTGCCTCCACTACACCCTGAAGACTGCCTCCACTACACCCTGGTCACTCTTTCATCTACCCCTTGAACACTGCCTCCACTACACCCTGGTCACCCTCTCATCTACACCCTGAACAATGCCTCCACTACACCCTGGTCACTCTCTCACCTACATTCCGAACACTGCCTCCACTACACCCTGGTCACTCTCTCACCTACATTCCGAACACTGCCTCCACTACACCCTGGTCACTCTCTCACCTACATTCCGAACACTGCCTCCACTACATCCTGGTCACTCTCTCACCTACACCCTGAACACTGCCTCCACTACACCCTGGTCACTCTCTCACCTACACCCTGAACACTGCCTCCACTACACACTGGTCACTCTCTCACCTACACCCTGAACACTGCCTCCACTACACCCTGGTCACCCTCTCACCTATACCCTGAACACTGCCTCCACTACAACCTGGTCACTCTCTCACCTACACCCTGAACACTGCCTCCACTACACCCTGAACACTGCCTCCACTACACCCTGAACACTGCCTCCACCACACCCTGGTCACTCTTTCATCTACCCCTTGAACACTGCCTCCACTACACACTGGTCACCCTCTCATCTACACCCTGAACACTGCCTCCACTACACCCTGGTCACTCTCTCACCTACATTCCGAACACTGCCTCCACTACACCCTGGTCACTCTCTCTTATATTCCGAACATTGCCTCCACTACACCCTGGTCACTCTCTTACCTACATTCCGAACACTGCCTCCACTACAACCTGGTCACTCTCTCACCTACACCCTGAACACTGCCTCCACTACACCCTGGTCACTCTCTCACCTACACCTTGAACACTGCCTCCACTACACCCTGGTCACTCTTTCATCTACCCCTTCAACATTGCCTCCTCTACACCCTGGTCACCCTCTTATCTAAACCCTGAACACTGCCTCCACTACACCCTGGTCACTCTCTCACCTACATTCCGAACACTGCCTCCACTATACCCTGGTCACTCTCTCACCTACATTCCGAACACTGCCTCCACTACACCCTGGTCACTCTCTCACCTACATTCCGAACACTGCCTCCACTACAACCTTGTCACTCTCTCACCTACACCCTGAACAATGCCTCCACTACACCCTGGTCACTCTATCACCTACCCCCTGAACACTGCCTCCACTACACCCTGGTCACTCTCTCATCTACGCCCTGAACACTGCCTCCACTACACCCTGAACACTGCCTCCACTACACCCTGAACACTGCCTCCACTACACCATGAACACTGCCTCCACTACAAGCTGGTCACTCTCTGACCTACACCCTGAACACTGCCTCCACTACACCCTGGTCACTCTCTGACCTACACCCTGAACACTGCCTCCACTACCCCCTGAACACTGCCTCCACTACCCCCTGAACACTGCCTCCACTACACCCTGAACACTGCCTCCACTACACCCTGAACACTGCCTCCACTACACCCTGAACACTGCCTCCACTACACCCTGGTCACTCTCTCACCTACATTCCGAACACTGCCTCCACTACACCCTGATCACTCTCTCACCTACATTCCGAACACTGCCTCCACTACAACCTGGTCATTCTCTCACCTACACCCTTAACACTGCCTCTACTACACCCTGGTCAGTCTCTCACCTACACCCTGAACACTGCCTCCACTACACCCTGGTCACTCTCTCACCTACACCCTGAACACTGCCTCCACTACCCCCTGAACACTGCCTCCACTACACCCTGAACACTGCCTCCACTACACCCTGAACACTGCCTCCACTACACCCTGGTCACTCTCTCACCTACACCCTGAACACTGCCTCCACTACACCCTGGTCACTCTCTCACCTACACCCTCAACACTGCCTCCACTACACCCTGGTCACTCTCTCACCTATACCCTGAACACTGCCTCCACTACAACCTGGTCACTCTCTCACCTACACCATGAACACTGCCTCCACTACACCGTGGTCACTCTCTCACCTACATTCCGAACTCTGCCTCCACTACACCGTGGTCACTCTTTCACCTACACCCTGAACACTGCCTCCACTACACCCTGAACACTGCCTCCACTACACCCTGAACACTGCCTCCACTACACCCTGGTCACTCTCTCACCTACATTCAGAACACTGCTTCCACTACACCCTGATCACTCTGTCACCTACATTCCGAACACTGCCTCCACTACAACCTGGTCATTCTCTCACGTACACCCTGAACACTGCCTCCACTACACCCTGGTCACTCTCTCACCTACACACTGAACACTGCCTCCACTACACCCTGGTCACTCTCTGACCTACACCCTGAACACTGCCTCCACTACACCCTGAACACTGCCTCCACTACACCCTGAACACTGCCTCCACTACACCCTGAACACTGCCTCCACTACACCCTGAACACTGCCTCGACTACAAGCTGGTCACTCTCTCACCTATACCCTGAACACTGACTGCACTTCACCCTGAACAATGCCTCTACTACACCCTGAACACTGCCTCCACTACACCCTGGTCACTCTCTCACCTATACCCTGAACACTGCTTCCACTACAACCTGGTCACTCGCTCACCTACAGCCTGAACACTGCCTCCACTACACCCTGAACACTTCCTCCACTACACCCCGAACACTGCCTCCACTACACCCTGGTCACTCTTTCATCTACCCCTGGAACACTGCCTCCACTACACCCTGGTCACCCTCTTATCTACACCCCGAACACTGCCTCCACTACACCCTGGTCACTCTCTCACCTACATTCCGAACACTGCCTCCACTACACCCGGTCACTCTCTCACCTACACCCTGAACACTGCCTCCACTACACCATGAACACTGCCTCCACTACACTCTGAACACTGCCTCCACTACACCCTGAACACTGCCTCCACTACAAGCTGGTGACTCTCTCAGCTATACCCTGAACACTGACTCCACTTCACCCCGAACAATGCCTCTACTACACCATGAACACTGCCTCCACTACACCCTGGTCAATCTCTCAACCATACCCTGAACACTGCCTCCACTACAACCTGGTCACTCTCTCACCTACACCCTGAACACTGCCTCCACCACACCCTGAACACTGCCTCCACTACACCCTGAAGACTGCCTCCACTACACCCTGGTCACTCTCTCACCTACATTCCGAACACTGCCTCCACTACACCCTGGTCACTCTCTCACCTACATTCCGAACACTGCCTCCACTACACCCTGGTCACTCTCTCACCTACATTCCGAACACTGCCTCCACTACAACCTGGTGACTCTCTCACCTACCCCCTGAACACTGCCTCCACTACACCCTGGTCACTCTCTCATCTACACCCTGAACACTGCCTCCACTACACCCTGAACACTGCCTCCACTACACCCTGAACACTGCCTCCACTACACCATGAACACTGCCTCCACTACAAGCTGGTCACTCTCTCACCTATACCCTGAACACTGACTCCACTTCACCCTGAACAATGCCTCTACTACACCCTGAACACTGCCTCCACTACACCCTGAAGACTGCCTCCACTACACCCTGGTCACTCTCTCACCTACATTCCGAACACTGCCTCCACTACACCCTGGTCACTCTCTCACCTACATTCCGAACACTGCCTCCACTACACCCTGGTCACTCTCTCACCTACATTCCGAACACTGCCTCCACTACAACCTGGTGACTCTCTCACCTACACCCTGAACACTGCCTCCACTACACCCTGGTCACTCTCTCACCTACACCCTGAACACTGGCTCCTCTACACCCTGGTCACTCTCTCACCTACACCCTGAACACTGCCTCCACTACACCCTGGTCACTCTCTCACCTATACCCTGAACACTGCCTCCACTACAACCTGGTCACTCTCTCACCTACACCCTGAACACTGCCTCCACTACACCCTGAACACTGCCTCCACTACACCCTGAACACTGCCTCCACCACACCCTGGTCACTCTTTCATCTACCCCTTGAACGCTGCCTCCACTACACACTGGTCACCCTCTCATCTACACCCTGAACACTGCCTCCACTACACCCTGGTCACTCTCTCACCTACATTCCGAACACTGCCTCCACTACACCCTGGTCACTCTCTCTTATATTCCGAACACTGCCTCCACTACACCCTGGTCACTCTCTTACCTACATTCCGAACACTGCCTCCACTACAACCTGGTCACTCTCTCACCTACACCCTGAACACTGCCTCCACTACACCCTGGTCACTCTCTCACCTACACCCTGAACACTGCCTCCACTACACCCTGGTCACTCTTTCATCTACCCCTTGAACACTGCCTCCACTACACCCTGGTCACCCTCTTATCTAAACCCTGAACACTGCCTCCACTACACCCTGGTCCTCTCTCACCCACACTCTGAACACTGCCTCCACTACTACCTGGTCACTTTCTCATCGCCACTCTGAACACTGCATCCACTACACCCCGGTCACTCTCTCACCCACACTCTGAACACTGCCTCCACTACTACCTGGTCACTCTCTCACCTACACCCTGAACATTGCATCCACTTCACCCCGGTCACTCTCTCACCTACACCCTCAACACTGCCTCAACTACACCCCGGTCACTCTCTCACCTACACTCTGAACATTCCATCCACTACTACCTGGTCACTTTCTCACCTACACTCTGAACATTGCATCCACTATACCCCGGTCACTCTCTGATCTCCACACTGAACACTGCCTCCACTACACCCCGGTCACTCTCTCACCCACACTCTGAACACTGCCTCCACTACTACCTGGTCACTCTCTCATCTCCGCTCTGAACACTGCCTCCACTACTACCTGGTCACTCTCTCACCTACACTCTGAACATTGCATCCACTACACCCCGGTCACACTCTCACCTACACCCTCAACACTGCCTGAACTACACCCTGGTCACTCTCTCATCTCCACTCTGAACACTGCCTCCACTACTACCTGGTCACTCTCTCACCTACACTCTTAACATTGCATCCACTATACCTGGTCACTCTCTCATCTCCACACTGAACACTGCCTCCACTACACCCTGGTCACTCTCTCACCCACACTCTGAACACTGCCTCCACTACTACCTGGTCACTCTCTCACCTACACTCTGAACACCGCCTCCACTTCTACCTGGTCACTCTCTCACATACACTCTGAACATTGCATCCACTACACCCTGCTCACTCTCTCACCTACACCCTGAACACTGCCTCCACTACACCCTGGTCACTCTCTCACCTACACTCTGAACACTGCCTCCATTACTACCTGGTCACTCTCTCACCTACACTCTGAACATTGCATCCACTACACCCTGGTCACTCTCTCATCTCCACTCTGAACACTGCCTCCACTACACCCTGGTCACTCTCTCACCTACACCCTGAACATTGCATCCACTACACCCTGGTCACTGTCTCACCTACACCCTGAACACTGCCTCCACTACTACCTGGTCACTCTCTCACATACACTCTGAACACTGCATCCACTACACCCCGGTCACTCCCTCATCTCCACTCTGAACACTGCCTCCACTACACCCTGGTCACTCTCTCACCTACACTCTGAACATTGCCTCCACTACTACCTGGTCACTCTCTCACCTACACTCTGAACATTGCCTCCACTACACCCCGGTAACTCTCTCACCCACACTCTGAACATTGCATCCACTACACCCCGGTCACTCTCTCACCTACACTCTGAACATTGCATCCACTACTACCTGGTCACTCTCTCACCTACACTCTGAACATTGCATCCACTATACCCTGGTCACTCTCTCATCTCCACACTGAACACTGCCTCCACTACACCCTGGTCACTCTCTCACCCGCACTCTGAACACTGCCTCCACTACACCCCGGTCACTCTCTCACCCACACTCTGAACATTGCATCCACTACACCCCGGTCACTCTCTCACCTACACCCTCAACACTGCCTCAACTACACCCTGGTCACTCTCTCATCTCCACTCTGAACACTCCCTCCACTACTACCTGGTCACTCTCTCACCTACACTCTTAACACTGCATCCACTATACCCCGGTCACTCTCTCATCTCCACACTGAACACTGCCTCCACTACACCCTGGTCACTCTCTCATCCACACTCTGAACACTGCCTCCACTACTACCTGGTCACTCTCTCATCGCCACTCTGAACACTGCATCCACTACATCCCGGTCACTCTCTCACCCACACCCTGAACACTGCCTGCTCTAAAACCCTGGTCACTCTCTCACCTACACCCTGAACACTGTCTCCACTACACACTGGTCAGTCTCTCACCCACACCCTGAACACTGCCTGCTCTAAAACCCTGGTCACTCTCTCACCCACCCCCTGAACACTGCATCCACTACACCCCGGTCACTCTCTCACCCACACCCTGAACACTGCCTCCTCTAAAACCCTGGTCACTCTCTCACCCACACCCTGAACACTGCCTCCACTACACACTGGTCAATCTCTCATCTCCACTCTGAGCACTGCATCAACTATACCCTGGACTCTCTCTTCCCTACACCCTGAACACAGCCTTCACTATCCCCCTGGACTCTCTCATCTACACCCAGAACACTGCCTCAACTACACACTGGTCACTCTCTCACCTTCACCCTGAAAACTTTCTCCAATACTACCTGGTCACTCTATCACCTACACTCTGAACACTGCCTCCACTACACCCCGGTCACTCTCTCGCCTACACTCTGAACACTGCCTCCACTACACCCCGGTCACTCTCTCATCTCCACTCGGTACACTGCTTCCACTACTACCTGGTCACTCTCTCACCTACACTCTAAACATTGCATCCACTACATCCCGGTCACTCTCTCATCTCCACTCTGAACACTGCCTCCACTACTACCTTGTCACTCTCTCACCTACACTCTGAACATTGCATCCACTACACCCCGGTCACTCTCTCACCTACACCCTCAACACTGCCTCAACTACACCCTGGTCACTCTCTCATCTCCACTCTGAGCACTGCCTCCTCTAAAACCCAGGTCACTCTCTCATCTCCACTCTGAACACTGCCTCCACTACTACCTGGTCACTCTCTCACCTACACTCTGAACATTGCATCCACCACACCCTGGTCACTCTCTCATCTCCACTCTGAGCACTGTCTCCTCTAAAACCCAGGTCACTCTCTCATCTCCACTCTGAACACTGCCTCCACTACTACCTGGTCACTCTCTCACCTACACTCTGAACATTGCATCCACTACACCCTGGTCACTCTCTCATCTACACCATGAACACTGCCTCCTCTAAAACCCTGGTCACTCTCTCATCTCCACTCTGAGCACTGCATCCACTATACCCTGGACTCTCTCGTCCCTACACCCTGAACACAGCCTTCACTATCCCCCTGGACTCTCTCATCTACACCCAGAACACTGCCTCAACTACACCCTGGTCACTCTCTCACCTACTCCCTGAAAACTGCCTCCTCTGAAACCCTGGTCACTCTCTCACCTACACCCCCAACACTGCCTCAACTACACCCTGATCAATCTCTCAATTACACCCTGAACACTGCCTCAACTACACCCTGGTCAATCATTCACCTACACCCCGAACACTGCCTTCACTACACACTGAATACTGTCTCCATTACACCCAGGACTCTCTCTTCCCTACACCCTGAACACTGCCTCAACTACACCCTGGTCAATCATTCACCTACACCCCGAACACTGCCTTCACTACACACTGAATACTGTCTCCATTACACCCAGGACTCTCTCTTCCCTACACCCTGAACACTGCCTCTACTACACCCAGGTAAATCCGTCCCCAACACCCTGAATACTTCCTCCGAATATGATGGCGTGTGGATCCCCCCTCCCCCCCCCCCCCCCTCTCTCCTCCCCCCCCCCCCCCCCCCACCACCCCCACCACTCCGCCGCACACACACACACACACACACACTCCACCGCACCCCAACCCCCATCCACCCAAGCTGCACCGCTTTGGTCGACCACATGTATATAGGATAATTATATGAAGAAAGTTGCCCCGACGATCCTAACAGTCTGTCTTCGCAGTCAAGGCAAGTAACTCTTCAGAGCATAACACCAAGCGGTAGTTATGAGTTACCGAGCTATGGTCATATAAATCAACACGAAATCCACAATGCATTGTAACGCATTACAAAACTCACATGCACAGCATAGACATATCTTCCCTGCGATCTTCCCGTTCTCTTATAGTCATAGATCAGTTGGGTTTGTCCACACTCCTCCAGTTGGTCTGTTCCGAGGCAATGTATCAGTGACTTCATTGACTGTAAGTAAATCTAAAGTAGCTAGCAATTCTAATTGATTTGAGAGAACGGCGTATGTATAGATGTACTAGTCTATAATATGCTATACGATGCTGAATGTTGTTTATGTCACGAAATTGAAGCCCTGACGATACCGAAACTAGGTTTAAGTTGATTATATTGCTTATGAGACGCGCAGGTTCAAATGTGTATTAATAATCTCATTTCAAATCGGGATATTAATGTATATAATCCTATGGAACAACCTGTAGCTATGTCTTGTCCGGAGTACAAACCCGGAAGAATGAATACACAACTTAAAACATGGCGGACATTTATCTAGGTCAGGTGGTAGACGAGAGCCGAGAATCGATGTGAACGGACGGAGAAGGCATGACTCGAGATTACGGCGGAGAATACTTCCTTCATTACTATGCATATCGTGGTGATTACCCCTCGTGCATTCTTGAGATTTTGATAAAGATACCTCCTATAGATGTATGCCTGAAAAATAGATATGGTCATATACACCCTATACATGCAGATGCAGATATACATGTATGTCATAACACTATTACCCAAGCCGTAGACCCATCTCGTTCATTTTATATTTCAGTGTCAATATGTTGACATGGGGGTCATAAACATACCTCTTACCCTCTTACACCCCGACACTGCCTTCACAACACCCTGGTAAATCTCTCCCCAACACCCTGAACACGTCCGTCACTACATCCTGGACGCTCTCTCCCATACACCCACCCTGAACACTGCCTCCACTACACCCTGGACACTCCCCTGCACACTGAATACTGCCTCCACCATATCCTGAACTCTCTCATCTACACCCTGAAAACAGCGGCCAATACACCCTGGACGATCTCTCCCATACACTCTGAATACTGCCTCCGATACACCGGAGTAAGGTTCTCCCCAACAACCTGAAAACAACCGTCACAACATCGTGAACGCACACTCCTCTACACCCTGAATACTGCCTCCACTATACCCTGGTTAATCTCTCCCTTACACCCTGAATACTGCCGCCACTTTTCCATGGACTCTCTCTACCCTGCACACTGAGTACTGCCTCCACGACACCCTGGACTCTCTCTTCCCTGCACCCTGAGAACTGCCTCCACTATACCCTGGACTCTCTCTTCCCTGCACCCTGAACACTGCCTCGACTACACCCTGGACGCACCCGTCTACACCCTGAACACAACCTTCACTACACCCTTCACTCCCCAACATCCTGAATACTGCCTCCGAAAATGACTCGGAGGACTACCCTCCCCCCCCCCCCCCCCTCCCGCATCCACCCCCCACCCCAAATCCCCCATCCCCACCTGTGTATATGATAATTATTCGAAGAAATTTAATCCTTAGAGACTGTCTTCGCAGTCAAGGCAAGTAACTCTTCAGATCATTACTCCAAGCGGTAGTTATATGTTACCGAGCTGTTGTTATATGAATCAACACGAAATCCACATTGCATTGTAGCGCATTATAAAACTCACATACACAGCATAGACATATCTTCCCTGCGAGGAGCCCTGTTCCCTTATAGTCACAGATAAGATGGGTTTGCACACACCCCTACAGTTGGCCTGTTCCGAGGCAATGTATCAGTGACTTCATTGACAGTATGTAAATCTAAAGTAGCTAGCAATTCTAATTAATTTGAGAACGCGGTATATGTATAGATGTGCTTGTGTATAATATGCTATACCATGCTGAATGTTGTTTATTTCACGAAAATGGAGCCCTGGCGAAACCAAAACTAGGTTTAAGTTGATTATATTGCTTATGAGATACGCAGGTTCAAATGTGTAATTACAATCACTTTTCAAACCTGGGTATTTATGTATAACGGTTGTGTTCCCAGAGTAAAGGCACTGCCTCCACTACACCCTGAACACTGCCTCCACTACACCCTGGTCACTCTCCCACCTACACCCTGAACACTGCCTCCACTACACCCTGAACACTGCCTCCACTACACCCTGAACACTGCCTCCACTTCACCCTGGTCACTCTCTCACCTACACCCTGAACACTGCCTCAACTACACCCTGGTCACTCTCTCACCTGCCCCCTGAACACAGCCTCAACTACACCCTGGTCACTCTCTCACCTACACCCTGAACACTGCCTCCACTACACCCTGGCCACTATCTCACCTACACCCTGACCACTGCCTCCACTACACCCTGGTCACTCTCTCACCTACATTCCGAACACTGCCTCCACTACACCCTGGTCACTCTCTCACCTACACCCTGAACACTGCCTCCACTACACCCTGGTCACTCTCTCACCTACACCCTGAATACTGCCTCACAACACCCTGGTCACTCTCTCACCTACACCCTGAACACTGCCTCCACTACACCCTGGTCACTCTCTCACCTACACCCTGAATACTGCCTCAACTACACCCTGGTCACTCTCTCACCTACACCCTGAACACTGCCTCCACTACACCCTGGTCACTCTCTCACCTAAACCCTGAATACTGCCTCCACTACACCCTGGTCACTCTCTCACCTACATTCCGAACACTGCCTCCACTACACCCTGGTCACTCTCTCACCTACACCCTGAACACTGCCTCCACTACACCCTGGTCACTCCCTCACCTACACCCTTAACACTGCCTCCACTACACCCTGGTCACTCTCTCACCTACACCCTGAACACTGCCTCCACTACACCCTGGTCACTCTCTCACCTACACCCTGAACACTGCCTCCACTACACCCTGGTCACTCTCTCACCTACACCCTGAACACTGCCTCCACTACACCCTGGTCATTCTCTCACCTACACCCTGAACACTGCCTCCACTACACCCTGGTCACTCTCTCACCTACATTCCGAACACTGCCTCCACTACACCCTGGTCACTCTCTCACCTACACCCTGAACACTGCCTCCACTACACCCTGGTCACTCGCTCACCTACACCCTGAACACTGCCTCCACTACACCCTGGTCACTCTCTCACCTACACCCTGAACACTGCCTCCACTACACCCTGGTCACTCTCTCACCTACATTCCGAACACTGCCTCCACTACACCCTGGTCATTCTCTCACCTAAACCCTGAATACTGCCTCCACTACACCCTGGTCACTCTCTCACCTACATTCCGAACACTGCCTCCACTACCCCCTGGTCACTCTCTCACCTACACCCTGAACACTGCCTCCACTACACCCTGGTCACTCTCTCACCTACATTCCGAACACTGCCTCCACTACACCCTGGTCACTCTCTCACCTACACCCTGAACACTGCCTCCACTACACCCTGGTCATTCTCTCACCTACATCCTTAACACTGCCTCCACTACACCCTGGTCACTCTCTCACCTACACCCTGAACACTGCCTCCACTACACCCTGGTCATTCTCTCACCTACACCCTGAACACTGCCTCCACTACACCCTGGTCACTCTCTCACCTACATTCCGAACACTTCCTCCACTACACCCTGGTCACTCTCTCACCTACACCCTGAACACTGCCTCCACTACACCCTGGTCATTCTCTCACCTAAACCCTGAATACTGCCTTCACTACACCCTGGTCATTCTCTCACCTACATTCCGAACACTGCCTCCACTACACCCTGGTCACTCTCTCACCTACACCCTGAACACTGCCTCCACTACACCCTGGTCACTCTCTCACCTACACCCTGAACACTGCCTCCACTACACCCTGGTCACTCCCTCACCTATACCCTGAACACTGCCTCCACTACACCCTGGTCATTCTCTCACCTACACCCTGAATACTGCCTCAACTACACCCTGGTCACTCTCTCACCTACACCCTGAACACAGCCTCCACTACACCCTGGTCACTCTCTCACCTACACCCTGAACACTGCCTCCACTACACCCTGGTCATTCTCTCACCTACACCCTGAACACTGCCTCCACTACACCCTGGTCGTTCTCTCACCTACACCCTGAAAACAGACCCCACTATACATTGGACGCTCTCTTCACACTGGAGTTCTCTCCAATGCACCCTGAACACTGCCTCCACTACACCATGGACGCTCTCTCCAATACACACTGAAAACAGCCCCCACTATACCTTGGACGCTCTCTTCACACTGGAGTTCTCTCCAATACACACTGAACACTGCCTCCACTACACCCCTACACTGAAAAGAGCCCCAACTATACCTTGGACGCTCTCTTCACACTGGATGTTCTCTCCAATACACATTACCTCCAATGCACCCTCTTCACTCTCCCCGACACATTGGAAACAGCCCCCACTACACCCTGGACTATCTCTTCCCTGTGGTGGTCTGATTGCATTTACTAAAAAGGTTGATGTTGCTACTTTGAAAACCGTATATATTCATTTCTTAGATGTTAAATATGTTTGGATATGTGTACAGCAGTTGAATTCTTTTTTACCAAAGGGGAATGGAACCAAGACCCATCACACTTCTTCAGACTATTTCTGCAGAGGTCTCTTTACAAACTAAATTGTGTTTTTTTTATTATTCGTGCAGGTGTCCGAGAATTCACGGTTCAATAATGAGATAGGTCTTGATATGAATGTATTTATTCACTCTGGTGGTACTGAAGGAAACAACAAGCACCAGAAATAGAAATATCCCGGTCAAAGGAAAACGATTACAAAGTGCAGTGAGTAAGGATGAATAACACAGTAGTCAAGGGAAAACAACACGATGTTGATGGTGTTGCGACAGAGGACGTTCAAATAGCGGACAATCTGGAGGAAGAAGAAGGAGAAACAGATGAAAATGATGAGGAAGGCGGGAATGTTACATTGGGGGCAGCAACTTTTTCAAAAGTCGTGCTTGAGACTGGCCAGCGTCAGAACTCTCACAGTATCCATGATGGTAAGGAATGGGAACCGTGATGTAGATATATTTTCCAGAAGATTCCGGCACTTTTGTAAAGTGGTTTTCTTCTTATGTACTTGGCATGTAGCTACATAGAATGCTTTGTGGTATTCAGTCCAAAGTCAAGTATTATTGTCTTGACTGACGTGTCACGTTTAATAATACCCCTCTAAACATTGTTCTTATTAACCATGTGGGCGCCAAGACAGTTCATCAAATCAGATCCTCATGACAGTTTCGAAGCTTCCAACGAATGCTCACTTCTAACAGGCGAGGTGAGGTGAAATGGGGTTTAATGTCGGGTCCAAGATTATTGCACTTATACAGCGACGTGCATGTACGTGTGTGTGTTTGTGTGGCTGCTTGTACTAGTCTGGACTGATGCTCACTGATATACCATGCCGCAATTTAACATGAATACCGCCGGGCATCGAACCCCGGACCTTCCGCTCTCCGGGCGGGCGCTCTACCACTAGACCACGGAGGCGGTTCTCTTTTAAGAATACTTCACAATAAGTATGCCTTGTTTTCCCACAGCATTAAAAACGCTGACGCATCATATTGCCACACAAGGCTCATCTACCTGCCAGGATTCCAGCATGGCATTGATGCCTTCACAATCCAATACACAGGAGATGGACACAAACTGGGTGCCTGAGACAGCACCATCATCTGGTGCTGCTTCAAGTAAGAAGATTTGCCTTCTTGACTTAGTCACACTAGATGCTGACATTGATGAAGATAAAGTATCTTCACTTAAAGACGTTAACAAAACCTCTGAGCGTATGTAATCAAGAACATTTAGGTTAACATAAAATGAGGAAAACATTTATTCATCTAGCATTCAATGCCCCTTGTGTATATTTTAGGGTAATTCATATTCTCGAAAAAATATAATCTTTTCCCGAAAATGCTGCAAAATTATTTGACCTAAGGATTTACTTTAAAAAAAGTATATATCGTTCAGTTAACAGAAATATGTACCCCCACGCCCCAACACACATATCCTACTCCTGAATATTACATGGCCTAACATCATCATGAAATGAATGGGGTATGATGTTGCGTTCAAAGTAATTGCATATATATATAGGGACTTTGATGCATGTTTGAGGCTGTTTGTACTAGTCCGGCTGATGCCGGATTTATATTGCGAACCCATTGAGATATCACCCAGCAGTTTAACATGGATAACCCACTCAGATACTCACAAAATCGATGTTTTATGTCTTAATGATAACGCACCAGGCAGGGAAACAACAAGTAACATATTCTTACGTTGGCGCCGGGATCGAACAACCACGGAGGCAGTATTTTCAAATGATAGAAAAAACATTTTCCCGTAACAACCGTAATATTGAAGGTAAATTGTAACATGCTTGTACAACAATCAAGTAACTGATATGCTAAGTACGTAATTTTGTCTATGTTGTAAACAAAGTAAGTTGAGCTATTTACATACCACAATTTGACAGATCAACATATGGCAAGCCGTCAACTTGTCATCATACATGAACACATTCAGACGCTTGTTCATAATTCGTTTTCATCAATGAATACGTTTTACATTATAATCATAAACCTGATAAATAATTAATTACAATAAGGCTTCATTTGTGTTTCGTTTCTCCCTCCATATATGAGTAATATAACATGTTGGCAATTAAATTGTTTTAAACACTCAAGTTATATAATTAGAAGTTCTGATATCTGAATGGTTGTGGCCTTGTTCCTTGAAATTGCCGTTTCACAAGTGTCAGGTTACTAAATAATTATGTACTTTACAGCAATTCAGTATAACGTTCTCCAAGTCCAACAGCACATTGGAGAAATGACGGTGAAGGGCGGCAGGAATCTGACCATCGGAGGGACTCAAAACATCGGTAAATCGCAGCCCTGTCCCCAGGAGGAGGAGGAGGAGGAGAAACCGCTGACTACAGTACAGAAGATCAGGAGTGAGTTCCAGTGGATAAAGCAAGATAGATGATTCTTCATGTACAAGCATCATTGTAGTAATTTAGAGTTATATTTTTTTGGATAAAATAGTCGTCAAGTATTAGACCGTGCACATGATGAAAGGGTCAATACAGTGATGCAAGAGGTATATGCAGAAACAGGGACAAGAGACTTACGCTACGTGTATCTTCTGCAATATAATATATGTGCACTATATAGTAAATGTTATTTTTAATTTTCTTGAAACGTGTTCCATTTCTTCATCACGTACTATTTCGACAATTCTGAGCCATTACAGTCGTCTGAGGCGCCGCGATTTGCTGTGCAGAGTTACGTCCCTTAGGCACGCCAGAAACCTTTGATTGTGGGTTCGAATCCCGGTTCGTCCCGATTATGTTTCTAGGTTTGTCAGCACCATACCCGTGCTCGTGGGTTTCACCGATGTGCTAAACGTCTGAGACCTGCATCACTTCAGGCTTTCCTAACCACATTAAGCTGACACGCCATGATGTAACTGGAATACTGTTAAAAGTGGCGTTGAACCCAACTCACTAACTCACTGAGCCATTAATTTCTCGAACGTAGAAGTTAACATGAAAATGATAGGAATAGTAGATAACGGATGTCAATGTAAAACAATATGACCATTAATGGCATGCTTAATTTGTTAACAAGTTTTGTCTGAAGAAAATGTTCTTGTTTCTTTCTTTTTTGTTGTTTTACAAATTTACTTTTGAGTAGCAAAAAATAATAACTCTCAGATTTGTTAACACAGTTTCTCAGCTCATTTACTGATATATATCACAGTGATCAGTTCTTAGTATTAATAATTTATTATCAAGTGGAGCAAATGTGAAATGTATTTACACAATAAGGAGAGGTTGTTTGTAAAAATACCACTAGGTCAGTATGTGTGAAAGGTGGATCGGATTTGTACAGTTCAATCGATTGTATTATATTTTTTCAGAACGAACAGAATCAAGGATACAGTCATGGACCCAAGGTATGGTTAAGACACAGGCACATAAGGAGGTGATGGAGAAGATTGACAGGGGAGCAACATGGGTGACAATAAAGGGAAGACCAGGAGAGGGGAAGTCTACAGTTGCCTACATGGCCCTCGGAGATCTGCACAGCCAAGGGAGACAAGTATTCCAAGTTGTGTCCCCAGACGAATTCAATGAGGTAACCAGGACTTGTACCAACCCTGTGATTATGATGGATGATATATTTGGTGATCTGGAATTTGACGTTGCAGAGTGGACCAAGTGGAGACCCTCTCTTCGTCCCATTCTTGATTTGCAAAATCCTGACTTGGAGCTAACTTTAAATGGTTCAACTGACATCAATCCAGAGCAAAATCGAAAGAAACAATCTTTATTTATTCTTGTGGGACGTGATTATGTACTAAAATCCTCTTTACCAGACCTTGGAAGAGCGAGGGAATATGTTACAAGCAGTAAACATCTAGTCGAACTCTCACCAACCAGAGATCATGAAGAAAAACTGAATATTTTGAAATCAATTTTTCAAATGGAAGGTGTTGACATTGAGAAAAAAGTCATTTTTAAATTAAGTCACATCGCGTGTCCACATGGGTTTCCACATGTCTGTAGACTATTTGTCACAGCCTTTAAACAGAATGACAAGGTATCAGCAAAGGAGTTTTTCGTGAGTCCTCTTGAATTTCTAAACCAAACGTTGCAGAAATTAATAAACAATAAATCAAAGTGTCAACTCCTGAAGGCAATGATCCAAGGAGATGGGAAAGTGTCGCAGTCTGAATTGTATAAAGACAAATACAAGATGCATGACTGTGTATCATCTGCCAATGAGCTTGTTGGGTCATATCTGAAGCTGGAAGATGGTACATACATGTTTGACCATCCATCAATCTATGACAGTGTTGCATTTCTTCTGACTGAAAAAGATCCAGTATTTGTCATTGAGAATTGTAGTCTCTCATTCATCAACCAGCGACTTAGACATGGGACTGTTGAAACCCAAGGTTTGGTTGCAGAAATCCCACCTTTCTGCATTGACAACTTGGTGCAGAGATTTGCCTTGGCGATTCAGCGGGGCAACCTGGCATATGTAATCTCACATCAAATCTGTTGTGATCCAGACTTCATTGATAAACTGATGAACATACTGAAAGAACAATATCAAATATCTGTAAATACATTTCTGAGGAAGACTGATGAAGAAACACTAGAATCCTGTTTGGAGTTGCTGCCAAGCAACAAATCTTCAACCATGGTGAAATACATACTGGAGAAGGGAAACATTACACTGCATCAGACGGAGATAGATGAGATCTTATTTGGTGTGTGCAAACATGCTGCAGGTGATGTGTTGACATATCTTACAAAACATTTAAAACTGGACATCAATGCTACATACAGACACCGTGAGCAGACCCCGCTGATGATAGCAACTGAGACTGGAGATTGTAACTTTGTACACCAGATACTTCGCCTTCTTCCTGATCTGAATGCATCTGACAGCTATGACAGAACTGTGCTGCATTACCTGTGTGAACATGGTCTTGTGTCAGCTGTGGAGTATGTCATTGACAAGGGTGTAGATATTGATGTACCAGATCAGATGGGTCAATCTTCACTTTTTCTAGCGTGTTTGTCTGGTCACAAGGGCCTAGTGAAACTGTTACTCGATAGAGGAGCAGTAGGTTATGTGGATAACTATCATAAGTCTCCTCTACTTGCGGCTTGTCTCAATGGCAAGGAAGAAGTTGTAAAACTGGTGCTGGATAGAACTGATGTTAATTGTGAATGGAAGGATAGGTCTCTGGGTTGGGCATGTGCTTGCGGCATTGAGGGAATAGTAAAAGCTTTGTTGGAGGGAGGAGCAAATATTGCTGGTCGGGATATCCATTTTAAGCCTCTGTATCAAGCATGTACACATGGACATGCAAACATTGTTAAGACTTTACTTGTGGCAGGAGCAGAACTTAGTGGCGATGAAGTGTGTGCTGCATGTAAAAGTGGGAATCTGGATGTTGTTGAGATGCTGTTTGATAAAGGAGCCTCAGTCAATATGATATCGAAGGATGGACAACTCCCTCTTCATGCAGCATGCGAAAGTGGAAAGATGGATGTCGTGAGAGTTGTGACGGGGAAAGGAGCAAATGTCAGCATGGTGGCTCCAAATGGAAATACTACACTGCACTCAGCGTGTAAGGGAGGAAGCCAAGAGGTTGTTCTATTTTTACTTGAAAAGCTTTATACGTCTCACGAAGAAGACGAAAGAGAAGTTGGTGAATCGGCTGAAGGTTTCAGAAAGCAGAAAGCTGACAATAATTCAAATATCAAGTCAAGAGACAACCCGGCAGCTGCAGCTAGAGTAAATATAGAGGATAACACAGGAAACACAGCACTCCATGTAGCATCAATCCATGGATCGAAAGAGTGTGTTGATATGTTACTGAAGGCTGGAGCTGATGTGAAAGTACAAAACGAGACAGCCGACACTCCACTTCATGATGCATCCAGGTGTGGATCTGAAAAGTGTGTTGATCTGTTACTGAAGGCTGGGGCTGATGTAAAAGTACAAAACAACTCAAGCTACACAGCACTCCATAGAGCATCAATCCATGCATCGAACGAGTGTGTTGACCTGTTACTGAAGGCTGGGGCTGATATACAGGCACAGAATAGACGAGGCTTCACACCACTTCATATCGCATCAATGTTTGGATCTCAAAAGTGTGTTGATATGTTATTGAAGGCTGGAGCTGATGTAAAAGTACAAAACGAGACAGGCGACACTCCACTTCATACCGCATTGAGGTATGGATCTCAGAAGTGTGTTGACCTGTTACTGAAGGCTGGAGCTGATGTAAAAGTAAAAAACGAGACAGGCGACACACCACTTCATAACGCATTGAGGTATGGATCTCAAAAGTGTGTTGACCTGTTACTGAAGGCTGGAGCTGATGTAAAATTACAAAACGAGACAGGCGACACACCACTTCATAACGCATCAATGTTTGGATCTCAAAAGTGTGTTGATCTGTTACTGAAGGCTGGGGCTGATGTAAAAGTACAAAACGACTCAGGTTGCACAGCACTCCATGCAGCATCAATGTGCGGATCTCAAAAGAGTGTTTACCTGTTACTGAAGGCTGGGGCTGATGTTAGAGTACAAAACAACTCAGGCTACACAGCACTCCATGCAGCATCAATGTATGGATCTAAAGACTGTGTTGACCTGTTTCTGAAGGCTGGGGCTGATATACAGGTACAGAATAGAACAGGCGACACACCACTTCATATCGCATCAATGTGCAGATCTCACAATTGTGTTGATATGTTACTGAAGGCTGGAGCTGATGTTAAAGTACAAAACGAGACAGGCGATACTCCACTTCATAACGTATCAGGGCTCGGATCTGAAGAGCGTTTTTACCTGTTTCGGAAGGCTGGCCTGAATGTCGGGGATCAGAGAGGACTCGCGACACTCCATAGAGCATCAATGTATGGATCGAAAGAGTGTGTTGTCCTGTTACTGAAGGCTGGGGCTGATATACAGGTACAGAATAGAACAGGCGACACACCACTTCATAAAGTATTGAGGTATGGATGTCAAAGGTGTGTTGATCTGTTACTGCAGGCTTGAGCTGATGTAAAAGTACAAAACGAGACAGGCGACACTCCACTTCATGAAGCATCCAGGTGTGGATCTGAAAAGTGTGTTGATCTGTTACTGAAGGCTGGGGCTGATGTAAAAGTACAAAACGAGACAGGCGACACTCCACTTCTTGAAGCATCCAGGTGTGGATCTGAAAAGTGTGTTGATCTGATACTGAAGGCTTGGGCTGATGTAAAAGTACAAAACAAATCAGGCTGCTCAGCACTCCATGCAACATCAATGTGCGGATCTCAAAAGTGTGTTGACCTGTTACTGAAGGCTGGGGCTGATGTAAAAGTACAAAACGAGACAAGCGACACTCCACTTCATGAAGCATCCAGGTGTGGATCTGAAAAGTGTGTTGATCTGTTACTGGAGGCTGGGGCTGATGTAAAAGTACAAAACAAATCAGGCTGCACAGCACTCCATGCAGCATCAATGTTTGGATCTCAAAAGTGTGTTGACCTGTTACTGAAGGCTGGGGCTGATGTAAAAGTACAAAACGAGACAGGCGACACTTCACTTCATGAAGCATCCAGGCGTGGATCTGAAAGGTGTGTTGATCTGTTACTGAAGGCTGGGGCTGATGTAAAAGTACAAAACGAGACAGGCGACACTCCACTTCATAAAGCATCCAGGTGTGGATCTGAAAAGTGTGTTGACCTGTTACTGAAGGCTGGGGCTGATGTAAAAGTACAAAACGAGACAAGCTACACTCCACTTCATGAAGCATCCAGGTGTAGATCTCAAAAGTGTGTCGATCTGTTACTGAAGGCTGGGGCTGATGTAAAAGTACAAAACAAATCAGGCTACACAGCACTCCATGCAGCATCAATGTGCGGATCTCAAAAGTGTGTTGATCTGTTACTAAAGGCTGGGGCTGATGTAAAAGTACAAAACAAATCAGGCTACACAGCACTCCATGCAGCATCAATGTGCGGATCTCAAAAGTGTGTTGATCTGTTACTGAAGGCTGGGGCTGATGTGAAAGTACAAAACGAGACAGGCGACACTCCACTTCATGATGCATCCAGATGTGGATCTCAAAAATGTGTTGATATGTTACTGAAGGCTGGGGCTGATGTAAAAGTACAAAACAAGACAGGCTACTCTCCACTTCATGAAGCATCCAGATGTGGATCTCATAAGTGTGTTGACCTGTTACTGAAGGCTGGAGCTGATGTAAAAGTACAAAACAAGACAGGCGAAACACCACTTCATAACGCATCAATGTGCAGATCTGAAAAGTGTGTTGATATGTTACTGAAGGCTGGAGCTGATGTTAAAGTACAAAACGAGGCAGGCGACACTCCACTTCATAACGTATTAGGGCTCGGATTGGAAGAGCGTATTTACCTGTTACAGAAGGCTGGCCTGAATGTCGGGGATCAGATAGGACTCGCGCCGCTCTGTAGAACATTAATGTATGGATCGAAAGAGTGTGTTGACCTGTTACTGAAGGCAGGGGCTGATATACAGGTACAGAATAGAACAGGCGACACACCACTTCATAAAGTATTGAGGTATCGATCTCAAAAGTTTGTTGATCTGTTACTGAAGGCTGGAGCTGATGTAAAAGTACAAAAGGAGACGGGCGACACTCCACTTCCTGAAGCATCCAGGTGTTGATCTCAAAAGTGTGTTGATCTGTTACTGAAGGCTGGGGCTGATGTAAAAGTACAAAACGAGACAGGCGACACTCCACTTCATGAAGCATCGAGATGTGGATCTGAAAATGTGTTGATCTGTTACCGAAGGCTGGGGCTGATGTAAAAGTACAAAACGAGACAGGCGACGCTCCACTTCATGAAGCATCCAGGTGTGGATTTCAAAAGTGTGTTGATCTGTTACTGAAGGCTGGAGCTGATGTAAAAGTACAAAACAACTCAGGCTACACAGCACTCCATGCAGCATCAATCCATGGATCGAAAAAGTGTGTTTACCTGTTACTGAAGGCTGGGGCTGATATACAGGTACAGAATAGAACAGGCGACACACCACTTCATAAAGTATTGAGGTATGGATGTCAAAGGTGTGTTGATCTGTTACTGCAGGCTTGAGCTGATGTAAAAGTACAAAACGAGACAGGCGACACTCCACTTCTTGAAGCATCCAGGTGTTGATCTGAAAAGTGTGTTGATCTGATACTGAAGGCTTGGGCTGATGTAAAAGTACAAAACAAATCAGGCTGCTCAGCACTCCATGCAACATCAATGTGCGGATCTCAAAAGTGTGTTGACCTGTTACTGAAGGCTGGGGCTGATGTAAAAGTACAAAACGAGACAAGCGACACTCCACTTCATGAAGCATCCAGGTGTGGATCTGAAAAGTGTGTTGATCTGTTACTGGAGGCTGGGGCTGATGTAAAAGTACAAAACAAATCAGGCTGCACAGCACTCCATGCAGCATCAATGTTTGGATCTCAAAAGTGTGTTGACCTGTTACTGAAGGCTGGGGCTGATGTAAAAGTACAAAACGAGACAGGCGACACTCCACTTCATAAAGCATCCAGGTGTGGATCTGAAAAGTGTGTTGACCTGTTACTGAAGGCTGGGGCTGATGTAAAAGTACAAAACGAGACAAGCTACACTCCACTTCATGAAGCATCCAGGTGTAGATCTCAAAAGTGTGTCGATCTGTTACTGAAGGCTGGGGCTGATGTAAAAGTACAAAACAAATCAGGCTACACAGCACTCCATGCAGCATCAATGTGCGGATCTCAAAAGTGTGTTGATCTGTTACTAAAGGCTGGGGCTGATGTAAAAGTACAAAACAAATCAGGCTACACAGCACTCCATGCAGCATCAATGTGCGGATCTCAAAAGTGTGTTGATCTGTTACTGAAGGCTGGAGCTGATGTGAAAGTACAAAACGAGACAGGCGACACTCCACTTCATGATGCATCCAGATGTGGATCTCAAAAATGTGTTGATATGTTACTGAAGGCTGGGGCTGATGTAAAAGTACAAAACAAGACAGGCTACTCTCCACTTCATGAAGCATCCAGATGTGGATCTCATAAGTGTGTTGACCTGTTACTGAAGGCTGGAGCTGATGTAAAAGTACAAAACAAGACAGGCGAAACACCACTTCATAACGCATCAATGTGCAGATCTGAAAAGTGTGTTGATATGTTACTGAAGGCTGGAGCTGATGTTAAAGTACAAAACGAGGCAGGCGACACTCCACTTCATAACGTATTAGGGCTCGGATTGGAAGAGCGTATTTACCTGCTACAGAAGGCTGGCCTGAATGTCGGGGATCAGATAGGACTCGCGCCGCTCTGTAGAACATTAATGTATGGATCGAAAGAGTGTGTTGACCTGTTACTGAAGGCAGGGGCTGATATACAGGTACAGAATAGAACAGGCGACACACCACTTCATAAAGTATTGAGGTATCGATCTCAAAAGTTTGTTGATCTGTTACTGAAGGCTGGAGCTGATGTAAAAGTACAAAAGGAGACGGGCGACACTCCACTTCCTGAAGCATCCAGGTGTTGATCTCAAAAGTGTGTTGATCTGTTACTGAAGGCTGGGGCTGATGTAAAAGTACAAAACGAGACAGGCGACACTCCACTTCATGAAGCATCGAGATGTGGATCTGAAAATGTGTTGATCTGTTACCGAAGGCTGGGGCTGATGTAAAAGTACAAAACGAGACAGGCGACGCTCCACTTCATGAAGCATCCAGGTGTGGATTTCAAAAGTGTGTTGATCTGTTACTGAAGGCTGGAGCTGATGTAAAAGTACAAAACAACTCAGGCTACACAGCACTCCATGCAGCATCAATCCATGGATCGAAAAAGTGTGTTTACCTGTTACTGAAGGCTGGGGCTGATGTAAAAGTACAAAACAACTCAGGCTACACAGCACTCCATGCAGCATCAATGTATGGATCTAAAGACTGTGTTAACCTGTTACTGAAGGCTGGGGCTGACATACAGGTACAGAATAGAACAGGCGACACACCACTTCATATCGCATCAATGTTTGGATCTCAAAAGTGTGTTGATATGTTACTGAAGGCTGGAGCTGATGTTAAAGTACGAAACGAGACAGGCGACACTCCACTTCATGAAGCATCCAGGTGTGGATCTCAAAAGTGTGTTGTTCAGGCTACACGGCACTCCATGCAGCATCAATCCATGGATCGAAAGACTGTGTTGACCTGATACTGAAGGCTTGGGCTGATATACAGGTACCGAATAGATCGGGCGACACACCACTTCATAACTCATAGCACAAAACGAGACAGGCATCAGGGTGTAGATCTCAAACGTGGGTTGATATTTTACTGAAGGTTGCAGCTGATGTGAATGTTGAGAATAAAACAGGCGACACTTCACTTCATAGAGCATCAAGGCGTGGATCTCAAAAGTGTGTTGATATGTTACTGAAGGCTGGCGCTGATATAAAAGTACAAAACAACTCAGGCGACACACCACTTCATGGAGCATCAATCCATGGATCGAAAGAGTGTGTTGAACTGTTACTGAAGGCTGGTGCTGCAGTGAATGTAGAGAATAACACAGGCGACACACCACTTATAGAGGATCAATGTGTCTACGAAAGAGTGTGTTAATCTGTTATAATTGAAGGTTGGAGCTGATGTAAACATAAAGACAGTACGGACGACACACCACTACATGGAGTAATAATGCATGGGTCGAAATAGTATGTTGATGTGTTACTGATGGCTGGAATTGATGTAAATGTAGAGAATAGTACGGAAGACACATCACTACATGGAGTATCAATGCATGGGTCGTAATTGTTTGTTGATGTGTTATTGAAGCTTTGAGCTGATGTTAACGAAGAGACAGTGCGGACGACACACCAGTACATGGTGAATCAATGCATGGATCGAAAGAGTGTGTTCATATATTACTGGATCCTGGAGCTGGTGTGAATGTACGGAATAACACAGGCAACACACCACTTCATGGCGCACCAATGTCACGATGGAAAGAGTGTGTTGACCTGTTACTGACGGTTGGAGCTGATGCGTATGTACAGAATAACAAGGGAGCCACAGTTCTCCATGGAGCAGCAATGCGTGGATCGAAAGAGATTAATTATGTTACTGAATATCAGAGCTGTTGTTAACTTACGCAACAAACACAGCGACACACCACTCTGCATTAAAGAGTGGTTCTTAAAAGTGTGTTGATATGTTACTGTGGGCTGGAGCTATTGTGAATGTACAGAATAACAATGGGGCCACACTGCTTCTTGGAACATTATGTGTGGGTGACAAAAGGTTGTGCACTGGTTACGTACCTCTTCATGAGCATGGAAGAGCGAATGGAAATGATGTTTTGATATGTTACCGGGGTTCATGTAAATATCAAAAAAAACCACAGACGTCACACGAGTCGATAGAGCATCAGCGAGTGAATCGAAAGAATGGCTTCACGTGTTAGTTATGGCAGGAGCCGATGGAAATGTACAAAATACGACAGGTGACACATCACTTTAATCCTCATTTAGCTGGGCTGTCCGCTGGCTTTGTATACCGCTCCGTGCCGTATTGTGACATATCACTTTCACCCTCCTTGAGCTGGGCCGTCCGCTGGCTTTGTATACCGCTCAGCGCCTTATTGTGACACATCACTTTAACCCTCATTTAGCCGTGCCGTCCGCTGGCTTTGTATACCGCTCGGTGCCCGATTGTGACACGTCACTTTAACCCTCATTTAGCTTGGCCGTCATCTGGCTTTGTATACCGCTCATCGCCTTATTGTAACACGTCACGTTCACCATCATTAAGCTGGGCCTTCATCTGGCTTTGTATACCGCCCAGCCCCTTATTGTGACACATCACTTTAACCCTCATTGAGCTGGGCCGTCAACTGGCTTTCTATACCACTCAGCGCCTTATTGTGACACGTCACTTTAAACCTCATTTAACTGGGCCGACAACTGGCTTTGTATACCGCTCAGCGCCTTATTTTGACACATCACTTTAACCCTCATTGAGCTGGGCCGTCAACTGGCGTTGTATACCGCTCAGCGCCTTATTGTGACACATCACTTTAACCCCCTCATTGAGCTGGGCCGTCATCTGGCTTTGTATACCGCTCAGCCCCTTATTGTGACACATCACTTTAACCCTCATTGAGCTGGGCCCTCAACTGGCTTTGTATACCGCTCAGTGCCTTATTGTGACACGTCACTTTAAACCTCATTTAACTGGGCCGTCAACTGGCTTTGTATACCGCTCAGCGCCTTATTGTAACACGTCACGTTCACCCTCATTGAGCTGGGCCTTCATCTGGCTTTGTATACCGCTCAACGCCTTATTGTGACACATCACTTTAACCCTCATTGAGCTGGGCCGTCAACTGGCTTTGTATACCGCTCAGCGCCTTATTTTGACACATCACTTTAACCCTCATTGAGCTGGGCCCTCAACTGGCGTTGTATACCGCTCAGCGCCTTATTGTGACACGTCACTTTAACCCTCATTGAGCTGGGCCGTCAACTGGCTTTGTATACCGCTCAGCGCCTTATTGTGACACATCACTTTAACCCTCATTGAGCTGGGCAGTCAACTGGCTTTGTATACCGCTCAGCGCCTTATTTTGACACATCACTTTAACCCTTCATTGAGCTGGGCCCTCAACTGGCGTTGTATACCGCTCAGCGCCTTATTGTGACACGTCACTTTAACCCTCATTGAGCTGGGCCGTCATCTGGCTTTGTATACCGCTCAGCGCCTTATTGTAACACGTCACGTTCACCATCATTGAGCTGGGCCTTCATCTGGCTTTGTATACCGCCCAGCCCCTTATTTTGACACATCACTTTAACCCTCATTGAGCTGGGCCGTCAACTGGCTTTGTATACCGCTCAGCGCCTTATTTTGACACATCACTTTAACCCTCATTGAGCTGGGCCGTCAACTGGCTTTGTATACCGCTCAGCGCCTTATTGTGACACATCACTTTAACCCTCATTGAGCTGGGCCGTCAACTGGCTTTGTATACCGCTCAGCGCCTTATTTTGACACATCACTTTAACCCTCATTGAGCTGGGCCCTCAACTGGCGTATACCGCTCAGCGCCTTATTGTGACACGTCACTTTAACCCTCATTGAGCTGGGCCGTCATCTGGTTGTGTATACCGCTCAGCGCCTTATTGTGACACGTCACTTTAAACCCTCATTGAACTGGGCCGTCAACTGGCTTTGTATACCGCTCAGCGCCTTATTGTAACACGTCACGTTCACCCTCATTGAGCTGGGCCTTCATCTGGCTTTGTATACCGCTCAGCCCCTTATTGTGACACATCACTTTAACCCTCATTGAGCTGGGCCGTCAACTGGCTTTGTATACCGCTCAGCGCCTTATTTTGACACATCACTTTAACCCTCATTGAGCTGGGCCGTCAACTGGCGTTGGATACCGCTCAGCGCCTTATTGTGACACATCACTTTAACCCCCTCATTGAGCTGGGCCGTCATCTGGCTTTGTATACCGCTCAGCGCCTTATTGTGACACATCACTTTAACCCTCATTGAGCTGGGATCTCCCTTTAGTTACTGACGATCCCTAGCCCATTTTTATATTGTGTTGTTCACTGATACTTATGGCTCTTCTATATTCTCAACTAGTTTTAAATCGAATCTGTGATATTCTAGTTATTGTACTGTCCTTCGTTGACAGCTTTTTACTTAGTCTAAATCTATGTATTATTAATGTACTTCTCGTCACGATATGGCTGAAATACTGCCGATGTGACGTTAAATCTGAACTCACACACTCACTCACTCATTGAGCTGGGCCGTCAACTGGCTGTGTATACCGATCTGCACCGTATTGTGATGACGTCTTGGTTTCAAAAACGTACACATTGTATCAAAAGCGTTACGCCGTTCTTATTTCACACATTGTATAACTCTAGTTGATTCTCTCTCCAACAGTATCTAAAGTCAATTTCAAATGATATATGCACGGAACTAGCCAACGGTGAAAGTAATGGTATTCTAGGCTTGCTACTTTTCTACATTAGTCGTAATATGGAAATGCCCTAATGTGACAACTGAAGTCACCCAAGCGCCCTTGACTGACATCTAATTGGCAAAGAATTCATATCATTGAAAGTACATATCCTATCTATAATAGGCATTTGATTTTTTATGTCAAAGTATACATTCATTGGGATTTGTCCACGAGGTTAATTTACCGATAAAAAGTCCCGATGAAATTTCAGTGTTTTGTCGTAAAAGAAATTGACGGTGGCCGTGATTATTTCATACGCTGAGTATTTCAAAGATAACCTTCAATCAGTTTCAGTGTCGGTGTTCTTTCATTTGTGATAACCACAACTCGAGGAAATTGACATCGAACATTTTCAAAGGACAAAAAGTAAACTGGGCTATATAACCCAAACAATACTCAAACTGATTACCAAATATCGAACATTATTTATTCTTTACTAACAATGAAAATGTGTATTCTATCGTACGATCACACAGAAGTAAGTAAACATAGATTCTATCATTGATCGAAAGGTTTTCATACGCAGCAAATCTTTTCAACAAACCTATTTTCGATCACTGTCTCCGTTTGCGTGTGTGTCTGCGATAGTAGAAAACTGATGTTTACGTCAGCGATTATGGCTGAATTTGAAATGGGGTTCCTCAATATCCTGACCGTGCTGAAAGAATAGGTAGAAGAAAATGACATAGCTCCACTGTCATTGTTGCTAACAGTTGGACAAAGGCAACAACATCCAAATCTCTGTCATCATGATGTTTGTGGTCGTAGAGAGCAGGGCTACTTTCAACCAAGTGCAGGAAAGCTTCCATGTGGACAGCTGCGGCATCACCCTGACAACTTTTCATTTTAAGGCCATTTTAAAGTATGGCCTCTTACATGTGGTTTTAGAACTGCAAGGAATATCAAGGTCACATGACCGTAATCATGGGTCTTAAGAATCAAGATTTAGATTTAAATTTCATCGCTACGATATATGATGCGATGCGATTTAAAAGCCCCCTGATTGATATATCGCAGCGTAGAAGAAATCGCAAACCAGCCCCCAAAACACAATCACATTGGCGGTGTCAGTGAGTTTAACATGACATAATATCACGTGATACTTAAAATCGCAGACGCAGACCGTATTCGCAAACGTAGACAAAATCGGTGACTGGCCCTAACTCGGGCGCACTCACGCACCATGCAAACCGCTTATTCATACTTCGTGTGTTATGATGTGTTTATGATTTTTATATCTAATTTATGAAAACATGAATTTCACCAGGAACTTACACAGGTAAAAGAAATAATTGTTGTTGTTCTTACAGTACAATTATTATCAATATCTAGGAAACGTGAAAGACAAAATAACGAAAATAGGAATTACCTCGATTTGTATTGTATTGTAGTGCATTACATTGTGTTGTATTGTATTGTATTGTTCAATGTATATACTCTTCGTGTGCTAAAAAACACAACAAAATGTGTTTCACAAAGACCATCAGGAAACACATTCTCGCCTCATCTTATATTTCTCACTTGACTGCCTACTTAGACATTTGCGCAAAATATACTTGTATGGCCAATACATGAAATAACACTATTTTGTTCATATGTCTTTTTATAAATGAGAATTGCATTTGAAATAGATAATGATCGTAGATCAATGAACTAATGGAGTTATTTGTCATAAAAGGAAAAGCAGAATATACACATGTAATAGGTTTTTAGTAGTGAACTATGAAAATAAAACTAGCAAAATCGTTAACAAGTGGTTTTCAGTAATAATAGTGAGTGAGTATGGTTTTAGGCCGCTTTTAGCAATATTCCAGCAATATCACAGCGGGGGACACCAGAACTGGGCTACACACATTGTGCCCATGTCGGTTCAGTAATAATATCTTTCCTTTTTTTCCCTTCTGGCCAAGCTTAACTACATCACATGGGGGGAACAAATATAATTCAGAATTGTTAAGAAACCCCTTTAAAAAAACGCAAGAATCGATTCATCTTGCTCTCAGACTAGAGTCCCCAGCCGTGATATTGCTGGAATATTGCTAAAAGCGGCGTAACACCATACTCACTGACTCACTCTCTCAGACAAGATATATTTTTTACATATTATATTTTTGAGTAAGGATACAAAATAAATCAAATATTACTAAATACGAATGTAGATCACACTGTATTGATCGAAGTAATTGATAATTTAGATCATGCAGGGTAAATAAAAGTATAATGAAAACTATTTAAAACATCAACACCTTATTACATTTACAATGAAAACCTTTTGTTATTCAGAAATCTGTTATCTATATATTGTGTTCAGTTACTATTTATGTTATCTATTGAACCATTCGAGAATAATATGTGTGGCTAAATTATTTAAAAAGGCTGTGCAATCTTTGATCCAATTTGACAGCTTTCTCACTGTAAAAGATTCCATTCCCGTACTCAACTGTATGTACATTAGTGTTTTTGATTTTATGATTGTGAATTTGTTGCTCAGACGTGGGAGCTCGTTCTCAACTGGTTAACGACATCAGTGGAAGGGAGACAACTCTCTCAATGTAGTTATATTACTTATCAAATGTTTTGTGTTTAAACAATCACGAAAGGGTTTTCAGCTAAAGTTGAAATATGTTTAACGTACAATTATTAGATAGTACAATATGACCAAATTAATTGCATTCTCGAATTTGCAATCATACAGCTTTCTTTAAGTTCTGGTCTTTCCACAAACTTTTCAATCCTAGGAATATTAATATGATATCATATTTTATGATTGTCTATATTTGCAATATGCTTTGAAAGTTTGATATAAAGGGAGTGGATTTTGAATTATGAATTTATTGTTGAAATGTTGCACATTGTATTTTATTTGAAATTTGAATAAAGATTTTTTAAAAATTAAATTAAAAAACTTATTGTTTTTGAAGAGCATACCTTCAAACAAACATGAAAAGCACAATTTTACATTCAATAATAAGACAACTGTGCCAAATTCTAACGATGTTAGTCATGCGATAAACGATGTCATTTAGTCGTCAGTCGCCGTGGAAATCTTGCTAATCGTGATGTACTAGTGCTACGTTCTACCTCGGATCAGTTTAGTCATAGAGAATACTGGGTATTATCATTTTTAAGATGACAATTTAATGTATCTACATGTTAATGAATAGTTTTGTGATTAGTTCAAATATTTGTAATGTGAAATTATATCATAACGGAAAAAAACGGAATTTAACTGTAAGGCTTTTTTAATCAACTGCCACTAAGAAAGAAAATTATCATTGCAATCTGAATGACAAGGAATGTTGCACTAGCCACTAATGTCGACGTGAGTTTGTGATTTACAGTCTGCAACATTAGCGTTAGATATTACCATGAATCCAAAGGACTTTCAGGGGCCTGTCACTGATCCTGCGGTGACAGTTTTCGGTGACAGGTGTGGTGTCTGGCTGTTGACGTACGCCATAAGCTTTCGTTTGAGAAGAACCTTCCGGAAATAGAGATAATAAAACATGTTAATTTCAACACATACTCATAATAAAGAATTATATTTCAGGAGGGCGATATTCACGCCTATCATGTGGGGGATCCGCGTGAACAGTCGTGCCTAGCAATCTATGATTGTCGTAGACGGTGACAAAATTCATCGGCAGATTAGGCTAGGTGATAAAGTATGTAATGCCACAAAAAGGATTGTGCAAAATAATTATGATCTATGGCGAGTCTGGATCGTAAAATTTAATGGCTCATGAGCATGGTCCAGACTGTTTTGTTGTCACACAATCGGTCAGGTCACACATTGAACCACAGGATTCAAGAATGGTGTTCCATCGCAAGGATGTGACCGTTCATGTTGGACGGTGACGTCAGAACTCACCGTGGAATGCAAGTGTAGCATGCCACTCCTGTAGTCGGTGACCGCCTCCGTGGTCTTGTGGTAGAGCGTCCGCCCGGAGAGCGGAAGGTCCAGGGTTCGATCCCGGGCCGCGTCATACAAAAAGACGTTAAAAGATTGTACTTGTTGTTACCGTGTCTGGCGCTCGGCATTAAGGGGCTAAAACAAGGACTGGTCGGCTCGGAGTCAGTATACTGTGTCTGAGTGGGGTATTCATGTTAAACTGCGGCATGGTATCTCAGTGAGCTAGCACTATAAATCGGCATCAGTCCGGACTAGTACAAGCAGCCACACACACACATACACGTGCATGCACGTCGCTATATAAGTGCGATAATCTTGGACGCGACGTTAAACCCAATTTCACCTCACCTCACCTGTAGTCGGTAACATGCAGTATGTTCAAGCTTCACATTTTGTAAAACGACTAAAACCAGTCAGGCTGCGACTTGTACATTATATGAGGCGTAATGGCAATGCTATGTATAGTACGAAAACGTTGTCACAGGACGGCAGTTAAAATGATAGCTACGTACTGCAGTATGTGACCATTTCTAAGCTGAATACTCATCTTGCGTATTGCTCACTTTAAAAAACACTGATGTAATATTGTTGCTGTTGTTTGTTCTTTAACGCCGTCCTCAGCAGCAATATTCAAGACCGATAACTAAAGGCATCAACACGCGTTTACCCACAAGCTGTCTAAAGTGGGACACAGTTTACATAAGCCATCACTAATATATAGTGTGTGTTATGTTTAAAAATTAGATATTATTCTTGACCTTTAAATGAGATAATTATTGACAGATTAGATACATAAATGCAGTCCATAAATGATGGTGCACATGCGCATCCACACGTGCATCTGTACAATCCATTTGCTGAACCAATGCGTTATCATGCATGAAATGTGATGACATTTCCCCTTACATATCCGTTTGTGCACCGTTGTTGCTCGAAGTATGCATACCATCAATTCCTCTGGTATCGATACGAAAAGCATTCACGTCAATTGACTGACCCATGGCCAGGTCGAGCCGTCCCCGTGTTACAATGCCTTCCAAGGTGCGCTTCATACGGCTACGTTATTTGCAATTCTCAAATTGCGAAAGATATCTGACCAGACTACGTCGAAACGCCTTCGTAACGCAGGTTACGCAGGTCGCTCGACAGCCTGTCAGACAAAAGTGTTGTTTTGACGTCAACTGAGCCGCAAGCAGTATGTGCCCCAAACAGCGATGGAACATTGTTCAGCGACATTTGGGTGAGCGATTTATGCCACACTGCGAATATGGGTAAGCTAGGGTGCACCGACATCGGCAGATCGACAGATTTGCCTTGGCAGCAAAATAATGTAGGCAAATTTCTCTCACACTGGTAGAATATACCTAGTGCCAGGCAACTGACCGACCCAACACGACAATGCTAGACTGCATACAACATGTGTAACTGTTGATCTAGCTTCTAAGAAATCTAAAGTCAGGGGAAGTATTCAAATATTCAGGAAATAAAACATGAAAGAGAAAGAGTTTAAAAGCAAAACAGCCCGCTCACTTTTGAGAATTTATTTTACGCTGTTCCCCAAAGTACATAGTGCTTTTTGAAGATATCTACTTGTACATTAGGGAATACTCTTTCACAGAATGTCGGCGAATGTATTTATAATTATTTATTATACATGGAAGTGTTTTATGCGTAATGTTTTCCTCTATCATTCAAGTTAAAGTTCCATATAATTTGGCATTCTTGTTGAGTCTTCGCTCACAACAGGAAACGTTTTTCTCGTATCCTTCATTGCATGTATATATTGTATTGGAATAACGACGATTATTTTTCAATGTCTGTGAAATGACTTTTGAAGATATTTTATACTCAAATAGCAAAAAGTAATCTAATTATCTCTGTCTTTATATTAGTAGTGGGCACTTCCTTTCCCAAGAAAACGTCTAATTGGTAACAACGTTCTAAATAGTGTTTAATCCTTGCCCAGTAAGGTAAACGGGTATTAATGCCTAAATATGTTTGTATCCAATGCTTGTTTCGGAATTGTTTAGAATGAAAACGTTTCAGATTTAATTAGCCAAGCAAAATGATACAAGAATCAGTTAATCAAGTACACTTAATATCGAATGTGTTTGAGTCGGACGATATTATCAAGTAAGTACATGTGATTGATCACTTACTTTATTATATGGTGTCACTAAGAGATCGACATTTCTCTTCTGATAAGCTTGATTAAATTGCATTGTGATTAAATTTCACCAAGACCCCAAACATAAGTTTGATATAACGATTGTAACAGCAGAAGATGGACGCGCGAAAGAGACCGGTTAACTAAGGAATGACACCATTAACTATATTACACAGTTTTCATAAACATGTTTATGTTCAAAACATGTGGAGACTTTATATTAAGGATGTTGATATGTTGGCATAAGGCATACATGACATAACGTGTTTAGTTAAAATAATCAAATTCTCTGTTCCTTTTGGGACTTAAACATAAAGCTTAAGCACCAGTTTTATACCTCAACATATTTTTACAGTGTATTAATGTGGTAATATCGTTTGGACACGACCCTTAACATTTCATTTATGCAGCAGACAGCAGAGCAAAATACGATGCAGTTGATATATAATATAATAGATTTGAAAGTGATACTTAAACAGTTAGTTTGAATCTGAAGGGTATTATGTTCAAGTTGTTTCCGTGATTATTTTCGAGCGTGTACATGTGGAACGCAATAACTGAGAGTATTGATTCAAGGAACATGTACCTTTCACTGCTATCATTAACTTACCATAGACAAACACTTGGAACGGTAATATATGTAATAAAATCATTTTTATTTACGAGGAGGAAGACAAAGATAATTGACTATTGTCATAATAATATGCGATAACATCGGATCGGACCGTGGTCTCGTGGAAAGAGTGTCAGTCTGGAGAGCAGAACCGGAACACTTCTTACTAAAAGACTTTAAAAGATGGTACTTGTTGTCGGCATGGTACCTCACTGGGCTAGCATTATTAAACAGACATTAGTTATGACGAGTACAAACAGTTCTACTAAACCGTTCACTATTACTTTATTATTTAAAGAAGAATTGTGTCTTGACCGCATATTTACACTATTCTTTCATGTCATGAGAAAATTTATATCTATATTTCTCGATTTTACACTTTTCCCTTTCCTCTGGACATATAATTATTATTCATTTGTTGTTGCTTCTTTTTAATTATTATAAGGTTGGTGTTAAAGAGTGGATAAATAGAATTTAAAGTCATTAGGAGAAGCTCTAGGAAATCTTGCAGGGAAAGCTGCATCTCTACTTCATGGTTTATTAAGACGTATTGTATCCTGGTTCTGGAATTTATTCGTTGAGACTGCGACTTAGCTTAGTCAAAACTATTTATCCAAATCATGAATAAACCTGCCGCAATTCCACCTACTCTAAGTGTTGTTTTCTGATCGATATGTTGTTGATTTTGAGTAACAATATGTGGTGTTTGTTCAATTACTGAACGTGGTTGAGATGTTACTTCTGTGTTTGGCAGATGGCTGTGGTTTGACTATTCCTGTCTCACCCGTGCATGGGGTTAGTTAATAATTGTTTATTACAATCATAACCTACCACTTGAACAATCTGAAGTTCCATGTTACTCGGTGTCATATACAGACCTGTCCCAAAACATAGTCTACTTTATCACAAGTATACTGTAGAGCATCTTGATATTGGTTTTTGGCCGAAGGTGGATCAACAGGTGACGAAATAGCATCCTCTACGTTTCAGCAAACTGCTTTTGTTCACCAATGATGTTTATACGTTTGTACGTGTTTGCGTCTGAGCCCCAACAACAGCCCATACATAAGTTCTGACTGAGTCATTAAGTCTTTCAATACCGGGGTGAGGAATAACTTCTGATTGATTTAAAACGAATTCTAAGCATTTGCAGCATCTTGTGATTGCTCAACCTGTTGAACAGCGAATACAACTCCATCCTCAAAGTTCTTATGATCATCTCTCCACTCGTTACTCGAGAGAGCAATGTCCTATCATAGCCAACCTCTTTTCAATAAACTATTGCTGACTTCTTGAACAGAGCGTGTGCCACTGTATGGGATGCCTAGACCATGATTAACTCCTTGCAGACGCCAATCTATATGTGTTGAAATAGCAAATTCACCATACATGTTCATATGCCCGGTTATGTGATGGATTCCATCCTGTGGTAATGGTGGACTTATACCTGCAAGGATACGTCTAATCTGATAGTATATATGAAAAACGAAACACACACACACACACACACACACACACACACACACACACACACACACACACACACACACACACGCACGCACGCACGCACGCACGCACGCACGCACGCACGCACGCACGCACGCACGCGCACACGCACGCACGCACGCACGCACGCACGCGCACGCACACACACACACACACACACACACACACACACACAGAATATATGAAATTGTCGGTTCTATATGGTCTGATCCACACATTAGTTATTGTAGGGATATTGCGATCAGATCATCTCTGTGCCTGAGATTTCGGTATAGTCTGTTTAGGTATGAGAAAACCAATATCCATTCACGCATTTACTCTGAAGATATTTATATCATATTTCCCGTTCAAGTAATTAGTGTTTACAGGAGTTCAATACACAATCTCAGTTTTGTAACAATTTGGTTCTGACAGTATCAGTATAATATAATAATGTGAAATTCGTCATTATCAATAAATAGGACAAACTGAAGAGGTTATTACAGACAGGTGTTCAAAAGTCCCAATGGCCATGGATACTCGTTATGTGTTTTATGTCATGTTCATGTCGTCATTTATGTCAATATAGGCAGGCACATTCTTGGTATCAATAATCGTGTATATGCTCAAACAGTTTTTGTTTTCACATTGTCAATTCAAATTGAAGTAACATTATCACGGCCCCAAACGCTAACGTTCACATCTGTCTCCCAAGTCTGTAGACACATTCTGGTTCCACTAGACGGTTATTGTAAAATAACTTGGTATATCGGGGTTGTGTTATGGGGAAAGTTATGGGGGAAACTGATGAAACATATGGCTGACATAGTGAAAGCTTGCTGATCCTTTGTTTGTTGTTGTACTAATGATTATGTTTCATTGATTGTTGCCAAATGGTAACAATAGCCTCTGTCCCGCTCAGAGACAAACATCAACGCATGGAGGTCAAGAAGTTATGTAACCGTAAAGGCAATGAGAGACATGTGGTGGAAGGAATAGCCTTGCTGTGGACTTACTGACCTCATGATCAGTCTGACCAGAATAATTGGAGCGCTATTTTATCTCATTTTGCTGTTAACATTCTGTTTAAATATGTTTGTCCGATGAAGTAGGACGACTACGTCACTATAATATACAAGCTTAGGGTAATCGGACCACAATAGGTAGATCTCATGTGTTAACAATAAAGATCAAGACTTGAAGACGTAGATTGTTGCTTCATGTCTTCATTAACCAAAGTTCTGTTCTGTTAGAGCGCCTCACTACTAATTCACGTATTTATCATATATAATGGTTGCATCATTTAGTAAATATAATATTTAAACTCGTGTTTGATTTGTTGTGAATGAGAATGTCTGGCAAATGATCCTCATGTAACAGTTCTATTAGTTGAACAAAAAAACAATGGGATTATCCTCTTCTCCATCTACTGGGATAGAATATGCTCAGTTCCGTTTGTAACGCAAAGGTAGTAAAGATATCATCTGCTTCAAGTAATCGTTTTGTCTGTTTGAAAATACGGAAGATGTACATGTACAGCTATATGCATTTACCAAGGGTACAAATCTACGTTTGTACATAACTTCATAAAACATTGATGCATGAACATTTTCCGTTGGAATTAATTTAACTGAACAGAATAAGCTGTGGGTAGAATGATGTTTATGAAATCACCTTCATATAATTACTTAACATTTGTTGTGTGTTCATGTAGTCTATAACACAGTATCATAAGCGATCATATAGTTCATATAATTTAAGTATCTTAACAGACAACTTGCACTTGTGAAATAAGGTACGGCTATACTAAGGCAAATCTTCCCCGATCCGTCTTGTCGATGTGGAGGCCAATTTGAAGATACTAAACTTTTTATGCTCGAATGTATATTATTTCACTTTTTTATAATTGATGCTAACTTTAATAATGATTTTAATTTATATATGACACATTTAGCATTTGCTATGTTAGTTATCTTATATTTATAAACACCAAGAGATTTGTGATTAAATAAGTCTTCTTTACATTTATTACATTTTAATACTAATATCTAAAAAAAATGTATACTAATATAGCAACAAAATCATTCTGGTTTCGATATGCCATAGATGCATATCTGACTCCAAGACGAGTACTATTTATATATCATGTTCTTTTATTACAGGCTTCGAATTTCCCCAAAGCCACTGCTTTGAGGTGATAAAAACTAACAACTACAATTTTTGAAAAATACCGGTTAAGGTTTGTTTCACCCGAGGCTGTAATCTATCCCAGTAAGCAGATGGGCCTTGTGATAACATTGTCTTAATTTAAGTAATGATAAATTAGACAATTTAATTATTGGACAGAGACAAGAGAACTATTTTAAAAATATTTACGTCATGGAGGCTACTCAATTTTGAAAGGATAAAGGATGAAACATTTCATTTTGTTCTGAGGTAGTTTATAAATTAATTGTAACTGTGATTGTACTTTCCACGGATAAAATACATGTTTGTCTGATACGAATATGCATCAATATAAAAGGAATTATATCAAACTTTAGCAAACTAACACTTCTCTGCAATGTAATTGTAGTCGTCTATGGGAATTTCGGGTGAACGACCTGTGCTCACTTAATATACTCTCTCAAAAAAGAAGCGCATAACGAAAATGGTAATGGGTGGGTACAGGGTGGGTTTTTCAAAAATATTTGTTTTGTTTATGATTTATCTGGTGTTTTTGTCTTAAAACGTCATATCAAAACGCATTCCGCATGAAAACCCGTATGTAAAAGCATAATTTAAAGGACACGTATTGCACGTGCAATACGCGGGAAACTCGGGGATCACACCGTGTCGTGTCGTCTTCACAAGAAGACAGTATTTGCCTAGCGGTAGTGGTCGCTGTAGCTGTTCGCTGTAGCTGTTCGCTGATGCAGGTAATGTACCCGGATGTACTTATCTTGCGCCGCAGTGGTGACTCGAGGATGTCCATTTCTAGGTCCATCTTCCACCTAGTTCTGCTGCCGATATCTCTCCCAGAGACGAGAAATCGTGCTTTGATAAACATTCATTCGACGGGCAACTGTAAGTTGAGATTGTCCTGCTTCCAGGAGACCTGTGGCGATGTGACGATTGGCGCGGCTCCGTCTTGGCATTTTGCAGTCTTCACAAATAAAGTGAATGAAAAAAGTACGCAGATCGATCTTTAATACCCAACCACGACACGGTGTGATCCCCGAGTTTCCCGCGTATTGCACGTGCAATACGTGTCCTTTAAATTATGCTTTTACATACGGGTTTTCATGCGGAATGCGTTTTGATATGACGTTTTAAGACAAAAACACCAGATAAATCATAAACAAAACAAATATTTTTGAAAAACCCACCCTGTACCCACCCATTACCATTTTCGTTATGCGCTTCTTTTTTGAGAGAGTATATTAAGTGAGCACAGGTCGTTCACCCGAAATTCCCATAGACGACTACAATTACATTGCAGAGAAGTGTTAGTTTGCTAAAGTTTGATATAATTCCTTTTATATTGATGCATATTCGTATCAGACAAACATGTATTTTATCCGTGGAAAGTACAATCACAGTTACAATTAATTTATAAACTACCTCAGAACAAAATGAAATGTTTCATCCTTTATCCTTTCAAAATTGAGTAGCCTCCATGACGTAAATATTTTTAAAATAGTTCTCTTGTCTCTGTCCAATAATTAAATTGTCTAATTTATCATTACTTAAATTAAGACAATGTTATCACAAGGCCCATCTGCTTACTGGGATAGATTACAGCCTCGGGTGAAACAAACCTTAACCGGTATTTTTCAAAAATTGTAGTTGTTAGTTTTTATCACCTCAAAGCAGTGGCTTTGGGGAAATTCGAAGCCTGTAATAAAAGAACATGATATATAAATAGTACTCGTCTTGGAGTCAGATATGCATCTATGGCATATCGAAACCAGAATGATTTTGTTGCTATATTAGTATACATTTTTTTTAGATATTAGTATTAAAATGTAATAAATGTAAAGAAGACTTATTTAATCACAAATCTCTTGGTGTTTATAAATATAAGATAACTAACATAGCAAATGCTAAATGTGTCATATATAAATTAAAATCATTATTAAAGTTAGCATCAATTATAAAAAAGTGAAATAATATACATTCGAGCATAAAAAGTTTAGTATCTTCAAATTGGCCTCCACATCGACAAGACGGATCGGGGAAGATTTGCCTTAGTATAGCCGTACCTTATTTCACAAGTGCAAGTTGTCTGTTAAGATACTTAAATTATATGAACTATATGATCGCTTATGATACTGTGTTATAGACTACATGAACACACAACAAATGTTAAGTAATTATATGAAGGTGATTTCATAAACATCATTCTACCCACAGCTTATTCTGTTCAGTTAAATTAATTCCAACGGAAAATGTTCATGCATCAATGTTTTATGAAGTTATGTACAAACGTAGATTTGTACCCTTGGTAAATGCATATAGCTGTACATGTACATCTTCCGTATTTTCAAACAGACAAAACGATTACTTGAAGCAGATGATATCTTTACTACCTTTGCGTTACAAACGGAACTGAGCATATTCTATCCCAGTAGATGGAGAAGAGGATAATCCCATTGTTTTTTTGTTCAACTAATAGAACTGTTACATGAGGATCATTTGCCAGACATTCTCATTCACAACAAATCAAACACGAGTTTAAATATTATATTTACTAAATGATGCAACCATTATATATGATAAATACGTGAATTAGTAGTGAGGCGCTCTAACAGAACAGAACTTTGGTTAATGAAGACATGAAGCAACAATCTACGTCTTGTTTTATTAGATGTAGAACACGAAAACACAAATATTGGTATTCGTCACCGATGTCTTTTAAACCACATAAAGTGCATATTATTTTATTATGTAGGATACATTGCCACCAACCTAATCTAATTGGCATATAAAAGTCAGCCAAGCATCATCTACGTAGAGTATAGCTTCATCGATCGCGACGTCGATGTTACTCTCATCTATGTAGATGATACATTTTCTTAGACCGTGGCCCTAATTAATACGCTTCCGCAAGCGTTAGTGCTGTAAATAAACATGTGAGTAACAGTTTGTGATGTTCTTTCCTTACTCCTTACTGGCTGACCGATGGGTGAAGAAAGGACGGAGTCCACTTAAACCGTAGGTAACAGGCATGGGATTAGTAATGAATCAACCATCTAACAAGTGGGATGTCTGACAGATAGGAGGACACCAAATTTACGGGTCACCAATTTTCTAACATTGAATGTAAAGACACTGGACAACGACAACCACCTGACTTTGCCGGATGGTGACGGAAGCCATACACTAGACCGTGACTGTACTGTTTTTCTCCTTTTTTCCAACATTTGAAATATTGGGTTCACGTTTCTTTCTTTTCACATATGTTGATACCTTTGCCATCAAGGCTCATATGACCCCATCCCCTCGTCATAAAGTTGATATTCATGCTAGCTCAAAAGAAACTTTGAATTATGTTTGTAGTACACCCCCAAAAGAGGGATTACACAAGTGATATATTATAATGACATACAACTTATACATACTTACGTGTATAAACTACTATCAAACAGTGAGGATAACAGGTGTTTGCAAAAAGGTGAGCATATCCTGTCTCACCGGTTGAACAAACACATGCAAAGGCAAGTTAGTTGTTAAACCAGAAAAACACGGAAACGTATTGCACAAGTCATAACAGAGAATTTCATCGGACATAACTCCATTTGCTACTTCTGTGGTAGTCACCGATCAACCAATTTATACTTCCAAAAATAGCTTCAACCCTTTTAAAGCTTTGGAGAAATTCAAAAGTATGAGTATGGTCTGACAAAGCAAGAAGCACAAATGGGGCATGTTTCGGCCAATGATTCGAGTATTCTTGCAAGTCTAAGGGTCCAGGGGCGGTCGGGTAGCCTAGTGGTTAAAGCGTTCGCTCGTCACGCCGAAGACCCGGGTTCGATTCCTGACATGGGTACAATATGTGAAGCCCATTTCTGGTGTCCTCCGCCGTGATATTGCTGGAATAATGCTAAAAGCGGCGTAAAACCATACTCACTCACACACTCTAAGGGTCCAACAGGAGTTATTTCTGCGACATGCTATTTCAAAACCAAAAATTAAGAGTGATATTTATGAAAAGAAAAATTGAAATAATACGAATATAAATTCCTTCCAGGTGAAGGCTATCACTGTAAATCAAAATAACAAGGCAAATTTAAGTCAAAGACACATCTCTTGAGGTAGAAGTTTATCTCTGTCACCATTCTATGGTATTTCTGGAAAGGAAAGTTAACTTACAAAGTTGTAATGTACGTGAAAGGCTTTATGTTGCTGATTAAGCTCAAAGATATAAACTCTCACAGACTGCTCAGTAACATTCATGTAATATTAGTAATATCCAAATAAGTGTACTTGTTCTTGGTGTGTTTGACGTGGATACATATTTTAGTAACCAATGTATTATGATCAGGGTCCATTGGTATCCCTTCAGCAAGTGCGAATCAGGTCCTAACACATTTGTTTTGTCATGTATCACGCGCTGCACAGTCCAACCTCGCTTATCCGGACATTTGTTTTTTTTCTAAAATGTCCGGATAAACGAGTTTCTGGATATCTGAATACCTTGTTAACTGACCAGAAGTCCTTCCCCTTACCTCGATTCTACCGAGGCATATGTGAAATGATTGGCAAAAATATGATTTATGAAGGATCGACCAATTACTTGTCTCGGCAGCCTTATATTATTGCTACTTTTATCCATCGTAAGGCCGCTCCTCTACTCTCTGCATGTAATGAGTTGTACGAGCTACCCGTACCTGGCTTAAAAGCCTAATTCACGGGCTTCTACCTGTGACGTCACGGTAATTTGAACGCACAGTCAATTGTTACCTGTCAGCCTGGTAGGATTGGGCGACAGCACTCAACACTTTTCTCATGTTGACGTTTCATGTTACAGGTAAGCACCTCCCTTATATATGCCTTCTACATCTATATCTTATTGCTAGTGTATCAATTAAATGGAATATCAAGTAGTGTAACTTCAAGTTAGTAAAGAATCGATCGCGTATATTGTAAACATCGCGCTATTCGCTATTACTAACTTAATCACTGCACTAGCATAGTACGCAGGTACAGTGTGTGAAAGGAATGACACTATATGTATATATACTTCATATTTTAATAACATATTATACCAAAAACACAATTTTATGGATTACTGACTTCGCGCCATAGGTGTGACGTCAGCATATTATCTCATTTTAAAAGCACTCTATGCATAGCCATAGTGCTTATATATATATATATATATATATATATATATATATATATATATATATATATATATATATATATATATATATTGCCTATGTTACTCCTATCATTACTGCATACATCATATATAATAGTATAAAGTCAATTGTCACCTGTCAGCCTGGTAGGATTGGCTCAACAGTTTCACAGGCAAATTAATACATTTTAAAATAAGCTCCGTCTTCAATATTTGTCTGGGACCACTAGAAGCCTGAAACTGCGACTTACTAATAAAATACATTGTGCTGTACAGTCCTACACAGCAGGCTGTGACAACGCACTGCATTACTAAAATGGCTGACGAAATGCATATGTGACCTAGTTTAGACAATGCACTTGTTTTGTGTACAGATGTGACGGCGAGGTTAGGGCAACCTGACACACCTGAGCATTAATAGCCATGTTTACCTGTACCAGTTAACTGCCAAGGTTGAACTCATTCGTGTGTGAAAGATGTTGTCGAGTCATCTGTACATCTTCTCCGCGATTTGCATTATTAAAGCAAGGCATCGTATACATTCATATATATTTGTTGAGCACGAAAACATGAAGTGTAGACCGGACATTTCCTCGAAACTATGGGCGGCCATGTAGCTTCAATATCTTAATGTTATATCACTGAACATTGGTCAAGGTATATTCAGTAAACAAAGATCTGAGGGGCTGTATTTCCTTCATCGAACACACGCTGCGTTCATCACAGTTTATGACTTTCTAATGCAATTTGGAATCATGCAGTTGTTAGGCCTACGGATACAAACGAACTAGCACTTGTTTGGCAGGTAGGTTTTGTTAAGATTTGTTATCTTGTTCTCTCTCTACCCTCTACTTCCTTAATCATAATTTAAATCCTGAATAGACTTTCGGCCTTAACACTGTGGCAACTTTAGACCCTCTGTTTCTGTATTTACTTGAGCTCATTTCCCCTAATGTTTACATCATCTCATAAGACTAAGTCATCAATGATGTCAAAGCTGTCTGACATGTTTCTTTTGAAAAGTTTATGAAGCTAAACAATGTCCAAGTGACTTAAGCCAAAAATACGCGCTATCCATTTGATCGATGTTTGTATGTGATTTTTGGGGAGAGGAGGTGCTAATTACTACTTAAAAAACAGAGATCATATTAGATTACTAATGAGATGGTGATGCGGCTCAGGTTATGAAACAATCTGAACTCAGTCTTGAAGTACTACACAATACGCTGCCTAGGACCCCAGCTTCAATAGCTACAGTGTGCAAATATTGTTTGTGAATGAGATAAGCTATATTGTTAGATTTAGCTCTCAGGATGTTAGTTCTTGAAATGCATGACGTAGCAGTTCCCTCATGCACTCAATATATGCTATTTTAGTATCCAAGTATCTTCAGGCGACATTTCCCAGACAGTGGAAAATATTCATCCTTATTCCAACACAATATTTACAAGCAAATGAGGAAGAGACAAACGATTTCTGTGATGAGTGAAGCACTGTATGTGTGTGTGCGCGCGCGTGCGTGCGTGTGTGTGCGTGTCTATGTGTGTGTATATGTGTGTATATATTTATTATGCTAACCATCAGAAAGTTAAACAAAAACAACAGATTGGTGGAAATAAATGGGCGCAGTTTATTTCAAACTGGAAATAGCTGGGAGCCTAGGGACCCAAAACCTATAGTGGGTGCCTACCCGAAGGTACCCGGGCAACCCAAGCAAAGCAAAGGAAGCACACACCTTCGAGGATATCAACATCCACATCGATAGCGCCTCCTTAAACACAGCATCAAAAACCTAGTACACAAGCAGTGTACGCACATACAAATCAAAGTATTACCAGTAGGAGTGTCACACTGACTGGCGATACTGAGGGTAGTTAACAGGTAGGGTATCACATAGCCTGCTATTACTCTAGCGAAGCAAACGCAATGCAATAACAACCAGCAAAAAGCATTTGGCCCCCAGACTCCCCACCACCACTTCTTGTCTATACAAGAATGTCCCACCAAATGCACCACTGCTAGCAAGCCACCAGATTGTTGGTACTAATAAGCTAGAAAGCCAACATATGAATGGTATTCAAAGCATTTTAAAGGCTGTCTAGCAAAATTGTTAAATAATTGTCAATACCCAAATCAGAGAGGTGTGTCCTATCATACACTGGGTCATGGTTCATGCCAGATATATGACTTGTGATGTCATGTTTTACCAAAGTACCCCCTTGGCTACAAACAGCAGCAGCAGCAAACCGATTGACTCTTTTGCACATATGCTCAATAGCAGTATTATTCTTGGCCCCACGCCAGTGTAGTCTAGGAGGCATCTCTGACCAAATTAACTTGGTTTGGGGCATAAGCTTAGTGATAGCTTGAATATCCGCCTATATAACAGAGCATAACTGTTTACCACTTCTATCGACAAGGTCATTGGACCCCAACTGTATAACTCCCTACACACCATCTACATACCATATATACCATGAACCACCACATCATCATGCACTCTCCCACTTACACACCACACAACCTTCAGATCATCTACACCCAAAACACCCAATGAAACACCACCACAACATACACCCTACACACCATCTACATGCCATATACACCATGAACCACCCAGTCCTTATGAACTCTCCCACTTACACACCACATAACCTTCAGATCATCTACACACAAAACACCCAATGAACCACCACCACAACATAAACCCCACACACCATCTACATACCATATACACCATGAACCACCCCGTTTTTATGCACTCTCCCACTTACACAGCACACAGCCTTCAGACCATCTACACCCAAATCACCCAATAAACCACCACCACAACATACACCCAACACACCATCTACATACTATATACACCATGACCACCCTGTCCTTATGTACTCTCCCACTTATATATCACACAACCTTCAGACCATCTACACCCAAAACACCCAATGAACCACCACCACCACGACATACACCCTACACACCATCTACATACCATATACACCATGAAGCACCCAGTCCTTATGCACTCTCCCACTTACACACAACACAGCCTTCAGACCATCTACACCCAAAACACCTCAATGAACTACCACCAAAACATACACCCTACACCCCATCTACATACCATATCCACCACGAACCACCCCATTGTTATGCAATCTAGCACTTACACACCACACAACCTTCAGATCATCTACACCCAAAACACCCCATGAAACACCACCACAACATACACCCTACACACCATCTATATGCCTTATACACCATGAACCACCCAGTCCTTATGCACTCTCCCACTTACACACCACCCAACCTTCAGATCATCTACACCCAAATCACCCAATAAACCACTACCACAACATACACCCCACACACCATCTACATACTATATACACCATGACAACCCCGTCCTTATGTACTCTCCCACTTATATACCACACAGCCTTCAGACCATCTACACCCAAAACACCCAAAGAACCACCACCACCACAACATACACCCTACACACCATCTACATACCATATACACCATGAACCACCACATCATCATGCACTCTCCCACTTACACACCACACAACCTTCAGATCATCTACACCCAAAAAAACCTAATGAACCACCACCACAACATACACCCTACACCCCATCTACATACCATATCCACCTTGAACCACCCCATTCTTATGCACTCTCCCACTTACACACCACACAACCTTCAGACCATCTACACCCAAAACACACCAATGAACCACCACCACAACATACACCTTATACACCATCTACATACCATATGCACCATGAACCACCCCATCATTAGGCACTCTCCCACTTACACACCACACAGCCTTCAGATCATCTACACCCAAAACACAAATTGAAACACCACCACCACAACATACACCCTACACACCATCTACATACCATATACACCATGAACCACCCAGTCCTTATGCACTCTCCCACTTACACACCACCCAACCTTCAGATCATCTACACCCAAATCACCCAATAAACCACTACCACAACATACACCCCACACACCATCTACATACTATATACACCATGAACCACCCCATCCTTATGCACTCTCCCACTTACACAGCACGCAGCCTTTAGTAAATCTACACCCAAAACACCCAATGAACCACCACCACAAGACACACCCCACACACAATCTACATACCATATACACCATAAACCACCCCGTCCTTATGCACTCTCCCACTTACACACCACACAGCCTTCAGACCATCTACACCCAAAACACCCAATGAACCACCACCACAACATACACCCCACACACCATCTACATACCATATATACCATGAACCACCACATCATCATGCACTCTCCCACTTTCACACCACACAACCTTCAGATCATCTACACCCAAAACACCCCATGAAACACCACCACAACATACACCCAAAACACCATCTATATGCCTTATACACCATGAACCACCCCGTCCTTATGCACTCTCCCACTTACACACCACACAGCCTTCAGACCATCTACACCCAAAACACCCAATGAACCACCACCACAACATACACCCCACACACCATCAACATACCATATATACCATGAACCACCACATCATCATGCACTCTCCCACTTACACACCACACAACCTTCAGATCATCTACACCCAAAACACCCCATGAAACACCACCACAACATACACCCTACACACCATCTACATGTCATATACATCATGAACCACCCAGTCCTTATGAACTCTCCCACTTACACACCACACAACCTTCAGATCATCTACACCTAACACCCAATGAACCACCACCACAACATACACCCTACACCCCATCTACATACCATATCCACCATGAACCACCCCATTCTTATGCACTCTCCCACTTACACACCACACAACCTTCAGACCATCTACACCCAAAACACACCAATGAACCACCACCAAAAGATACACCTTACACACCATCTACATACCATATGCACCATGAACCACCCCATCATCAGGCACTCTCCCACTTACACACCACACAGCCTTCAGACCATCTACACCGAAAACACAAATTGAAACACCACCACCACAACATACACCCTACACACCATCTACATACCATATACACCATGAACCACCCCATCCTTATGCACTTTCCCACTTACACACCACACAGGCTTCAGACCATCTACACCCAAAACACCCAATGAACCACCACCACAACTTACACCCCACACACCATCTACATACCATATATACCATGAACCACCACATCATCATACACTCTCCCACTTACACACCACACAACCTTCAGATCATCTACACCCAAAACACCCCATGAGACACCACCACAACATACACCCTACACACCATCTACATACCATATACACCATGAACCACCCCATCCTTATGCACTCTCCCACTTACACAGCACACAGCCTTTAGTAAATCTACATCCAAAACACCCAATGAACTACCACCACAACATACACCTTACACACCATCTACATACCATATACACCATGAACCACCCCATCCTTATGCACTCTCCCACTTACACACTTCACAGCCTTCAGACCATCTACACCCAAAACACCCAATGAACCACCACCACAAGATACACCCCACACACAATCTACATGCCATATACACCATGAACCACCTAGTCCTTATGCACTCTCCCACTTACACACCACACAGCCTTCAGACCATCTACACCCAAAACACCCAAAAGATACACCTTACACACCATCTACATACCATATGCACCATGAACCACCCCATCATCAGGCACTCTCCCACTTACACACCACACAGCCTTCAGACCATCTACACCGAAAACACAAATTGAAACACCACCACCACAACATACTATCATGGGATAACATTAATACTAAGTTATCTTATAATAATTAGATCTACATCAAGTGCTTTTATGAGTTATCATGATGTAATATTTATACATCATTTCATATAATTGTAGTTTTAGCAAGTAATAATTATCATTAGGTAAAATGCATATATAAAATATCAGTAGTTTCAGTTAAAGCTTTTTTAGATGGTTGCTAGCCTAAGGTAATGGGAGCGCGTATTCTAGACATGCTATTCAATAAGACAAGAGTTACGTCTACATAGTTTAATTGATTTGAAGCTTTTAGATAAATGCTAGCCTAAGGTATCAAGATCCTATCTCCCAGACAAAGGATATTTATTTAAGTATATCTGTCATCACCTACCGGGGTATATTAGAATAACATTACTTCAATTAAGACTCATTAAGGATTAGCCCCCATACAAGCTCGTCTATAGTGCATTAAGGATTAGCCCCCATACCAGCTCATCTATAGGGCATTAAGGATTAGCCCCCACACAAGCTCATCTATAGTGACACCCTAATCTCTTTCAAAGCAACCAGTAAATATGTCAACAAGATTAGTGCCAGTCCAACAGGATAAACAGGATTTAGTATTCCCCTCTGTCTAGCCATCCATTTAGCTTAGGACACAACCAATCGTGTATCAACCAATCACATTCCATTTTATTGTTTAAATTTTAGTTAAATACATACTGTAGGCAGGTTTTAGGCAGAGAAGGGGTTTGACTCTCTTATCAAGCAGACCTCTCTCCCACAGCCCAGAGTGTGTACCGACTCTCTGTGGCACCCTAAGTTATTTTCTAAGATATTGTAAATTGTTAATTGTTCTTGTAAATAAAATTGTGATAAGTCTCCTGTGACTCTGGCTCTTTGCTGACTAATTCCCCAAGAAAACCAGCACGTCATTTGGAAGGTATTGTTCACCTAGAACAGTTCCATGATAATTTGGCGGAGAATCATCGTTTTCGGAACCACGGAGTCCAGGGACTTACTACAACCAGCTACAAGAACCCATTGGAGGACATGTCCAACCGTGATCATCTGATGGAATAACAAGCAAGCTGCATCTACCTCTGACCTAAACACTGGATTAAAGACAGCCAACTCCTCCAAAGACACCAACAAAGGAAGAAAAAGTCTTCAAATATTGTAAGTAATACATTGTTGATTTCTTGTCATCCTTTAATTTAGTACGGTACATACTAATAGGTGTCATGGCAAATATGGAGTCTGGAATGGAACGTAACTTTGAAAGTGAAATTCCAACAGTGTCTTTAGTTACGCCCCTTGCCAACAGTGTAATTCAGGCAAAATTTGGCACAAAAACAACAAATTGTTTAGTAGATACAGGGGCATCCATTTCTTGTATTTCGTCTGCTTTTCTTAGCACCTTACTCTTGGAAACTCACCCTTTCCACAGGTTAAAGGTGTTGGCGGCGAATTGCATAAAGTGTTATGTTCAGTTGTGTTAGATTTTGTCATTGAGGATCAGGAATTTTCTCAAAGATTCCACATTCTGCCTACACTTCCAGAGGCAGTGATACTAGGTGAAAACTTCCTTGATGACAATGATGCAGTCTTAGATTATAGCTGTCATTCCTTGATACTTAACAACAGCACCTCAGACAGGCAATATATCAATTTCATAGCCAATTCAGTACAAGAGATTAGTGGATTAGCAAAAACAATAGATCAGATTTACATCCCCCCTCAGAGTGAAATTCATTTCAAGGTTAGACTATCAGAGACCAAAGAGGACTCCCTCATCCTCATTGAACCCATTGCTTCCCTCACTGCTCATTCTGAAGTAGCAGGTGGTAGAACTCTTTCCAAAGTGAAAAGCAAAACTGCTACATTTAGGCTTATGAATCCCTCCCAAGAAGAAAAGGTTCTTCACAAGGGTACAGTTGTAGGCAAATTTAGTTACATTGAACAAGACTCTGTTTATGAAATCGACTCTGACCAACCATTCATCAGTACCGTTCACACCACTGAGAAGAGAGATAATGACAGCAGGGATTATGTTCAAATTGCACAAGAATTAGGGTTTGATTTGACCAATACACAACTGACTCCAGACCAACGACACAGACTACTTAGATTTTTGGGACAAAATAGAAACATGTTTTCAACGAGTCTTGCAGATTTAGGTAAGACTGACATGCACCAACATATCATTGACACTGGCATCCACCAACCCGTTAAGAGTAGACCATATCGTCAATCTCCTCATCTCCAAAAAGTCACTGAAGAACTTATAGATGATTTTCTGAAGTATGATTTGATCGAGGAATCTACTTCTATGTATTCAGCTCCAATTATCCTAGTCAAGAAACGCGATGGCTCATATAGATTTGTTTGTGACTACAGAAAGTTGAATTCTGTCACTTTACCAATGTCTTGGCCTCTTCCAGTTTTTGATGATGTTGTTGATAACATCGCCAATGCACATGCTAAGATCTTCTCAACTTTAGACCTTGCTAATGGCTTCTTCCAAGTGCCATTACATGAAGATTCAAAGCATAAAACTGCTTTCGTCACGCATCAAGGCCTTTATCAATTCAAACGATTGCCCCAAGGTTTGACAAATTCTCCACTTTGTTTTCAACAGCTCATGAGCAAAGTGCTACGAAAATTGCTTTTTAAGGTTGCGCTGATCTACATTGATGATTTGATAATTTACAGCAAAAACTTTGAAGAGCATCTCCAACATTTGGAGCAAGTATTTTACTATCTGAAACAGGCAAAATTAACACTAAAGCCATCCAAATGCAATTTTGCAACGGACAAAGTTTCTTTTCTGGGTCATGTTTTATCATGTGGAGGTGTTCAAGTTGATGACAAAAAGATTGAAGCAATTAGAACCTTTCCAGTGCCCAAGTCACAAAAGCAGATTCGCTCCTTCTTAGGTCTCACGAACTTCTACAGGAAGTATGTGAAAAATTACGCTCACATAGCGCTTCCACTGAATGCCTTGCTAAAGAAGCATTCGGAGGCAGAACTAGGAAAGAAACCAAAGTTCCAATGGTCACTTGAGTGTGATCAGGCATTCAACACACTCAAACATGCTATGAGTAATACACCTGTTCTGGCGTATCCAAATTTTGACAAAGAATTTCTTCTTGCAACTGATGCCAGTGATATGAGCATAGGTTTTGTTTTGAGTCAAAAAGATGAGAAAAATAATGAACATCCAATAGCTTTTGGTGGTAGAGCTCTTCATGGCAGCGAAAAGAACTGGAGCATTACAGAAAAGGAAGGCTTAGCTCTAGTTGAAGCCATTAGATCCTTTCGTCCATACCTTGCAAATTCCAAATTCACAGTCTACACTGATCATATAGAATTGAAGTGGCTGAAATCCATCAAGGATGCCACAGGTAGGTTAGGACGATGGTCTTTGGAACTTTCTACCTACATTTTTGACATTGTTCACCGCAGCGGCAAAGCCAATGGGAATGCCGATGCTCTCTCACGTAGGGAATATGAGGAAAATATTAACTGTAATGATCAGACAGAAGAAGATGCTGAGAAAACAGTCTTCTCAGTAACTTCAACTCAGCAAAGCAAATCAACTAGCAATACAATCTTGCCAAACACCCATTCATCCACACAGGTCACACAGACAACTCAGACTTAGGATATTTGCACACCTATTGTCAATCACTTAGAATCAGACACACAAACAACACATTGGTCAGTCACCTTTGAATATGAAGAGGATTATCAGTCAGTACCAGTTAATGTTGTTGCAGCCTTACATGCTACAAATGCTGATGTTACCCAAGACACATTGGTTGAAGTAAGTATAAAAGAACATCCAAATTTACGTCACCTACAAAGGATTTGTCCAGATTTCATCCAAATCTTTGACTACAAAGAGGATGAAGTCCTTCCACAAAATGAAAAGGATCGTCAAAAGATTCTTATTGAAGCCAATACTTTTGAAATTGATGAAGGCATCCTATACCGATTTGTTCCACAAAGACAGAAAGGCCACGCAGACAAGTTCATTAAACAGCTGGCAGTCCCAAGAACCCTCAGAAATCAAGTCCTGCAATCCTATCATGACTCAGAGTTTGGCGGTTGCCACCATGGGAAAGAAAGGATGCACAACACCATGAGACCTAAGTACTACTGGCCCAAAATGTACAGCGATATTGCTACTTATGTCCAGACATGTGAGGTATGTCAACAGACCAAGAGGCACTACCATGGCAAGAAGGCACCACTTCGTCCACTACCTGTAGAAGAGGTCTTCACCCGATGGCACATTGACATTCTCGGTCCCCTGCCAACAACACCAGATAAGTACAAGTACATTTTGGTCATCACAGATGCATCATCTAGATGGTGTGAAGCCTTTCCACTTCAGACCCAAGAAGCCAAAGAGGTAGCAGATGTTTTCGTCAGAGAAATAATTTGTCGGTATGGCGCTCCAAGGACCTTAATTTCAGACAGAGGTCAGAATTTCATGTCCAAACTTATCAAAGCAATTTGTGAACTTTTGGCAATTAAATTTACCCATACCAGCCCATACCATCCTCAAACAAACAGCTGTGTAGAAAGGCTCAACTCTTACATCAATCAATCACTAAGAGCCTATTGTAACAAGTCTCAAAATGATTAGCCCCGTTTTATTCCTGGCATCATGATGGCCTATCGGATGGCTCCAAATTCATCAACTCAAAAATCCCCATATGTTATGCTTTTCGGCCGAGAAATGAGAGCTCCACAAGATGTAGCATTAATTCCAAAAGAAAATTTAGGCCACAATAACAAAAGTTATCTGTCCAATTTGCTTGCGGAGCTTGAAATCACTAGAACAATCGCAGCTGAAAACACTGCTCGGGCTAAGGAGGTGTATTCAGAACAATATAATAGAAAGGCTAAAGAACCAGAATTCGCTTCAGGTCAAAGAGTTTGGCTTTACTGTCAAAAAGTTGAAAAAGGCCTTTCCAACAAATTAACCAAAAAGTGGTATGGTAGCTATTATATCATCCATACAGGTCCAAACTATACCTACAAACTACGCCGAAGTTCTGACGACAAAATACACAAACCACTGGTCCATGCCAACCGTCTGAAGCCATATTTTGATCCTGCTGATCGTCCACAGTATCCTCAATGACCCCAATGACATAGATTCAGGAGTCATGGATGACAACGAGGAACCAGTCAATGATACTCAGCTTGACAGCAACAATTCCCCATCAACAAGTTCAACTTACCAGGCTACTCCACAACAGAAAGGTAAGAAGGTCAATTCCAAAACAAAGGCAGGTACTTCCAGCAACAAGAGTCCGAAGCAAATGACCCCAACAAAGAAGAAAAACCCTGTTTCAAGTACAACAGAAAAACCTACCAGTCCCACGGCAACAATGAAGGAAAATCATGCCACACCAGGTCCTAGTGCTCCAACCAAGGAAAATGAAAAGGTAAACAAAGGGAAAAGAGGAGTGAATAGTAAGCATCACCAGCCCAAATCCAGAAAACAACCCGACGACAGCCAGGTACAACTTCCAAGTCCAACATCAGGTAATCAAACCAAGGATATCCCTCAGGTTTTCAATTCAGAAGACATCCACTCAATTGTTAGTTCCAAGAGAGCAAATGGCAAAATCTACTACAGAGTGAAATGGAAGGATCCAGAAAGGGGAAACACATGGGAGTATGGCAGCAGCATTCCAGACTCCATTCGGAGAGAATTTCACCTCAAAAGAAGTATGTCAGGAAAACGACGAAAACGTCCACTGAAGAATCATAAGTTTTTCGACCAAAAGGAATCAGCACAAGACAATAAATCAGTCAATGTTCTGTCAGGTAATTCAATGTCAGGGAATGTCCAGCAAGAGAACACCAAACCATGCATAGAATTAGACGTCAAACCATATCCAATTTTTCCAAAACACCTACGAAAAGTAGATCATGAAATAGAAAGAGTTATGGGCATTGAAATTGCATTGAGACTGCTATGTCAAGGTCTCATATGGAGATGATCATCATGATTACCAAACACGCTATTTTGAAAGTGTTCCTCCCCACCTCATACAGCGCTACCTTGATGATAGCTGGAAGGATCTTTCTGAGTGGCCCGTTAAAGTAGACAGTCGTCCATATGATCCGACTCAACTACCAATCTATATTTTTTTTCCACATGGGGACTTGGGAAACATTGACAGGTTTTACTACCGTGCTACAAACCTACACTATAGACCCAGTTCACCATTTTATGATCAACTCCCAATATATGCCTGTGAATGCCAATTGAAAATATTCTTGTGCAAAATACAAAATCTCCTAAATAAACGGTGCAAATCACGAAACAGCTATTAGCTGTATCTTGTTATGTTTTCTGTGTCCAGTCTTTTCACTATGGGTCGCCAGTTGAGAACAAATGGCATCAGCCTGATCATCTGAGTTATTTGTATCACAACAAATTTTGAGCATTGACCTGATCGACCATTCTCAAAAACCAAGCGAAACGAACCGAAACCGAAACCGTAACAAAACGAATCAAACCGTACGGCAAATCAAACCGAATTGAAACGAACTGTATCACGAATCAAAATGAAGTGAACCAAACCAAACCATACCGTGAATCGAAACGAAACCGAACCTTATCGTGAATTGAAATGAAATGAACCAAACCAAGGCAACCGATACTGCGAATCGTACCGAAGCAAATCAAACTATATAGCAAACCGAATGAAACCGAACTGCATTGCATTGAACCGAATTGAACTGAACGAAAATCGAAACAAAACAAAGCGAAACAAACCAAATTGAAATAAACCAAACCTAACAACTGACATGAACCAAAAAAAAAAAAAAGGCAAACCAAATAGTTACGAAAACTAACAAAGAATTCTAAAAAGGATATACACCTTTTGTATACCGTATTAGTGTAATAAACCAATGCACTTGTTATATGCACATGCACATAGATGCATATATAATGCATCTAATGATTGTATCCAAAAATAGAGGGATATTACTATTTTTCATGATATACTTTTGTAATTTGCCGCCAATACATCTTCCTGGTCATGACACCGTTTAGTAATATTTATGTACCGATCTTTTACATCATAATTATCATATTTGTTTTATTTTCTAGTTATTACAGACAAACTGAGAAAGTATTTATATATGACATAGTATTTGAACATGCTAACTCTCTTTTCTTTGTTCCATGTAAAACCTCCATGGACACAGCCAAGTATCTTCAACCTCAAGCCAGGATGTGGAACTCAGTCCTCTTACATCACCCATAAACCACCAGTACAGAGTGCCAAGACAAGCCAGCTCCACATCCAGATTCCCTGATGACAGCATTTTTATATTATGTTTCCTTATATCAAAGAGACTCTATAATAATTATTATTCACTACTACCAGTTTAACTTTATACATTGTCCATCTAAGCCTTAATTATTTTTATTCTTACACGTTTGGGGTCCAAACTTTTTCAGACGGAGGGGAAGTTATCATGGGATAACATTTATACTAAGTTATCTTATAATAATTAGATCTACATCAAGTGCTTTTATGAGTTATCATGATGTAATATTTATACATCATTTCATATAATTGTAGTTTTAGCAAGTAATAATTATCATTAGGTAAAATGCATATATAAAATATCAGTAGTTTCAGTTAAAGCTTTTTTAGATGGTTGCTAGCCTAAGGTAATGGGAGCGCGTATTCTAGACATGCTATTCAATAAGACAAGAGTTACGTCTACATAGTTTAATTGATTTGAAGCTTTTAGATAAATGCTAGCCTAAGGTATCAAGATCCTATCTCCCAGACAAAGGATATTTATTTAAGTATATCTGTCATCACCTACCGGGGTATATTAGAATAACATTACTTCAATTAAGACTCATTAAGGATTAGCCCCCATACAAGCTCGTCTATAGTGCATTAAGGATTAGCCCCCATACCAGCTCATCTATAGGGCATTAAGGATTAGCCCCCACACAAGCTCATCTATAGTGACACCCTAATCTCTTTCAAAGCATCCAGTAAATATGTCAACAAGATTAGTGCCAGTCCAACAGGATAAACAGGATTTAGTATTCCCCTCTGTCTAGCCATCCATTTAGCTTAGGACACAACCAATCGTGTATCAACCAATCACATTCCATTTTATTGTTTAAATTTTAGTTAAATACATACTGTAGGCAGGTTTTAGGCAGAGAAGGGGTTTGACTCTCTTACCAAGCAGACCTCTCTCCCACAGCCCAGAGTGTGTACCGACTCTCTGTGGCACCCTCAGTTATTTTCTAAGATATTGTAAATTGTTAATTGTTCTTGTAAATAAAATTGTGATAAGTCTCCTGTGACTCTGGCTCTTTGCTGACTAATTCCCCAAGAAAACCAGCACGTCATTTGGAAGGTATTGTTCACCTAGAACAGTTCCATGATAATACACCCTACACACCATCTACATACCATATACACCATGAACCACCCCATCCTTATGCACTTTCCCACTTACACAGCACACAGCCTTTAGTAAATCTACACCCAAAACACCCAATGAACCACCACCACAACATACACCCTGCACACCATCTATATGCCTTATACACCATGAACCACCCAGTCCTTATGCACTCTCCCACTTACACACCACACAGCCTTCAGACCATCTACACCCAAAACACCCAATGAACCACCACCACAACTTACACCCAACACACCATCTACATACCATATATACCATGAACCACCACATCATCATGCACTCTCCCACTTACACACCACACAACCTTCAGATCATCTACACCCAAAACACCCCATGAAACAACACCACAACATACACCCTACACACCATCTACATACCATATACACCATGAACCACCCCATCCTTATGCACTCTCCCACTTACACAGCACACAGCCTTTAGTAAATCTACATCCAAAACACCCAATGAACCACCACCACAACATACACCTCACACACCATCTACATACCATATATACCATGAACCACCACATCATCATGCACTCTCCCACTTACACACCACACAACCTTCAGATCATCTACACCCAAAACACCCCATGAAACACCACCACAACATACACCCAAAACACCATCTATATGCCTTATACACCATGAACCACCCAGTCCTTATGCACTCTCCCACTTACACATCACACAGCCTTCAGACCATCTACACCCAAAACACCCAATGAACCACCACCACAACATACACCCAAAACACCATCCACATGCCATATACACCATGAACCACACCATCCTTATGCACTCTCCCACTTACACAGCACACAGCCTTTAGTAAATCTACACCCAAAACACCCAATGAACCACCACCACAACATACACCTTACACACCATCTACATACCATATACACCATGAACCACCCCATCATTATGCACTCTCCCACTTACACACCACACAGTCTTCAGACCATCTACACCGAAAACACAAATTGAAACACCACCACCACAACATACACCCTACACACCATCTACATACCATATACACCATGTACCACCCCATCCTTATGCACTCTCCCACTTACACACCACACAGACTTCAGACCATCTACACCCAAAACACCTCAATGAACCACCACCACAAGATACACCCAAAACACCATCTACATGCCATATACACCATGAACCACCCAGTCCTTATGCACTCTCCAACTTACACACCACACAGCCTTCAGACCATCTACACCCCAAACACCCCATGAAACACCACCACAAAGCATACACCCTACACACGATCTACATATCATATACACCATAAACCACCCCATCCTCATGCACTCTCCCACTTACACACCACACAACCTTCAGATCATCTACACCCAAAACACCCAATGAAACACCACCACAACATACGCCAGAGAATGTCAACTGTAGAGAGTGGGTTCCCAGCAAAAGATAGTATGTACACAATGATGATGAACAGTCAAGATCTTAAACATGACAAGTAAATCAAGATCCCGACTATTTGCGACCTATCTCTTGTTTCTTATGATCAGACTTGCTACATGGAATGTGCGTGGCGTTATGCATGCTGCTACTGAACTTGCTGATAAACTTGAAAGTTGTGATATAATGTTCATTTCTGAACACTGGCTAAACAGACAAAACGAATCCTACTTCAATGGGATCCATGATGAATTTGATGTGTATTCCAAATGTGACAAATCAGAACTACCAAGACCTAGAGGCTGAGGAGGCGTAGCAATATTTGTTCGTAAATGGGACTGTTGTGTCTCGTCTGTGATAAACACTCCAGATGATGATCGAACGATCAGTATCAAATTGACTATGAACAATGTTCCTGTTTTTATTATAGGAACATATCTTCCATCTAGTAATGTGCTGGACAGTGTTTATTGTGAAGCGCTTGACTATGTCATACAATTATATGATGTGTATTCACAAGATGGACAGACTATCATACTCGGTGACTTTAACACAGACCTGCGCACTCCTGATAAACTGCGTTCCAAGTACTTAAGCAGAGTATTGAATGAGAGATCTCTGTACTCTGTGATCCCCATCAATGACGTCACTAGATATACATATTAACCAAAAGTGGAAATATTAAGACTATGCTAGATTACATTTTTGTAAATGTTGATTTTACACCTAATGTTGTCGGATTTGTCATTGATACAAATGTATCTTACTCTGTATCAGATCATTTGCCTATTCTTGTCTGTCTAACTATAACAACACCTATTAGCCAATATGGAGGTGATAAACTTAACTGTCGCAAAGCAACTGAGACGGACCTAATGCTTTATCGTTTTGAAACTGAAAACTGGCTTCGTGATACTGTTTTTGCAATTTCAGACTACCAGACACCAGTAGACTTTATTCAATATTACAATGAATACATCACCTCAGCCCTTCAAAATGCAGCAATAATGTACATTCCTTCATCAAAATTCCAACCTAGGCTGAAACCGTACTGGAAAAAGGATAATCTTAAATCATTACACAATAGTATGCGCAAGTGCCGTAAAGAATGGAAGGAAAATGGTAAAACTCGCGATAAAAGCAACATCCTTTTTGCTAGATACAAAGAAGCCAAACGGTTATTTAGAAAACAGCATCGGATCTCAAAACAAAAGCTGATAGATGATAGATACAAAGAAGCTTATGAAGCTGCTGAGGTTGATGTTCATGAATACTTCAGGGTAGCTAAACGTTATCGTAAAAACAAAGGTCATACTCAAAAACTTGTCTATTCAGATAAATCATCTAATGACCCGAAGGATATATGTGATATGTTTGGTGAATATTACAGAAATCTAGCTGCCCCGGATATTGATCTAAAACATGATGTTCTATTTTCCTCTTACGTCAAACAACGTGTTAATGACCTTGAAAATGAGGTATTAGATAGCACTGATTTTTATGACAATAATGGTGTGGCTATAGCATCTCCCCTTTCAAAACCCTTCACTGCTGAAGAATTGATGGATACTATCAAATCTCTTAAAACAGGTAAATCACCAGGGCATGACGGAATCTCAAACGAGCATATTAAAAAACAGGTAGATCTATTCATCACCATCTCATGGTTTTATTCAATGCAATTGTGCACTATGAATATATACCATGTGAGTACAACATAGGTCAAATCCTCCCAATCCATAAAGGTCATGGTAAAAGCAAGTCGGATCCTGCTAATTACAGGGGAATAACTATGACATCTGCCTTTGGTAAACTTTTGGAAAGGCTCATACTCAACAGAATCGAATCCTGGGTAACTAAAAACTGTAATTTCCCACATCTTCTCCAATTTGGCTTTCGCAAGAATGCAGGTGCAGACACTGCGGCCCTCACACTATTAGAAGCAATAGCATATTACAATGAAAGAAGTTCTCCAGTCTACTGTGCATTTCTAGATAATGAAAAAGCCTTCGACAGGGTATTGCTAGATGGCCTTTTTCTAAAACTTTATGACCTTGGTATCACGGGTAAAACATGGCGAATACTACGTAGGTCTTATATGTCTATGTACTCCTATGTCAGCTTTGCAGGCTTTAGATCAGACTTGTTTCATGTACGCCAAGGAGTTGGTCAAGGCAGAGTTATATCTGCTTGGCTCTTTACATTATATATAAATGATCTGTTATGCGAGCTGGAACGCTCTAAGCAAGGACTAAATCTGCCGTGGGCACATACTCCAGACCAGCTCTTGGCAGATGATACAACACTGTTTAGTAGCTCACCAACAGGCCTTCAAGATCTTCTCAATGTTGTAAATCAGTATGCATATAAATGGCAGCTTAAGTACAATGTCACGAAAAGCGCTGTTCTAATATTTGATGTGAAGCGTAAATTTATCTGCTTTCAATCACTGTACTTGGGCAGTATGTGTGTCCCACTTCAGCAATCTATAATATATGCAGGTGTCAGGATTAGCTCTGATAAGTCTTCCTTAGAACGAACACAATTAGCTTGTGAAAAGTTAAAAATGTTAATAAATAGTAATAACGATACTGGACTAAAGTTTGGAGGCATGAATCCAATCCCAGCAAAAAGGATCTGGGAACGAGTGATACTCCCATGCAGACTCTATGGATGTAATGTCTGGGGGCTATTAACCCCCAAAGAATACGATATGCTGGAAGTTATTCAACGTTATTTCAGTAGAAAAATACAGGGCCTTCCAAAATGTACATCAGGTACTGTTGCTGTGGACAACGTGGGCTTGATATCTCTCCAATCCTTTATTGACAAACAGTCACTGTTACTACTTGGAAAACTATGCCGATCCAGTTACAGCTATGTCTTTAAAAAGGTATTCATTACTCGCCTTGGGCAGTTTAGATACGAAATAGCGTTGGATAACTTCAAAAAACGATGTGCTTTGTCACCTGTATATAACATGCTCAGACTTGTCAAAAAATACAATCTTAATGCAGAAATAGAAGATTATCTAATTAAATGTAGCTTCCCAAGTAAAAAGGCATGGTCTGATATTGTTAAGGAAAGGATTATTTCTGCAGACCAGGAAGCTGTATGCTCTAAGCTGTTATCTAGACTTAACTTACATAGATATGTTTCGCTACGTAATGATAAAGAACACAGACTCTGGCTACTTGCATTTGAACGTCCTGAACAGTTCCCAAACCTGTCTCATCTTGTACGGCTGGGATGCATAAATATGGAATCTAGGGAATGTCGATGTGGAATTGTAGCTCATGATATTATTAAGCATGTCTTTTTGTATTGTACATTGAATATGAATGACAGAAATGAAATATTTGAAATCATTTGTGATGTGATAGATGTCTCTACATTTGCAAGACTATGTAGTGAGGACGATGATATAACCCTGTCTGTACTACTTTGCGGTATGCCTGAGTGTGTTAGCTCTTTATCTCAAAGTCTATGGGGTGACCTTATGGTTATTGTGTCAAGATACTGTAGGAAATGGCTTTATCTGTTACAAAACAGTTACAAGAATGTTTGATTGTCATGCATTTTGTAGTTATCATTTCTACTAATATTGTTCAATTGTACTACTGTACAGCTCTGTAACTATACATAATATCATATATGATATGTATCTTCAATATCTGGAGGAAATAAAGAATATCTATCTATCTATCTATCTATCTACACCCAAATCACCCAATAAACCACCACCACAACATACACCCTACACACCATCTACATACCATATATATCATGAACCACCCAGTCCTTATGCACTCTCCAACTTACACAGCACACAACCTTCAGATCATCTACACCCAAAACACCCCATGAAACACCACCACAACATACACCCTACACACCATCTACATGCCATATACACCATGAACCACCCAGTCCTTATGCACTCTCCAACTTACACAGCACACAGCCTTCAGACCATCTACACCCAAATCACCCAATAAACCACCACCACGACATACACCCCACACACAATCTACATACTATATACACCATGACCACCCCGTACTTATGTACTCTCCCACATATATACCACACAGCCTTCATATCATCTACACCAAAAACACCCAATGAACCACCACCACAACAACATACACCCTACACACCATCTACATACCATATACACCATGAACCACCCCATCCTCATGCACTCTCCCATTTACACACCACACAACCTTCAGATCATCTACACCCAAAAAACTCAATGAACCACCACCACAACATACACCCTACACCCAATATACATACCATATCCACCATGAACCACCCCATTCTTATGCACTCTCCCACTTACACACCACACAACCTTCAGACCATCTACACCCAAAACACACCAATGAACAACCACCACAACATACACCCTACACACCATCTACATACCATATACATCATGAACCACCCCATCCTTTTGCATGCACTCTCCTACTTACACACCACACAGATTTAAGATGATCTACACCTAAAAAAACCAATGAACCACCACCACAACATACACCCTACACCCCATCTACATACCATATCCACCATGAACCACCCCATTCTTATGCACTCTCCCACTTAAACACCACACAGACTTCAGACCATCTACACCCAAAACACCTCAATGAACCACCACCACAACATACACCCTACACACCACCTACATACCATATACACCATGAACCACCCAGACCTTATGCACTTTCCCACTTACACACCACACAGCCTTCAGACCATCTACACCAAAAACACCCAATGAAATACCACCACAACATACACCCTACACACCACCTACATTCCATATACACCATGTACCACCCCATCGTAATGCACTCTCCCACTTACACAGCACACAGCTTTCAGACCATCTACACCCAAATCACCCAATAAACCACCACCACAACATACACCCCACACACCATCCACATACTATATACACCATGACCACCCAGTCCTTATGTACTCTCCCACTTATATACCACACAGCCTTCAGACCATCTACACCCAAAACACCCAAATGAACCACCACCACAACATACACCCTACACACCATATACATACCATATACACCATGAACCACCCAGATCTTATGCACTCTCCCACTTACACACAACAGCCTTGAGACCACCTACACCCAAAACACCCAATGAAACACCACCACAACATACACCCTAAACACCATCTACATACCATTTACACCATGAACCACCCCATCCTTATGCACTCTCCCACTTACACACCACTCAGCCTTCAGATCATCTACACCCAAAACACCCAATGAACCACCACCACAACGTACACCCTACACACCATCTACATACCATGAACCACCCCATCCTTATGCACTCTCCCACTTACACACCACACAGCCTTCAGACCATCTACACCCAAATCACCCAATAAACCACCACCACAACATACACCCCACACACCATCTACATACTATATACACCATGACCACCCCGTCTTTATGTACTCTCCCACATATATACCACACATCCTTCAGATCATCTATACCAAAAACACCCAATGAACCACCACCACCACAACATACACCCTACACATCATCTACATACCATATACACCATGAACCACCCCATCCTCATGCACTCTCCCACTTACACACCACACAACCTTCAGATCATCTACACCCAATACACCCAATGAACCACAACCACAATATGCACCCTACACACCATCTACATACCATATATACCATGAACCACCCCATCATCATGCACTCTCCCATTTACACACCACACAACCTTCAGATCATCTACACCCAAAAAACCCAATGAACCACCACCACAACATACACCCTACACCCCATCTACATACCATATCCACCATGAACCACCCCCTTCTTATGCACTCTCCCACTTACACACCACACAACCTTCAGATCATCTACACCCAAAACACACCAATGAACCACCACCACAACATACACCCTACACACCATCTACATACCATATACATCATGAACCACCCCATTCTTATGCATGCACTCTCCTACTTACACACCACACAGCCTTCAGATCATCTACACCCAAATCACCCAATAAACCACCACCACAACATACACCCTACACCCAATATACATACCATATCCACCATGAACCATCCAATTCTTATGCACTCTCTCACTTACACAGCACACAGCCTTCAGACCATCTACACCCAAAACACCTCAATGAACCACCACCACAACATACACCCTACACACAACCTACATACCATATACACCATGTACCACCCCATCGTAATGCACTCTCCCACTTACACAGTACACAGCTTTCAGACCATCTACACCCAAATCACCCAATAAACCACCACCACAACATACACCCCACACACCATCTACATACTATATACACCATGACCACCCAGTCCTTATGTACTCTCCCACTTATATACCACACAGCCTTCAGACCATCTACACCCAAAACACCCAAATGAACCACCACCACAACATACACCCTACACACCATATACATACCATATACACCATGAACCACCCAGTCCTTATGCACTCTCCCACTTACACACCACCCAGCCCTCAGATCATCTACACCCAAAACACCCAATGAACCACCACCACAACATACACCCTACACAACATCTACATACCATATACACCATGAACCACCCCATCCTTATGCACTCTCCCACTAACACAGCACAAAGCCTTGAGACCATCTACACCAAAAACACCCAATGAAATACCACCACAACATACACCCTACATACCATCTACATTCCATGTACACCATGAACCATCCCATCCTTTTGCACCCTCCCACTTACACACCACACAGCCTTCAGATCATCTACACCCAAAACACCCAATGAACCACCACCAAAACATACACCCTACACAACATCTACATACCATATACACCATGAACCACCCCATCCTTATGCACTCTCCCACTAACACAGCACAAAGCCTTCAGACCATCTACACCCAAATCACCCAATAAACCACCACCACAACATACACCCTACACACCATCTACATACCATATACACCATGAACCACCCAGTCCTTATGCACTCTTCCACTTACACACCACACAGCCTTCAGACCATCTACACCAAAAACACCCAATGAAATACCACCACAACATACACCCTACACACCACCTACATTCCATATACACCATGTACCACCCCATCGTAATGCACTCTCCCACTTACACAGCACACAGCTTTCAGACCATCTACACCCAAATCACCCAATAAACCACCACCACAACATACACCCTACACAACATCTACATACCATATACACCATGAACCACCCCATCCTTATGCACTCTCCCACTAACACAGCACAAAGCCTTGAGACCATCTACACCAAAAACACCCAATGAAATACCACCACAACATACACCCTACATACCATCTACATTCCATGTACACCATGAACCATCCCATCCTTTTGCACCCTCCCACTTACACACCACACAGCCTTCAGATCATCTACACCCAAAACACCCAATGAACCACCACCAAAACATACACCCCACACACCATCTACATACTATATACACCATGACCACCCAGTCCTTATGTACTCTCCCACTTATATACCACACAGCCTTCAGACCATCTACACCCAAAACACCCAAATGAACCACCACCACAACATACACCCTACACACCATATACATACCATATACACCATGAACCACCCAGTCCTTATGCACTCTCCCACTTACACACCACCCAGCCCTCAGATCATCTACACCCAAAACACCCAATGAACCACCACCACAACATACACCCTACACAACATCTACATACCATATACACCATGAACCACCCCATCCTTATGCACTCTCCCACTTACACAGCACAAAGCCTTGAGACCATCTACACCAAAAACACCCAATGAAATACCACCACAACATACACCCTACATACCATCTACATTCCATGTACACCATGAACCATCCCATCCTTTTGCACCCTCCCACTTACACACCACACAGCCTTCAGATCATCTACACCCAAAACACCCAATGAACCACCACCAAAACATACACCCTACACAACATCTACATACCATATACACCATGAACCACCCCATCCTTATGCACTCTCCCACTAACACAGCACAAAGCCTTCAGACCATCTACACCCAAATCACCCAATAAACCACCACCACAACATACACCCTACACACCATCTACATACCATATACACCATGAACCACCCAGTCCTTATGCACTCTTCCACTTACACACCACACAGCTTTCAGATCATCTACACCCAAAACACCCCATGAAACACCACCACAACATACACCCTACACCCCATCTACATACCATATACACCATGAACCACCCCATCCTCATGCACTCTCCCACTTACACACCACACAACCTACAGATCATTTACACCCAAAACACCCCATGAAACACCACCACAATATACATCCTACACACCATCTACATACCATATATACGATGAACCACCACATCATCATGCACTCCCCCACTTACACACCACACAACCTTCAGATCATCTACACCCCAAAAATCCAATGAACCATCACCACAACATACACCCTACCCCCAATCTACGTACCATATACACCATAGACCACCCAATTCTTATGCACTCTCCCACTTACACAACATACAGCCTTCGGACCATCTACACCCAAAACACCCCAATGAAAAACCACCACAACATACACCCTACACACCATCTACATTCCATATACACCTTGAACCATCCCATCCGTATACACTCTCCTACTTACACACCACACAGCCTTCAGATCATCTACACCCAAATCACCCAATGAACCACCACCACAACATACACCCTACACAACATCTACATACCATATACACCATGAACCACCCCATCCTTATGCACTCTCCCACTTACACACCACACAGATTTCAGACCATCTACACCCAAAACACCCAATGAACCACCACCACAACATACACCCTACACACCATCTACATACCATATACACCATGAACCACCCCATCCTTATGCACTCTCCCACTAACACAGCACACAGCCTTCAGACCATCTACACCCAAATCACCCAATAAACCACCACCACAACATACACCCTACACACCATCTACATACCATATACACCATGACCACCCTGTCCTTATGTACCCTCCCACTTACACACCACACAGATTTCAGACCATCTACACCCAAAACACCCAATGAACCACCACCACAACATACACCCTACACACCATCTACATACCATATACACCATGAACCACCCCATCCTTATGCACTCTCCCACTAACACAGCACACAGCCTTCAGACCATCTACACCCAAATCACCGAATAAACCACCACCACAACATACACCCTACACACCATCTACATACCATATACACCATGACCACCCTGTCCTTATGTACCCTCCCACTTACACACCACACAGCCTTCAGACCATCTACACCCAAATCACCCAATGAAAAACCACCACAACATACACCCTACACACCATCTACATACCATATACACCATGACCACCCTGTCCTTATGTACTCTCCCACTTACACACCACACAGCCTTCAGACCATCTACACCCAGACACCCAATGAACCACCACCACCACACCATACACCCTACACACCATCTACATACCATATACACCATGACCACCCTGTCCTTATGTACTCTCCCGCTTACACACCACACAGCCTTCAGACCATCTACACCCAAATCACCCAATGAAAAACCACCATAACATACACCCTACACACCATCTACATTCCATATACACCATGAACCATCCCATCCGTATGCACTCTCCTACTTAGACACCACACAGCCTTCAGATCATCTACACCCAAAACACCCAATGAACCACCACCACAACATACACCCTACACAACATCTACATACCATATACACCTTGAACCACCCCATCCTTATGCACTCTCCCACTTACACACCACACAGATTTCAGACCATCTACACCCAAAACACACAATGAACCACCACCACAACATACACCCTACACCCCATCTACATACCATATCCACCATGAACCACCCCATTCTTATGCACTCTCCCACTTACACACCACACAGCCTTCAGACCATCTACACCCAAAACACCCCATGAAACACCACCACAATATACATCCTACACACCATCTACATACCATATATACGATGAACCACCACATCATCATGCACTCCCCCACTTACACACCACACAACCTTCAGATCATCTACACCCAAAAAATCCAATGAACCATCACCACAACATACACCCTACACCCAATCTACATACCATATACACCATAGACCACCCAATTCTTATGCACTCTCCCACTTACACACCACACAGCCTTCGGACCATCTACACCCAAAACACCCCAATGAACCACCACCACAACATACACCCTACATACCATCTACAAACCATATACACCATGAACCACTCCGTCCTTTTGCACTCTCCCACTTACGCACCACACAGCCTTCAGACCATCTACACCCAAATCACCCAATGAAAAACCACCACAACATACACCCTACACCCCATCTACATACCATATCCACCATGAACCACCCCATTCTTATGCACTCTCCCACTTACACACCACACAGCCTTCAGACCATCTACACCCAAAACACCCAATGAACCACCACCACAACATACACCCTACACAACATCTACATACCATATACACCATGAACCACCCCATCCTTATGCACTCTCCCACTAACACAGCACGCAGCCTTCAGACCATCTACACCCAAATCACCCAATAAACCATCACCACAACATACACCCTACACCCAATCTACATACCATATACACCATAGACCACCCAATTCTTATGCACTCTCCCACTTACACACCACACAGCCTTCGGACCATCTACACCCAAAACATCCCAATGAACCACCACCACAACATACACCCTACACACCATCTACAAACCATATACACCATGAACCACTCCGTCCTTTTGCACTCTCCCACTTACACACCACACAGCCTTCAGACCATCTACACCCAAATCACCCAATGAAAAACCACCACAACATACACCCTACACACCATCTACATACCATATACACCATGAACCACCCCATCCTTATGCACTCTCCCACTTACACACCACACAGATTTCAGACCATCTACACCCAAAACACCCAATGAACCACCACCACAACATACACCCTACACACCATCTACATACCATATACACCATGAACCACCCCATCTTTATGCACTCTCCTAATAACACAGCACGCAGCCTTCAGACCATCTACACCCAAATCACCCAATAAACCACCACCACAACATACACCCTACACACCATCTACATACCATATACACCATGACCACCCTGTCCTTATGTACTCTCCCACTTACACACCACACAGCCTTCAGACCATCTACACCCAAATCACCCAATGAAAAACCACCACAACATACACCCTACACACCATCTACATTCCATATACACCATGAACCATCCCATCCGTATGCACTCTCCTACTTAGACACCACACAGCCTTCAGATCATCTACACCCAAAACACCCAATGAACCACCACCACAACATACACCCTACACAACATCTACATACCATATACACCATGAACCACCCCATCCTTATGCACTCTCCCACTTACACACCACACAGATTTCAGACCATCTACACCCAAAACACCCAATGAACCACCACCACAACATACACCCTACACACCATCTACATACCATATACACCATGAACCACCCCATCCTTATGCACTCTCACACTACCACAGCACACAGCCTTCAGACCATCTACACCCAAATCACCCAATAAACCATCACCACAACATACACCCTACACCCAATCTACATACCATATACACCATAGACCACCCAATTCTTATGCACTCTCCCACTTACACACCACACAGCCTTCGGACCATCTACACCCAAAACACCCCAATGAACCACCACCACAACATACACCCTACACACCATCTACAAACCATATACACCATGAACCACTCCGTCCTTTTGCACTCTCCCACTTACACACCACACAGCCTTCAGACCATCTACACCCAAATCACCCAATGAAAAACCACCACAACATACACCCTACACACCATCTACATACCATATACACCATGAACCACCCCATCCTTATGCACTCTCCCACTTACACACCACACAGATTTCAGACCATCTACACCCAAAACACCCAATGAACCACCACCACAACATACACCCTACACACCATCTACATACCATATACACCATGAACCACCCCATCTTTATGCACTCTCCTAATAACACAGCACGCAGCCTTCAGACCATCTACACCCAAATCACCCAATGAACCACCACCACAACATACACCCTACACACCATCTACATACCATATACACCATGACCACCCTGTCCTTATGTACTCTCCCACTTACACACCACACAGCCTTCAGACCATCTACACCCAAATCACCCAATGAAAAACCACCACAACATACACCCTACACACCATCTACATTCCATATACACCATGAACCATCCCATCCGTATGCACTCTCCTACTTAGACACCACACAGCCTTCAGATCATCTACACCCAAAACACCCAATGAACCACCACCACAACATACACCCTACACAACATCTACATACCATATACACCATGAACCACCCCATCCTTATGCACTCTCCCACTTACACACCACACAGATTTCAGACCATCTACACCCAAAACACCCAATGAACCACCACCACAACATACACCCTACACACCATCTACATACCATGTACACCATGAACCACCCCATCCTTATGCACTCTCCCACTAACACAGCACACAGCCTTCAGACAATCTACACCCAAATCACCCAATGAACCACCACCACAACATACACCCTACACACCATCTACATACCATATACACCATGACCACCCTGTCCTTATGTACTCTCCCACTTACACACCACACAGCCTTCAGACCATCTACACCCAAATCACCCAATGAAAAACCACCACAACATACACCCTACACACCATCTACATTCCATATACACTATGAACCATCCCATCCGTATGCACTCTCCTACTTAGACACCACACAGCCTTCAGATCATCTACACCCAAAACACCAAATGAACCACCACCACAACATACACCCTACACAACATCTACATACCATATACACCATGAACCACCCCATCCTTATGCACTCTCCCACTTACACACCACACAGATTTCAGACCATCTACACCCAAAACACCCAATGAACCACCACCACAACATACACCCTACACACCATCTACATACCATATACACCATGAACCACCCCATCCTTATGCACTCTCCCACTAACACACCACACAGCCTTCAGACCATCTACACCCAAATCACCCAATAAACCACCACCACAACATACACCCTACACACCATCTACATACCATATACACCATGACCACCCTGCCCTTATGTACTCTCCCACTTACACACCACACAGCCTTCAGACCATCTACACCCAAATCACCCAATGAAAAACCACCACAACATACACCCTACACACCATCTACATTCCATATACACTATGAACCATCCCATCCGTATGCACTCTCCTACTTAGACACCACACAGCCTTCAGATCATCTACACCCAAAACACCAAATGAACCACCACCACAACATACACCCTACACAACATCTACATACCATATACACCATGAACCACCCCATCCTTATGCACTCTCCCACTTACACACCACACAGATTTCAGACCATCTACACCCAAAACACCCAATGAACCACCACCACAACATACACCCTACACACCATCTACATACCATATACACCATGAACCACCCCATCCTTATGCACTCTCCCACTAACACAGCACACAGCCTTCAGACCATCTACACCCAAATCACCCAATAAACCACCACCACAACATACACCCTACACACCATCTACATACCATATACACCATGACCACCCTGCCCTTATGTACTCTCCCACTTACACACCACACAGCCTTCAGACCATCTACACCCAAATCACCCAATGAAAAACCACCACAACATACACCCTACACACCATCTACATTCCATATACACCATGAACCATCCCATCCGTATGCACTCTCCTACTTACACACCACACAGCCTTCAGATCATCTACACCCAAAACACCCAATGAACCACCACCACAACATACACCCTACACAACATCTACATACCATATACACCATGAACCACCCCATCCTTATGCACTCTCCCACTTACACACCACACAGATTTCAGACCATCTACACCCAAAACACCCAATGAACCACCACCACAACATACACCCTACACACCATCTACATACCATATACACCATGAACCACCCCATCCTTATGCACTCTCCCACTAACACAGCACACAGCCTTCAGACCATCTACACCCAAATCACCCAATAAACCACCACCACAACATACACCCTACACACCATCTACATACCATATACACCATGACCACCCTGTCCTTATGTACTCTCCCACTTACACACCACACAGCCTTCAGACCATCTACACCCAAAACACCCAATGAACCACCACCACCACAACATACACCCTACACACCATCTACATACCATATACACCATGAACCACCCCATCCTTATGCAGTCTCCCACTTACACACCACACAGCCTTCAGACCATCTACACCCAAATCACCCAATGAAAAACCACCACAACATACACCCTACACACCATCTACATTCCATATACACCATGAACCATCCCATCCTTATGCACTCTCCTACTTAGACACCACACAGCCTTCAGATCATCTACACCCAAAACACCCAATGAACCACCACCACAACATACACCCTACACAACATCTACATACCATATACACCATGAACCACCCCATCCTTATGCACTCTCCCACTTACACACCACACAGATTTCAGACCATCTACACCCAAAACACCCAATGAACCACCACCACAACATACACCCTACACACCATCTACATACCATATACACCATGAACCACCCCATCCTTATGCACTCTCCCACTAACACAGCACACAGCCTTCAGACCATCTACACCCAAATCACCCAATAAACCACCACCACAACATACACCCTACACACCATCTACATACCATAGACACCATGACCACCCTGTCCTTATGTACTCTCCCACTTACACACCACACAGCCTTCAGACCATCTACACCCACATCACCCAATGAAAAACCACCACAACATACACCCTACACACCATCTACATTCCATATACACCATGAACCATCCCATCCGTATGCACTCTCCTACTTAGACACCACACAGCCTTCAGATCATCTACACCCAAAACACCCAATGAACCACCACCACAACATACACCCTACACAACATCTACATGCCATATACACCATGAACCACCCCATCCTTATGCACTCTCCCACTTACACACCACACAGATTTCAGATCATCTACACCCAAAACACCCAATGAACCACCACCACAACATACACCCTACACACCATCTACATACCATATACACCATGAACCACCCCATCCTTATGCACTCTCCCACTAACACAGCACACAGCCTTCAGACCATCTACACCCAAATCACCGAATAAACCACCACCACAACATACACCCTACACACCATCTACATACCATATACACCATGACCACCCTGTCCTTATGTACTCTCCCACTTACACACCACACAGCCTTCAGACCATCTACACCCAAAACACCCAATGAACCACCACCACCACACCATACACCCTACACACCATCTACATACCATATACACCATGAACCACCCCATCCTTATGGAGTCTCCCACTTACACACCACACAGCCTTCAGACCATCTACACCCAAATCACCCAATGAAAAACCACCACAACATACACCCTACACACCATCTACATTCCATATACACCATGAACCATCCCATCCGTATGCACTCTCCTACTTAGACACCACACAGCCTTCAGATCATCTACACCCAAAACACCAAATGAACCACCACCACAACATACACCCTACACAACATCTACATACCATATACACCATGAACCACCCCATCCTTATGCACTCTCCCACTTACACACCACACAGATTTCAGATCATCTACACCCAAAACACCCAATGAACCACCACCACAATATACACCCTACACAACATCTACATACCATATACACCATGAACCACCCCATCCTTATGCACTCTCCCACTAACACAGCACACAGCCTTCAGACCATCTACACCCAAATCACCCAATAAACCACCACCACAACACACACCCTACACACCATCTACATACCATATACACCATGACCACCCTGTCCTTATGTACTCTCCCACTTACACACCACACAGCCTTCAGACCATCTACACCCAAATCACCCAATGAAAAACCACCACAACATACACCCTACACACCATCTACATTCCATATACACCATGAACCATCCCATCCGTATGCACTCTCCTACTTAGACACCACACAGCCTTCAGATCATCTACACCCAAAACACCCAATGAACCACCACCACAACATACACCCTACACAACATCTACATACCATATACACCATGAACCACCCCATCCTTATGCACTCTCCCACTTACACACCACACAGATTTCAGACCATCTACACCCAAAACACCCAATGAACCACCACCACAACATACACCCTACACACCATCTACATACCATATACACCATGAACCACCCCATACTTATGCACTCTCTCACTAACACAGCACACAGCCTTCAGACCATCTACACCCAAATCACCCAATAAACCACCACCACAACATACACCCTACACACCATCTACATACCATAGACACCATGACCACCCTGTCCTTATGTACTCTCCCACTTACACACCACACAGCCTTCAGACCATCTACACCCAAATCACCCAATGAAAAACCACCACAACATACACCCTACACACCATCTACATTCCATATACACCATGAACCATCCCATCCGTATGCACTCTCCTACTTAGACACCACACAGCCTTCAGATCATCTACACCCAAAACACCCAATGAACCACCACCACAACATACACCCTACACAATATCTACATACCATATACACCATGAACCACCCCATCCTTATGCACTCTCCCACTTACACACCACACAGATTTCAGATCATCTACACCCAAAACACCCAATGAACCACCACCACAACATACACCCTACACACCATCTACATACCATATACACCATGAACCACCCCATCCTTATGCACTCTCTCACTAACACAGCACACAGCCTTCAGACCATCTACACCCAAATCACCCAATAAACCACCACCACAACATACACCCTACACACCATCTACATACCATATACACCATGACCTCCGTGTCCTTATGTACTCTCCCACTTCCACACCACACAGCCTTCAGACCATCTACACCCAAATCACCCAATGAAAAACCACCACAACATACACCCTACACACCATCTACATTCCATATACACCATGAACCATCCCATCCGTATGCACTCTCCTACTTAGACACCACACAGATTTCAGATCATCTACACCCAAAACACCCAATGAACCACCACCACAACATACACCCTACACAACATCTACATACCATATACACCATGAACCACCCCATCCTTATGCACTCTCCCACTTACACACCACACAGATTTCAGACCATCTACGCCCAAAACACCCAATGAACCACCACCACCACAACATACACCCTACACACCATCTACATACCATATACACCATGAACCACCCCATCCTTATGCACTCTCCCACTAACACAGCACACAGCCTTCAGACCATCTACACCCAAATCACCCAATAAACCACCACCACAACATACACCCTACACACCATCTACATACCATATACACCATGACCACCCTGTCCTTATGTACTCTCCCACTTACACACCACACAGCCTTCAGACCATCTACACCCAAATCACCCAATGAAAAACCACCACAATATACACCCTACACACCATCTACATTCCATATACACCATGAACCATCCCATCCGTATGCACTCTCCTACTTACACACCACACAGCCTTCAGATCATCTACACCCAAAACACAAAAATGAACCACCACCACAACATACACCCTACACAACATCTACATACCATATACACCATGAACCACCCCATCCTTATGCACTCTCCCACTTACACACCACACAGATTTCAGACCATCTATGCCCAAAACACCCAATGAACCACCACCACCACAACATACACCCTACACACCATCTACATACCATATACACCATGAACCACCCCATCCTTATGCACTCTCCCACTAACACAGCACACAGCCTTCAGACCATCTACACCCAAATCACCCAATAAACCACCACCACAACATACACCCTACACACCATCTACATACCATATACACCATGAACCACCCCATCCTTATGCACTCTCCCACTTACACAGCACACAGCCTTCAGACCATCTACACCCAAATCACCCAATAAACCACCACCACAACATACACCCTACACACCATCTACATACCATATACACCATGACCACCCTGTCCTTATGTACTCTCCCACTTTCAAACCACACAGCCTTCAGACCATCTACACCCAAATCACCCAATGAAAAACCACCACAACATACACCCTACACACCATCTACATTCCATATACACCATGAACCATCCCATCCGTATGCACTCTCCTACTTAGACACCACACAGCCTTCAGATCATCTACACCCAAAACACCCAATGAACCACCACCACAACATACACCCTACACAACATCTACATACCATATACACCATGAACCACCCCATCCTTATGCACTCTCCCACTTACACACCACACAGATTTCAGACCATCTACACCCAAAACACCCAATGAACCACCACCACAACATACACCCTACACACCATCTACATACCATATACACCATGAACCACCCCATCCTTATGCACTCTCCCACTAACACAGCACACAGCTTTCAGACCATCTACACCCAAATCACCCAATAAACCACCACCACAACATACACCCTACACACCATCTACATACCATATACACCATGACCACCCTGTCCTTATGTACTCTCCCACTTACACACCACACAGGCTTCAGACCATCTACACCCAAATCACCCAATGAAAAAAACCACCACAACATACACCCTACACACCATCTACATTCCATATACACCATGAACCATCCCATCCGTATGCACTCTCCTTCTTAGACACCACACAGCCTTCAGACCATCTACACCCAAATCACCCAATAAACCACCACCACAACATACACCCTACACACCATCTACATACCATATACACCATGACCACCCTGTCCTTATGTACATTCCCACTTACACACCACACAGCCTTCAGACCATCTACACCCAAAACACCCAATGAACCTCTACCACAATATACACCCTACACAACATCTACATACCATATACACCATGAACCACCCCATCCTTATGCACTCTCCCACTAACACAGCACAAAGCCTTCAGACCATCTACACCCAAATCACCCAATAAACCACCACCACAACATACACCCTACACACCATCTACATACCATATACACCATGACCACCCTGTCCTTATGTACTCTCCCACTTACACACCACACAGCCTTCAGACCATCTACACCCAAAACACCCAATGAAAAACCACCACAACATACACCCTACACACCATCTACATTCCATATACACCATTTAACCATCCCATCCGTATGCACTCTCCTACTTTGACACCACACAGCCTTCAGATCATCTACACCCAAAACACAAAAATGAACCACCACCACAACATACACCCTACACAACATCTACATACCATATACACCATGAACCACCCCATCCTTATGCACTCTCCCACTTACACACCACACAGATTTCAGACCATCTACACCCAAAACACCCAATGAACCACCACCACAACATACACCCTACACACCATCTACATACCATATACACCATGAACCACCCCATCCTTATGCACTCTCCCACTAACACAGCACACAGCCTTCAGACCATCTACACCCAAATCACCCAATAAACCACCACCACAACATACACCCTACACACCATCTACATACCATATACACCATGACCACCCTGTCCTTATGTACTCTCCCACTTTCACACCACACAGCCTTCAGACCATCTACACCCAAATCACCCAATGAAAAACCACCAGAACATACACCCTACACACCATCTACATTCCATATACACCATGAACCATCCCATCCGTATGCACTCTCCTACTTAGACACCACACAGCCTTCAGATCATCTACACCCAAAACACCAAATGAACCACCACCACAACATACACCCTACACAACATCTACATACCACATACACCATGAACCACCCCATCCTTATGCACTCTCCCACTTACACACCACACAGATTTCAGACCATCTACACCCAAAACACCCAATGAACCACCACCACAACATACACCCTACACACCATCTACATACCATATACACCATGAACCACCCCATCCTTATGCACTCTCCCACTAACACAGCACACAGCTTTCAGACCATCTACACCCAAATCACCCAATAAACCACCACCACAACATACACCCTACACACCATCTACATACCATATACACCATGACCACCCTGTCCTTATGTACTCTCCCACTTACACACCACACAGCCTTCAGACCATCTACACCCAAATCACCCAATGAAAAAAACCACCACAACATACACCCTACACACCATCTACATTCCATATACACCATGAACCATCCCATCCGTATGCACTCTCCTTCTTAGACACCACACAGCCTTCAGACCATCTACACCCAAATCACCCAATAAACCACCACCACAACATACACCCTACACACCATCTACATACCATATACACCATGACCACCCTGTCCTTATGTACACTCCCACTTACACACCACACAGCCTTCAGACCATCTACACCCAAAACACCCAATGAACCACCACCACCACACCATACACCCTACACACCATCTACATACCATATACACCATGAACCACCCCGTCCTTATGCACTCTCCCACTTACACACCACACAGCTTTCAGATCATCTACACCCAAAACACCCCATGAAACGCCACAACAACATACACCCTACATACCATCTACATACCATATACACCATGAACCACCCCATCCTCATGCACTCTCCCACTTACACACCACACAACCTTCAGATCATCTACACCCAAAACACCCCATGAAACACCACCACAATATACATCCTACACACCATTTACATACCATATATACGATGAACCACCCCATCCTCATGCACTCTCCCACTAACACAGCACAAAGCCTTCAGACCATCTACACCCAAATCACCCAATAAACCACCACCACAACATACACCCTACACACCATCTACATACCATATACACCATGACCACCCTGTCCTTATGTACTCTCCCACTTACACACCACACAGCCTTCAGACCATCTACACCCAAAACACCCAATGAACCACCACCACAACATACACCCTACACAACATCTACATACCATATACACCATGAACCACCCCATCCTTATGCACTCTCCCACTTATACACCACACAGATTTCAGACCATCTACACCCAAAACACCCAATGAACCACCACCACAACATACACCCTACACACCATCTACATACCATATACACCATGAACCACCCCATCCTTATGCACTCTCCCACTAACACAGCACACAGCTTTCAGACCATCTACACCCAAATCACCCAATAAACCACCACCACAACATACACCCTACACACCATCTACATACCATATACACCATGACCACCCTGTCCTTATGTACTCTCCCACTTACACACCACACAGCCTTCAGACCATCTACACCCAAATCACCCAATGAAAAAAACCACCACAACATACACCCTACACACCATCTACATTCCATATACTCCATGAACCATCCCATCCGTATGCACTCTCCTTCTTAGACACCACACAGCCTTCAGACCATCTACACCCAAATCACCCAATAAACCACCACCACAACATACACCCTACACACCATCTACATACCATATACACCATGACCACCCTGTCCTTATGTACACTCCCACTTACACACCACACAGCCTTCAGACCTTCTACACCCAAAACACCCAATGAACCACCACCACCACACCATACACCCTACACACCATCTACATACCATATACACCATGAACCACCCCGTCCTTATGCACTCTCCCACTTACACACCACACAGCTTTCAGATCATCTACACCCAAAACACCCCATGAAACACCACAACAACATACACCCTACACACCATCTACATACCATATACACCATGAACCACCCCATCCTCATGCACTCTCCCACTTACACACTACACAACCTTCAGATCATCTACACCCAAAACACCCCATGAAACACCACCACAATATACATCCTACACACCATCTACATACCATATATACGATGAACCACCCCATCCTTATGCACTCTCCCACTAACACAGCACAAAGCCTTCAGACCATCTACACCCAAATCACCCAATAAACCACCACCACAACATACACCCTGCACACCATCTACATATCATATACACCATGAACCACCCCATCCTTAAGCACTCTCCCACTTACACACCACACAGATATCAGACCATCTACACCCAAATCATCCAATAAATCACCACCACAACATACACCCTACACACCATCTACATACCATATACACCATGACCTCCCTGTCCTTTTGTACTATCCCACTTTCACACCACACAGCCTTCAGATCATCTACACCCAAATCACCCAATGAAAAACCACCACAACATACACCCTACACACCATCTACATTCCATATACACCATGAACCATCCCATCCGTATGCACTCTCCTACTTAGACACCACACAGCCTTCAGATCATCTACACCCAAAACACCCAATGAACCACCACCACAACATACACCCTACACAACATCTACATACCATATACACCATGAACCACCCCATCCTTATGCACTCTCCCAATGACACACCACACAGTTTCAGACCATCTACACCCAAAACACCCAATGAACCACCACCACAACATACACCCTACACACCATCTACATACCATATACACCATGAACCACCCCATCCTTATGCACTCTCACATTAACACAGCACACAGCCTTCAGACCATCTACACCCAAATCATCCAATAAACAACCACCACAACATACACCCTACACACCATCTACATACCATATACACCATAAACCACCCTGTCCTTATGTACTCTCCCACTTACACACCACACAGCCTTCAGACCATCTACACCCAAAACACCCAATGAACCACCACCACCACACCATACACCCTACACACCATCTTCATACCATATACACAATGAACCACCCCGTCCTTATGCACTCTCCCACTTACACACCACACAGTTTTCAGATCATCTACACCCAAAACACCCAATGAAACACCACAACAACATACACCCTACACACCATCTACATACCATATACACCATGAACCACCCCATCCTCATGCACTCTCCCACTTACACACCACACAACCTTCAGATCATCTACACCCAAAACACCCCATGAAACACCACCACAATATACACCCTACACACCATCTACAAACCGTATATACCATAAACCACCACATCATCATGCACTCTCCCACTTACACACGACACAACCTTCAGATCATCTACACCCAAAAAACTCAATGAACCACCACCACAACATACACCCTACACACCATCTACATACCATATCCACCATGAACCACCCCATTCTTATGCACTCTCCCACTTACACACCACACAGCCTTCAGACCATCTACACCCAAAACACCCCATGAAACACCACCACAATATACATCCTACACACCATCTACATACCATATATACGATGAACCACCACATCATCATGCACTCCCCCACTTACACACCACACAACCTTCAGATCATCTACACCCAAAAAATCCAATGAACCATCACCACAACATACACCCTACACCCAATCTACGTACCATTTACACCATAGACCACCCAATTCTTATGCACTCTCCCACTTACACACCACACAGCCTTCGGACCATCTACACCCAAAACACCCAAATGAACCACCACCACAACATACACCCTACACACCATCTACAAACCATATACACCATGAACCACTCCGTCCTTTTGCACTCTCCCACTTACGCACCACACAGCCTTCAGACCATCTACACCCAAATCACCCAATGAAAAACCACCACAACATACACCCTACACACCATCTACATTCCATATACACCATGAACCATCCCATCCGTATGCACTCTCCTACTTAGACACCACACAGCCTTCAGATCATCTACACCCAAAAGACCCAATGAACCACCACCACAACATACACCCTACACAACATCTACATACCATATACACCATGAACCACACCATCCTTATGCACTCTCCCACTTACACACCACACAGATTTCAGACCATCTACACCCAAAACACCCAATGAACCACCACCACAACATACACCCTACACACCATCTACATACCATATACACCATGAACAACCCCATCCTTATGCACTCTCCCACTAACACAGCACAAAGCCTTCAGACCATCTACACCCAAATCACCCAATAAACCACCACCACAACATACACCCTTCACACCATCTACATACCATATACACCATGACCACCCTGTCCTTATGTACTCTCCCACTTACACACCACACAGCCTTCAGACCATCTACACCCAAATCACCCAATGAAAAACTACCACAACATACACCCTACACACCATCTACATTCCATATACACCATGAACCATCCCATCAGTATGCACTCTCCTACTTAGACACCACACAACCTTCAGATCATCTACACCCAAAACACCCAATGAACCACCACCACAACATACACCCTACACAACATCTACATACCATATACACCATGAACCACCCCATCCTTATGCACTCTCCCACTTACACACCACACAGATTTCAGACCATCTACACACAAATCACCCAATAAACCACCACCACAACATAACACCCTACACACCATCTACATACCATATACACCATGACCACCCTGTCCTTATGTACTCTCCCACTTACACACCACACAGCCTTCAGACCATCTACACCCAAATCACCCAATGAAAAACCACCACAACATACACCCTACACACCATCTACATACCATATACACCATGAACCACCCCATCCTTATGCACTCTCACATTAACACAGCACACAGCCTTCAGACCATCTACACCCAAATCATCCAATAAACAACCACCACAACATACACCCTACACACCATCTACATACCATATACACCATAAACCACCCTGTCCTTATGTACTCTCCCACTTACACACCACACAGCCTTCAGACCATCTACACCCAAAACACCCAATGAACCACCACCACCACACCATACACCCTACACACCATCTTCATACCATATACACAATGAACCACCCCGTCCTTATGCACTCTCCCACTTACACACCACACAGTTTTCAGATCATCTACACCCAAAACACCCAATGAAACACCACAACAACATACACCCTACACACCATCTACATACCATATACACCATGAACCACCCCATCCTCATGCACTCTCCCACTTACACACCACACAACCTTCAGATCATCTACACCCAAAACACCCCATGAAACACCACCACAATATACACCCTACACACCATCTACAAACCGTATATACCATAAACCACCACATCATCATGCACTCTCCCACTTACACACGACACAACCTTCAGATCATCTACACCCAAAAAACTCAATGAACCACCACCACAACATACACCCTACACACCATCTACATACCATATCCACCATGAACCACCCCATTCTTATGCACTCTCCCACTTACACACCACACAGCCTTCAGACCATCTACACCCAAAACACCCCATGAAACACCACCACAATATACATCCTACACACCATCTACATACCATATATACGATGAACCACCACATCATCATGCACTCCCCCACTTACACACCACACAACCTTCAGATCATCTACACCCAAAAAATCCAATGAACCATCACCACAACATACACCCTACACCCAATCTACGTACCATTTACACCATAGACCACCCAATTCTTATGCACTCTCCCACTTACACACCACACAGCCTTCGGACCATCTACACCCAAAACACCCAAATGAACCACCACCACAACATACACCCTACACACCATCTACAAACCATATACACCATGAACCACTCCGTCCTTTTGCACTCTCCCACTTACGCACCACACAGCCTTCAGACCATCTACACCCAAATCACCCAATGAAAAACCACCACAACATACACCCTACACACCATCTACATTCCATATACACCATGAACCATCCCATCCGTATGCACTCTCCTACTTAGACACCACACAGCCTTCAGATCATCTACACCCAAAAGACCCAATGAACCACCACCACAACATACACCCTACACAACATCTACATACCATATACACCATGAACCACACCATCCTTATGCACTCTCCCACTTACACACCACACAGATTTCAGACCATCTACACCCAAAACACCCAATGAACCACCACCACAACATACACCCTACACACCATCTACATACCATATACACCATGAACAACCCCATCCTTATGCACTCTCCCACTAACACAGCACAAAGCCTTCAGACAATCTACACCCAAATCACCCAATAAACCACCACCACAACATACACCCTTCACACCATCTACATACCATATACACCATGACCACCCTGTCCTTATGTACTCTCCCACTTACACACCACACAGCCTTCAGACCATCTACACCCAAATCACCCAATGAAAAACTACCACAACATACACCCTACACACCATCTACATTCCATATACACCATGAACCATCCCATCAGTATGCACTCTCCTACTTAGACACCACACAACCTTCAGATCATCTACACCCAAAACACCCAATGAACCACCACCACAACATACACCCTACACAACATCTACATACCATATACACCATGAACCACCCCATCCTTATGCACTCTCCCACTTACACACCACACAGATTTCAGACCATCTACACACAAATCACCCAATAAACCACCACCACAACATAACACCCTACACACCATCTACATACCATATACACCATGACCACCCTGTCCTTATGTACTCTCCCACTTACACACCACACAGCCTTCAGACCATCTACACCCAAATCACCCAATGAAAAACCACCACAACATACACCCTACACACCATCTACATTCCATATACACCATGAACCATCCCATCCGTATGCACTCTCCCACTTACACACCACACAGCCTTCAGATCATCTACACCCAAAACACCCAATGAACCACCACCACAACATACACCCTACACAACATCTACATACCATATACACCATGAACCACCCCATCCTTATGCACTCTCCCACTTACACACCACACAGATTTCAGACCATCTACACCCAAAACACCCAATGAAAAACCACCACAACATACACCCTACACACCATCTACATACCATATACACCATGAACCACCCCATCCTCATGCACTCTCCCACTTACACACCACACAACCTTCAGATCATCTACACCCAAAACACCCCATGAAACACCACCACAATATACACCCTACACACCATCTACAAACCGTATATACCATAAACCACCACATCATCATGCACTCTCCCACTTACACACGACACAACCTTCAGATCATCTACACCCAAAAAACTCAATGAACCACCACCACAACATACACCCTACACACCATCTACATACCATATCCACCATGAACCACCCCATTCTTATGCACTCTCCCACTTACACACCACACAGCCTTCAGACCATCTACACCCAAAACACCCCATGAAACACCACCACAATATACATCCTACACACCATCTACATACCATATATACGATGAACCACCACATCATCATGCACTCCCCCACTTACACACCACACAACCTTCAGATCATCTACACCCAAAAAATCCAATGAACCATCACCACAACATACACCCTACACCCAATCTACGTACCATTTACACCATAGACCACCCAATTCTTATGCACTCTCCCACTTACACACCACACAGCCTTCGGACCATCTACACCCAAAACACCCAAATGAACCACCACCACAACATACACCCTACACACCATCTACAAACCATATACACCATGAACCACTCCGTCCTTTTGCACTCTCCCACTTACGCACCACACAGCCTTCAGACCATCTACACCCAAATCACCCAATGAAAAACCACCACAACATACACCCTACACACCATCTACATTCCATATACACCATGAACCATCCCATCCGTATGCACTCTCCTACTTAGACACCACACAGCCTTCAGATCATCTACACCCAAAAGACCCAATGAACCACCACCACAACATACACCCTACACAACATCTACATACCATATACACCATGAACCACACCATCCTTATGCACTCTCCCACTTACACACCACACAGATTTCAGACCATCTACACCCAAAACACCCAATGAACCACCACCACAACATACACCCTACACACCATCTACATACCATATACACCATGAACAACCCCATCCTTATGCACTCTCCCACTAACACAGCACAAAGCCTTCAGACCATCTACACCCAAATCACCCAATAAACCACCACCACAACATACACCCTTCACACCATCTACATACCATATACACCATGACCACCCTGTCCTTATGTACTCTCCCACTTACACACCACACAGCCTTCAGACCATCTACACCCAAATCACCCAATGAAAAACTACCACAACATACACCCTACACACCATCTACATTCCATATACACCATGAACCATCCCATCAGTATGCACTCTCCTACTTAGACACCACACAACCTTCAGATCATCTACACCCAAAACACCCAATGAACCACCACCACAACATACACCCTACACAACATCTACATACCATATACACCATGAACCACCCCATCCTTATGCACTCTCCCACTTACACACCACACAGATTTCAGACCATCTACACACAAATCACCCAATAAACCACCACCACAACATAACACCCTACACACCATCTACATACCATATACACCATGACCACCCTGTCCTTATGTACTCTCCCACTTACACACCACACAGCCTTCAGACCATCTACACCCAAATCACCCAATGAAAAACCACCACAACATACACCCTACACACCATCTACATTCCATATACACCATGAACCATCCCATCCGTATGCACTCTCCCACTTACACACCACACAGCCTTCAGATCATCTACACCCAAAACACCCAATGAACCACCACCACAACATACACCCTACACAACATCTACATACCATATACACCATGAACCACCCCATCCTTATGCACTCTCCCACTTACACACCACACAGATTTCAGACCATCTACACCCAAAACACCCAATGAACCACCACCACAACATACACCCTACACACCATCTACATACCATATACACCATGAACCACCCCATCCTTATGCACTCTCACACTACCACAGCACACAGCCTTCAGACCATCTACACCCAATCACCCAATAAACCACCACCACAACATACATCCTACACACCATCTACATACCATATACACCATGACCACCCTGTCCTTATGTACTCTCCCACTTACACACCACACAGCCTTCAGACCATCTACACCCAAAACACCCAATGAACCACCACCACCACACCATACACCCTGCACACCATCTACATACCATATACACCATGAACCACCCCATCCTTATGCACTCTCCCACTTACACACCACACAGCTTTCAGATCATCTTCACCCAAAACACCCCATGAAACAACACAACAACATACACCCTAGACACCATCTACATACCATATACACCATGAACCACCCCATCCTCATGCACTCTCCCACTTACACACCACACAACCTTCAGACCATCTATACCTAAAAAACCCCATGAAACACCACCACAATATACACCCTACACACCATCTACATACCATATACACCATGAACCACCCCGTCCTTTTGCACTCTCCCACTTACACAGCACACAGCCTTCAGACCATCTACACCCAAATCACCCAATAAACCACCACCACAATATACACCCCACACACCATCTACATGCTATATACACCATGACCACCCCGTCCTTATGTACTCTCCCACTTACATACCACACAGCCTTCTGACCATCTACACCCAAAACACCCAATGAACCACCACCACCACAACATACACACTACACACCATCTACATACCATATACACCATGAACCACCCAGTCCTTATGCAATCTCCTACTTAAGCACCACGCAGCTTTCAGACCATCGACACCCAAAACACCCCAATGAACCACCACCACAACATACACCCTACACACCATCTACATACCATATACACCATGAACCACCCCGTCCTTATGCACTCTCCCACTAACACAGCACACAGCCTTCAGACCATCTACACCCAAATCACCCAATAAACCACCACCACAACATACAACCTACCTCACCATCTACATACCATATACAACATGACCACCCTGTCCTTATGTACTCTCCCCCTTACACACCACACAGCCTTCAGACCATCTACACCCAAATCACCAAATGAAAAACCACCACAACATACACCCTACACACCATCTACATTCCATATACACCATGAACCATCCCATCCTCATGCACTCTCCTACTTAGACACCACACAGCCTTCAGATCATCTACACCCAAAACACCCAATGAACCACCACCACAACATACACCCTACACAACATCTATATACCATATACACCATGAACCACCCCATCCTTATGCACTCTCCCACTTACACACCACACAGATTTCAGACCATCTACACCCAAAACACCCAATGAACCACCACCACAACATACACCCTACACACCATCTACATACCATATACACCATGAACCACCCCGTCCTTATGCACTCTCACACTACCACAGCACACAGCCTTCAGACCATCTACACCCAAATCACCCAATAAACCACCACCACAACATACATCCTACACACCATCTACATACCATATACACCATGACCACCCTGTCCTTATGTACTCTCCCACTTACACACCACACAGCCTTCAGACCATCTACACCCAAAACACCCAATGAACCACCACCACCACACCATACACCCTGCACACCATCTACATACCATATACACCATGAACCACCCCATCCTTATGCACTCTCCCACTTACACACCACACAGCTTTCAGATCATCTTCACCCAAAACACCCCATGAAACAACACAACAACATACACCCTAGACACCATCTACATACCATATACACCATGAACCACCCCATCCTCATGCACTCTCCCACTTACACACCACACAACCTTCAGACCATCTACACCTAAAAAACCCCATGAAACACCACCACAATATACACCCCACACACCATCTACATACCATATACACCATGAACCACCCCGTCCTTTTGCACTCTCCCACTTACACAGCACACAGCCTTCAGACCATCTACACCCAAATCACCCAATAAACCACCACCACAATATACACCCCACACACCATCTACATGCTATATACACCATGACCACCCCGTCCTTATGTACTCTCCCACTTACATACCACACAGCCTTCTGACCATCTACACCCAAAACACCCAATGAACCACCACCACCACAACATACACACTACACACCATCTACATACCATATACACCATGAACCACCCAGTCCTTATGCAATCTTCTACTTAAGCACCACGCAGCTTTCAGACCATCGACACCCAAAACACCCCAATGAACCACCACCACAACAGACACCCTACACACCATCTACATACCATATACACCATGAACCACCCCATCCTTATGCACTCTCCCACTTACACAAAACACAGCCTTCAGACCATCTACACCCAAAACACCCAATAAACCACCACCACAACATACACCCTACACACCATCTACATACCATATACACCATGAACCACCCCATCCTTATGCACTCTCCCACTTACACAGCACACAGCCTTCAGACCATCTACACCCAAATCACCCAATAAAACACCACCACAACATACACCCTACACACCATGTACATACTATATACACCAGGACCACCCCTTCTTTATGTACTCTCACACTTACACCCCACCACGCAGCTTTCAGATCATCTACACCCAAAACACCTCAATTAACCACCACCACCACCACCACAACATACACCCTACACACCATCTACATACCATATACACCATGAACCACCCAGTCCTTATGCACTCTCCCACATACACACCACACAACCTTCAGATCATCTACACCCAAAAAACCCAATGAACCACCACCACAACATACACCCTACACACCATCTAAATACCATATATACCATGAACCACCCCATCCTTATGCACTCTCCCACTTACACACCACACAACCTTCAGATCATCTACACCCAAAACACCCAATGAACCACCACCACAACATACACCCTACACACCATCTACATACAATATATACTATGAACCACCCAGTCCTTATGCACTCTCCAACTTACACACCACACAGTCTTCAGATCATCTACACTCAAAACACCCCATGAAACATCACCACAACATACACCCTGCACACCATCTACATACCATATACACCATGAACCACCCCATCCTCATACACTCTCCCACTTACACACCACACAAGCTTCAGATCATCTTCACCCAAAACACCCAATGAATCACCACCACAATATAAACCGTACACACCATCTACATACCATATACACCATGAACCACCCTGTCCTTATGCACTCTCCCACTTACACAGCCCACAGTCTTCAGGTCATCTTCACTCAAAACACCCCATGAAACACCACCACTACATACACCCTACACACCATCTACATACCATATACACCATGAACCACCCCATCCTTATGCACTCTCCTACTTTTACACCACACAGTCTTCAGACCATCTACACCCAAAAAAACACCCAATGAACCACCACCACAACATACACCCTACACGCCATGTACATACCATATACACCATGAACCACCCAGTCCTTTTGCACTCTCCCACTAACACACCACACAGCCGTCTGACCAGCTACACCCAAAACACGCAATGAACAACCACCACAACATACACCGTACACACCATCTACATACCATATACACCATGAACCACCCCATCCTCATGCACTCTCCCACTTACACACAACACAACCTTCAGATCATCTTCACCCAAAACACCCAATGAACCACCACCACAATATAAACCGTACACACCATCTACATACCATATACATCATCAACCACCCCGTCCTTATGCACTCTCCCACTTACACAGCACACAGCCTTCAGACCATCTACACCCAAAACACCCAGTGAAACACCACCACAATATACACCCTACACACCATCTACATACCATATATACCATGAACCAACACATCATCATGCACTCTCCCACTTACACACCACACAAACTTCAGATCATCCACACCCAAAAAACCCAATGAACCACCACCACAACATACACCCTACACCCCATCTACGTACCATATCCACCATGAACCACCCCATTCTTATGCACTCTCCCACTTACACACCACACAGCCTTCAGACCATCTACACCCAAAACACCCCAATGAACCACCACCACAACATACACCCTACACACCATCTACAAACCATATACATCATGAACCACTCCATCCATATGCATGCACTCTCCCACTTACACACCACAGAGCCTTCAGACCATCTAAACCTAAAAAAACCCATGAAACACCAAAACAACATACACCCTACACACCATCTACATGCCATATACACCATGAACCACCCAGTCCTTAGGAACTCTCCCACTTACACACCACACAACCTTCAGTTCATCTACACCCAAAACACCCAATGAACCACCACCACAACATACACCCTACACACCATCTACATACCATATACACCATGAGCCACCCCGTCCTTTTGCACTCTCCCACTTACACACCACACAGCCTTCAGACCATCTACACCCAAATCACCCAATGAAATATCACCACAACATACACCCTACACACCATCTACATTCCATATACACCATGAACCACTCCATCCTTATGCACTCTCCCACTTACACACCACACAGCTTTCAGACCATATAAACCCAAAACACCCAATGAACCATCACCACAACATACACCCTACACACCATCTACACACTATATACACCATGAACCACCCCATCCTTATGCACTCTCCCACTAGCACGGCACAAAGCCTTCAGACCATCTACACCCAAAAAACCCAATAAACCACCACCACAACATACACCCTACACACCATCTACATACCATATACACCATGACCACCCCGTCCTTATGTACTCTCCCACTTACACACCACACAACCTTCAGACCATCTACACCCAAAACACCCAATGAACCACCACCACCACACCATACACCCTACACACCATCTACATACCATATACACCATGAACCACCCCATCCTCATGCACTCTCCCACTTACGCACCACACAACCTTTAGATCATCTACACCCAAAACACCCCATGAAACACCACCACAATATACATCCTACACGCCATCTACATACCATATATACCATGAACCACCACATCATCATGCACTCTCCCACTTACACACCACACAAACATCAGATCATCTACACCCAAAAAACCCAATGAACCATCACCACAACATACACCCTACACCCCATCTACATACCATATACACCATGAACCACCAAATTCTTATGCACTCTCCCACTTACACACCACACAACCTTCGGACCATCTACACCCAAAACACCCCAATGAACCACCACCACAACATACACCCTATACACCATCTATAAATCATATACATCATGAACCACTCCATCATTATGCATGCATTCTCCCATTTACACACCACACAGCCTTCAGACCATCTCAACCCCCAAAAAAACCTTGAAACACCACAACAACATACACCCTACACACCATCTACATGCCATATACACCATGAACTACCCAGACCTTAGGAACTCTCCCACTTACACACCACAGAACCTTCAGATCATCTACACCCAAAACACCCAATGATCCACCACCACAACATACACCCTACACACCATCTACATACCATATACACCATGAACCACCCCATCCTTAGGAACTCTCCCACTTACACACCACACAACCTTCAGATCATCTACACCCAAAACACCCAATGAACCACCACCACAATATACACCCTACACACCATCTACATACCATATACACAATGAACCACCCCGTCCTTTTGCACTCTCCCACTTACACACCACACAGCCTTCAGACCATCTACACCCAAATCACCCAATGACATACCACCACAACATACACCCTACACACCATCTACATTTCATATACACCATGAACCACCCCATCCGTATGCACTCTCCTACTTAGACACCACACAGCCTTCAGATCATCTACACCCAAAACACCCAATGAACCACCACCACAACATACACCCTACACAACATCTACATACCATATACACCATGAACCACCCCATCCTTATGCACTCTCCCACTTACACTCCACACAGCTTTCAGACCATCTACACCCAAAACACCCAATGAATCACCACCACAACATACACCCTACACACCATCTACAAACCATATACACCATGAACCACCCCATCCTTATGAACTCTCCCACTTACACACCACACAACCTTCAGATCATCTACACCCAAAACACACAATGAACCACCACCACAACATACACCCTACACACCATCTACATACCATATACACCATGAACCACCCCATCCTTTTGCACTTTCCCACTTACACACCACACAGTTTTCAGACCATCTACACCCAAAACACCCAATGAACCACAGCCACAATATACACCCTTCACACCTTCTACAAACCATATACACCATGAACCACCCCATCCGTATGCACTCTCCTACTTAGACACCACACAGCCTTCAGATCATCTACACCGAAAATACCCAATGAACCACCACTACAACATACACCCTACACAACATCTACATACCATATACACCATGAACCACCCCATCCTTATGCACTCTCCCACTTACACACCACACAGCTTTCAGACCATCTACACCCAAAACACCCAATGAACCACCACCACAACATACACCCTACACACCATCTACATACCATATACATCATGAACCACCCAGTCCTTATGCACTCTCCCACTTAGACACCACACAGCTTATAGATCATCTACACCAAAAACACCCCATGAAACACCACCACAACATACCCCCTACACACCATCTACATACCATATACACCATGAACCACCCCATCCTCATGCACTCTCCCACTTACACACCACACAACCTTCAGATCATCTACACCCAAAACACCCAGTGAAACACCACCACAACATCCACCCTACACCCGATCTACATATCATATCCACCATGAACCACCCCATTCTTATGCACTCTCCCACTTACACACCACACAGCATTCAGACCATCTACACCCAAAACACCCCAATGAACCACCACCACAACATACACCCTACACACCATCTACATACCATATACACCATGAACCACCCAGTCCTTATGTACTCTCCCACTTACACACCACACAACCTTCAGATCATCTACACCCAAAAAACCCAATGAACCACCACCACAACATACACCCTACACCCGATCTACATACCATATCCACCATGAACCACCCCATTCCTATGCACTCTCCCACTTACACACCACACAGCCTTCAGACCATCTACACCCAAAACACCCCAATGAACCACCACCACAACATACACCCTACACACCATCTACAAACCATATACACCATGAACCACTCCGTCCTTTTGCACTCTCCCACTTACACACCACGCAGCTTTCAGATCATCTACACCCAAAACACCCCATGAAACACCACCACAACATACACCCTACACACCATCTACATACCATATATACCATGAACCACCACATCATCATGCACTCTCCCACTTACACACCACACAACCTTCAGATCATCTACACCCAAAAAACCCAATGAACCATCACCACAACATACACCCTACACCCCATCTACATACCATATCCACCATGAACCATCCCATTCTTATCCACTCTCCCACTTACACACCACACAGCTTTCAGATCATCTACACCCAAAACACCCCAATGAACCACCACCACAACATACACCCTACACACCATCTACAAACCATATACATCATGAACCACTCCATCCTTATGCATGCACTCTCCCACTTACACACCACACAGCCTTCAGACCATCTACACCTAAAAAAACCCATGAAACACCACCACAACACACACCCTACACACCATCTACATACCATATACACCATGAACCACCCCGTCCTTTTGCACTCTCCCACTTACACAGCACACAGCCTTCAGACCATCTACACCCAAATCACCCAATAAACCACCACCTCAACATACACCCCACACACCATCTACATGCTATATGCACCATGACCACCCCGTCCTTATATACTCTCCCACTTACATACCACACAGCTTTCAGATCATCTACACCCAAAACACCTCAATGAACCACCACCACCACAACATACACCCTACACACCATTTACATACCATATACACCATGAACCACCCCATCCTTATGCACTCTCCCACTTACACAGCACACAGCCTTCAGACCATCTACACCCAAATCACCCAATAAACCACCACCACAACATACACCCTACACACCATGTACATGCTATATACACCAGGACCACCCTGTCCATATGTACTCTCCCACTTACACACCACGCAGCTTTCAGATCATCTACACCCAAAACACCTCAATGAACCACCACCACCACAACATACACGCTACACACCATCTACATACCATATCCACCATGAACCACCGAGTCCTTATGCACTCTCCCACTAACAAACCACACAACCTTCAGATCATCTATACCCAAAACACCTAATGAACCACCACCACAATATATATACACCCTACACACCATATATATACCATGAACCACCACATCATCATCCACTCTCCCACTTACACACCACACAACCTTCAGATCATCTGCACCCAAAACACCCAATGAACCACCACCACAACATACACCCTACACACCATCTACATACCATATGTACCATGAACCACCCCATCCTTATGCACTCTCCCACTTACATACCACACAGTCTTCAGATCATCTACACTCAAAACTACCCCTTGAAACACCACCACAAGATTCACCCTACACACAATCTACATACCGTATACACCATGAACCACCCCATCCTTATGAACTCTCCCACTTATACACCACACAGCCTTCAGACCATCTACACCCAAAAAAACAACCAATGAACCACCACCACAACATACACCGTACACACCATGTACATACCATATACACCATGAACCACCTAGTCCTTATGCACTCTCCCACTAACACACCACACAGCCGTCTGACCAGCTACACCCAAAACACCCAATGAACAACCACCACAACATACACCCTACACACCATCTACATACCATATACACCATGAACCACCCCATCCTCATGCACTCTCCCACTTACACACCACACATCCTTCAGATCATCTACACCCAAAACACCCAATGAACCACCACCACAATATAAACCCTACACACCATCTACATATCATATACATCATGAACCACCCAGTCCTTATGCACTCTCCCACTTACACAGCACACAGCCTTCAGACCATCTACACCCAAAACACACAACAAACCACCACCACAACATACACCCCATACCATCTACATACTATATACACCATGACCACCCCGTCCTTATGTGATCTCGAACTTACACACCACATAGCTTTCAGATCATCTACACCCTAAACACCTCAATGAACCATCACCACCACAACATACACCCTACACACCATCTACATACCATATACACCATGAACCACCCAGTCCTTATGCACTCTCCCACTTACACACCACACAGCTTTCAGACGATTTACACCCAAAACACCCAATGAACCACCACCACAACATACACCCTACACACCATCTACATACCATATACACCATGAACCAGCCAGTCCTTATGCACTCTCCCACTTACACACCACACAAACTTCAGATCATCTACACTCAAAACACCCAATGAACCACCACAAGAATGTACACCCTACACACCATCCACATACCATATATACCATGAACCACCACATCCTCATGCACTCTCCCACTTACACACCACACAGCTTTCAGATCATCTACACCCAAAACACCTCAATGAACCACCACCACAACATACACCCTACACACCATCTACATACCATATACACCATGAACCACCCAGTCCTTATACACTCTCCCACTTACACACCACACAGCTATCAGATCATCTACACCCAAAACACCCCATGAAACACCACCACAACATACACACTACACACCATCTACATACCATATACACCATGAACCACCCCATCATCATGCACTCTCCCACTTACACACCACTTAACCTTCAGATCATCTACACCCTAAACACCCAATGAACCACCACCACAACATACACCCTACACACCATCTACATACCATATACACCATGACCACCCCGTCCTTATGTACTCTCCCACTTACACACCACACAGCCTTCAGACCATCTACACCAAAAAGACCCAATGAACCACCACAAGCACACCATACACCCTACACACCATCTACATACCATATACACCATGAACCACCCAGTCCTTATGCACTCTCCCACTTACACACTACACAGCTTTCAGATCACCTACACACAAAACATCCTATGAAACACCACCACAACATACACCCTACACAACATCTACATACCATATACACCATGAACCACCCCATCCTCATGCATTCTGCCACTTACACACCACACAACTTTCACATCATCTACACCCAAAACACCCAGTGAAACACCACCACAATATACACCCTACACACCATCTACATACCATATATACCATGAACCACGACATCATCATGCACTCTCCCACTTACACACCACTTAACCTTCAGATCATCTACACCCAAAAAACCCAATGAACCACCACCACAACATACACCCTACACCCCATCTACATACCATATCCACCATGAACCACCCCATTCTTGTGCACTCTCCCACTTACACACCACACAGCCTTCAGACCATCTACACCCAAAACACCCCAATGAACCACCACCACAACATACAACCTACACACCATCTACAAACCATATACATCATGAACCACTCCATCCTTATGCATGCACTCTCCAACTTACACACCACACAGCCTTCAGACCATCTACACCCAAATCACCCAATAAAGCACCACCACAACATACACCCCACACACCATCTACATGCTATATACACCATGACCACCCCGTCCTTTTGCACTCTCCCACTTACATAGCACACAGCCTTCAGACCATCTACACCCAAAACACACAATGAACCACCACCACCACAACATACACTCTACACACCATCTACATACCATATACACCTTGAACCACCCAGTCCTTATGCAATCTCCCACTTACACACCACGCAGCTGTCAGATCATCTACACCCAAAACACCTCAATGAACCACCACCACCACAACATACACCCTACACACCATTTACATACCATATACACCATGAACCACCCCATCCTTATGCACTCTCCCACTTACACAAAACAGCCTTCAGACCATCCACACCCAAAACACCCCATGAAACACCACCACAACATACACCCTACACACCATCTACATACCGTATACACCATGAACCACCCCATCCTTATCCACTCTCCCACTTATACACCACACAGTCTTCAGACCATCTACACCCAAAAAAGAACCAATGAACCACCACCACAACATACACCGTACACGCCATGTACATACCATATACACCATGAACCACCTAGTCCTTATGCACTCTCCCACTAACACACCACACAGCCGTCTGATCAGCTACACCCAAAACACCCAATGAACCACCACCACAACAAAAACCCTACTCACCATCTACATACCATATACATCATGAACCACCCCGTCCTTATGCACTCTCCCACTTACACAGCACACAACCTTCAGATCATCTACACCCAAAACACACAAGAAACCACCACCACAACATACACCCCATACCATCTACATACTATATACACCATGACCACCTCGTCCTTATGTACTCTCCCACTTACACACCACATACCCTTTCAGATCATCTACACCCTAAACACCTCAATGAACCATCACCACCACAAAATACACCCTACACACCATCTACATACCATATACACCATGAACCACCCAGTCCTTAGGCACTCTCCCACTTACACACCACACAGCTTTCAGACCATTTACAAGCAAAACACCCCATGAACCACCCCATCCTCATACACTCTCCCACTTACACACCACACAAACTTCAGATCATCTACACTCAAAACACCCAATGAACCACCACAACAATATACACCCTACACACCATCCACATACCATATATACCATGAACCACCACATCATCATCCACTCTCCCACTTACACACCACATAGCTTTCAGATCATCTACACCCAAAACACGTCAATAAACCATCACCACCACAACATACACCCTACACACCATCTACATACCACATATACATCATGACCCACCCAGTCCTTATGCACTCTCCCACTTACACACCACACAGCTTTCAGACCATCTACACCCAAAACACCCCATGAAACACCACCACAACATACACCCTACACACCATCTACATACCATATACACCATAATCCACCCAGTCCTTATGCACTCTCCTACTTACACACCACTCAACCTTCAGATCATCTACACCCAAAACGCCCAATGAAGCACCACCACAACATACACCCTACACACCATCTACATACCATATACACCATGAACCACCCAGTCCTTATGCACTCTCCCACTTACACACCACACAACCTTCAGATCATCTATACCCAAAACACCCAATGAACCACCACCACAATATACACCCTACACACCATCTACATAACATATATACCATGAACAACCCCGTCCTTATGCACTCTCCCACTTACACAGCACACAGCCTTCAGACCATCAACACCCAAATTACCCAATAAACCACCACCACAACATACACCTCACACACCATCTACATACCATATATACCTTGAACCACCCCGTCCTTATGCACTCTCCCACTTACACACCACACAGCTTTCAGATCATCTACACCCAAAACACCTCAATGAACCACCACCACAACATACACCCTACACACCATATACATACCATATACACCATGAACCACCCCATCATCATCCACTCTCCCACTTACACACCACTTAACCTTCAGATCATCTACACCCAAAACACCCAATGAAACACCACCACAATATACACCCTACACACCATCTACATGCCATGTACACCATAAACCACCCCGTCCTTATGCGCTCTCCCACTTACACACCACACAGCCTTCAGACCATCTACACCCAAAACACCCAAATGAACCACCACCACCACAACATACGCCCCACACACCATCTACATACTATATACACCATGACCACCCCGTCCCTATGTACTCTCCCACTTACATACCACACAGCCTTCATACCATCTACACCGAAAACAACCATTGAACCACCGCCACCACAACATACACCCTACACACCATCTACATGCCATATACACAATAAACCACCAAGTCCTTATGCACTCTCCCACTTACACACCACTCAACCTTCAGATCATCTACACCCAAAACACCCAATGAACCACCACTACAATATACACCCTACACACCATCTACATACCATATATACCATGAACCACCCCGTCCTTATGCACTCTCCCACTTACACCCCACACAGCCTTCGGACCATCTACACCCAAAACACCCAATTAACCACCACCACAATATACATCCTACACACCATCTAAATACAATATACACCATGACCACCCCGTCGTTTTGTACTCTCCCACTTACACACCACACAGCCTTCAGACCATGTACACCGAAAACACCCAATGAACCACCGCCACCACAACATACACCCTACATACCATCTACATACCATATACACCATCAACCACCCAGTCCTTATGCACTCTCCCACTTACACACCACACAGCTTTCAGATCATCTCCACCCAAAACACCTCAATGAACCACCACCACAACAACATACACCCTACACACCATCTACATACCATATACACCATGAACCACACCATCCTCATGCACTCTCCGACTTACACACCACACAACCTTCGTATCATCTACACCCAAAACACCCAATGAACCACCACCACAATATACACCCTACACACAATCCACATACTACATATACCATGAACTACCACATCATCATGCACTCTCCCACTTACACACCACACAGCCTACAGACCATCTACACCCAAAACACCCAATGAAATACCACCACAACATACACCCTTCACACCATCTACATACCATATACACCATGAACCACCCCGTCCTTATGTACTCTCCCACTTACACACCACACAGCTTTCAGACCATCTACACCCAAAACACCCAATGAAAGACCACCACCACCACAACATACACCCTACACACCATCTACATACCATATACACCATGAACCACCCCGTCCTCATGGACTCTCCCACTTACACACCACACAGCCTTCAGACCATCTACACCCAAAACACCCCATGAAACACCACCACGACCACCCTTATATTCTCTCTCCATTACACACAACATATATGCTCTACAATGCACCCATGAGCGACCACGATCCTTACACTCTCTCTCCCTTGCAAACCACACAACCTACAAAAGCTCTACATACAAAACACCTTGAACAACCACCACCCTTATACATACTTCTCCTTACACACCACACAGCAAACATATCCTCTGTATACAATACACTACATGAACCACAATCATCCTTATACACTATCTACCGCACACACCACACAGCCTACAAACGATCCACACACAATACAAACTATGAAGCACCACAATTTTGATACACTCTCCACCTTACATACCTCACAGCCTACAGACCATCTACACATAATGAAAACACTGAACCATAGCCATCCTTGTAAACTCTCTCCCTTACATACCACGCAGCCTACAGACCATCCACACACAATACACACAATAAACAACCATCATCCTTATACATTCTCTCCCTCACTCACCACACACCCTACTTCCTATATATGGTCTCTACACAATACACACCATGTACCACCATGTCTCTCTCTTACACACCATACAACCTACAGACACCTACACACAATACACACCATGAATCTTCTCCATCCTTCTACACTCTATCTGTTACACACCATACAACCTACAGACACCTACACACAATACACACCATGAACCACCTCCATCCTTCTACACTCTCTCTCTTACACACCATACAACCTACAGACACCAACACACAATACACACCATGAACCACCTCCATCCTTCTACACTCTCTCTCTTACACACCATACAACCTACAGACACCAACACACAATACACACCATGAAACATCTCCATCCTTCTACACTCTCTCTCTTACACACCATACAACCTACAGACACCTACACACAATACACACCATGAATCTTCTCAATCCTTCTACACTCTCTCTGTTACACACCATACAACCTACAGACACCTACACAGAATACACATAATGAACCACCACCTTACGTATACACAGTCTTATACACCACACAGCCTATGTATCCTATACACAAAATACAAACTGTGAACAACCTCCATCTTTATACAGTCTACCCCTTACACACCACATAGCCTACAGAGCATCTACACACAATACACACCATGAACCACCACCTCCCGTAAACACTCTCTCTCTCTTACATACCACACAGCCTATATATCCCCTACACACAAGGGGATACTGTGAACAACCTCCATCCCTATAAACCCTACCCTTTACACACCAGGCAGCGTACAGACCATCTACACACAATAGACACCATGAGCCACCATCTCCCTTATACCCTCTCTCATTTACACACCACACTACCTACATATCCTCTGCACACAATACACATCATGAACAACCTCCATCCGTATACACTCTCTCCCTTTAACATCAGACAGCCTACAGACCATCTACACACAATACACACCATGAACCATCACCTTCCTGATACACTCTCTTACATAAACATCACACAGCGTACACAAAACTCTACACACAATAGACACCGCGAAGCAGCACAATCACACTCATGGAAACTTTCCCTTACACACCACACAGTCTACGAACCATCCACACACAATATATAATATGAACCACTACCATCCGTATACACCTCACAGCCTATAGGCCATCTGCTCATAAAACAGCTTGAATGACCAGGGCCCTTATCCACTGTCCTCGTTACACACCACCCACACAGTCTACAGACCATCTACACACAATGCAAACCATCAACCACAACCATCCTTATACCCCCCCTCCCTTACACACCACACAGCCTACTGACTATCTGCACTGAATACACACAATTAACAACCACCATCCTTATACATTCTCTCTCTCTTACACACCACACATCCTACAGACCATCTACACACAATACCAATACAAACTATGAACCACCACTCTCCCTCTTACACATCACACAGCTACATATCCTCTACAAACAATACACACCATGAACCACCACCACCCTTATAAATCTCTCTCTTACACACCACACAGCCTACATATACCCTCTAAACAGAATACACACCATGAACCATCACCTCCCTTGTACACTCTCTCCCTTACACATCACACAGCCTACGGACCATCTGCAGACAATACAAACTATGATCCACCTCGATCCTCATACACTCTCTTCCATAAACATCACACAGCCTACATACCGTCTACACACAATACAAATTATGAACCATCACCTTCCTGATACACTCTCTTCCATAAACATCACACAGCCTACAGACCATCTACAAACAATACACACCATGAGCCATCACCTCCCTTGTACACTATATCCCTTACACACCACACAGCCTACAGGCCATCTACACACAATGCCAATACAAACTATGAACCACCTCCATCCTTATACACTCTCTCTCTTACACACCACACAGCCTACAGGCCATCTACAAACAATGCCAATACAAACTATGAACCACCTCCATCCTTATACTCTCTCTCTTACACACCACACAGTGTCAATTGTATGATTCCAACTATAATAGATCCCATGATCCATCTTCCCCTTGTTCTTTCTTTCCCCTACAAACCTCACAGACTATATACCCTCTACACCCTTTACACACCGAGACCTATTTCGCCCTGAACGCCTCTTGTCCCGGCACACCACAGAGCCCACCTTCCTCTGTACACAATACACTACATGAAACATTCCACCCTATACTATTCTCACCGTGCACCAATGAAACACCTCCCCTTTACACTATACACATACACCCACCCCCACACACATACACATAATGTTAAAAGCGGCGTTAAACCTAACTGACTCACTCACTAATGTAAGTACTTTCGCCTATGACATCGGTATCAAATACATCCCCATCAAACATGGGTGTATGCTTACATTACACTGACCCTTCCATGAAAATTTCCCTTTCATCTTGGAGAAGCTATATAGCGCGTACATCATTTACACTCCCCTACATCGATAGTCACGTCACTACAATCAAAATTCATAAACATGCTGAGGCATAATCGTTCATTCACTACCATTGTATGTACATATGAAGACGCTTGATTTGATGCACAATGCAGTGGTGTGATTAGATGCATAACTATATTGTTTTCTGTCATTTGGGCAGGTATCGTTATTCAACTTTGAATGATGAGCAAAGACACAATATCAGCAGCAGGGCACTTGTGTTATTGCTGATGATAACCAAAAAGACACGCACTAGAAATAACAGTATCTGAACAATGATTGATAATGGTGAGCAGCGGTCGTAGAACACGGAAGGATGGATGTCACAGTATGTGATAATGAGGACACGGGGCACATGCAGACAAGAAGTAAAAGGTTGACCCAGGTTGAGAGTAGAAGGACGGATGAGACAGAATATGAAGCAAAGCACAGAGAGAAGGTGGACAACCGATGTAGAGGGTTGAGGCAGGTGAAGGGAAGGGCGGATATCATGCAGAATGAAGCCAAAGGGAGCGTGCAGGTGGAAACTAGAAGTAAAGGGTTGACCGGGGCAAAGAAAAGAAGGAAGGGTGAGACAGAGGGTGAAACCAAGGAGAGAGTGGATGTGGAAACTAGAAGTAAAGGGTTTACCGGGGCAAAGAAAAGAAGGATGGGTGAGACAGAGGGTGAAACCAAGGAGAGAGTAGAGGTGGAAACTAGAAGTAAAGGGTTGACCAGGGCAAAGAAAAGAAGGATGGGTGAGATAGAGGGTGAAACCAAGGAGAGAGTAGAGGTGGAAACTAGAAGTAAAGGGTTGACCGGGGCAAATAAAAGAAGGATGGGTGAGACAGAGGGTGAAACCAAGGAGAGAGTGGATGTGGAAACTAGAAGTAAAGGGTTGACCAGGGCGAAGAAAAGAAGGGTGGGTGAGACAGAGTGCGAAACCAAGGAGAGAGTGAAGGTGGAAATTGGAAGTATGGAATTATCACAGGGAAAGCGACAAAGGTCACAAGTAGAAATAGGTGCTGGTAGCAGGCAAATGCAGGTGGAGAAAAAAGATAAAGGTTCAAACATGACAAGAAAGTGGCCAAAGAAAGGTTTAAAAAGAGCCCAGGTTGAAACCAAAACCCAACTCAAGGTAAGGACAGATGCACCAGTAAGTGAATGCAAAAGGGATATTGGAACCAGAGACAAGGCCTTGGCCACATTGAGGAAAGGAAGATATAAGATAGAACGTGGAAATGAGAAAGTGCAGACTCGAAGTAAAGGGTCTACCCACCCAAAGAAAACAAGGAATGTATATCAGGTGAGAAGTGGGAAAAGAAGGAGCTTACGCATCACTGAGAGAAAACTGGAACTGCAACATGAAATAGCCGAAATAATGAGTTTAAAACAACATACTAAGTCTGATGAAATGTCAGCAAGAAAGGAAAAAAAGGCAATAAATAGAGTGGCTGTATTGAGGAAAGAGGGTAGACCTGACACTTCAAAGAGAATGAGGACTTTGCATCAAGGGATCAAGAGAATGAAACACGATGCCAGGGGAGAAAAGAAGTTGAAAGGAAAACAAATATCCAATAAAAAGACGAAAGAAAGAATGGGTAAATGGCACCACAGTGTTCCATGCTCAACAGCCACCCGAAACACCTTGTCAGCATTAGGTGATGTTGCAACAGAGGACGCTCAAACAGCAGACACTGTGGAGGAAGAAGAGAGTGAAAATGATGAGGAAAACGAGGAAGATAGGAGTCTAACATTGGGAGCAGCAGCTGTTTCTACAGGTATGTTTCAGTCTAGCCAGCACAAGCACTCTCGTAATATCAATGATGGTAAGGAATGAGAACAACTAGTTTTGGACATTTTAAAAGACATTTTATATGTTTTGTTCTTGTAATACATACTTAGCCAGTATGTCTAAAGGCCAATATCATGGTACAAAAGGCCATGTGATTTTCCAGTATTATCTTCATGACGCCAGTGTCACCATTACCTTCATGCGTCAGTGAATACATATCGAATTTCAACTATGTCTAATATACCGATAGTAACACAAGAGTAATAGCCTCTAAAATGGTTGTTTTATGCTTTGTTTCCAACAGCAGTGACTACTCTGACACGTCGTATTGCCGAACAAGGCACATCTGTCTGCCAAGAACCCGTCATGTCATTGATGACTTCACAATCTCAAACACAAGAAATGGACACATCCTGGGTACCAACATCATCTGGTGCTCCTTCAAGTAAGAATATCTGTCTTGAACTGGTGTGATTCAGTTTGACATGAAATGAAGAAGACATAATTTTCACTTGCTTTCAATGCCCATTATATCTTTTGGGGTATTTGACAATCGAGTTAAGAAAATAATCTCTTCCCGTGGATGCTGAACAAATAGTATGTGCCCAGGTTTTTCACAAAAACTGATATCATTCACTGTGCAGTGGGATGTTATGAAAAACACATCTCGAATATTAGATGGTTGGTGCCTTATATGATTACGTGAGGTGTCATGAATTGGGGGTTAACATTGCGTTGAAGATTATTGCTCTTATTTAGGCTCGTATCTTTGTATTTTTGCGTGTCTGTTTGTGTTGATCAATGAATCGGTTTAATTAATATCATAAAATTGAGCAAATTTCCATCTTCATTTGTTGTTCGTCTCCTTATATCTGAACAACAAGCGAGTAAAGGATTCTGTAATTTACGATGTGTAAATGGTGTTGGCTCTTCATGAGGGTCGAGTTAACAAAGAATTTTGTACATTACAGCCATTCAGGTTAACGTTCTTCAAGTCAAACAGCAGTTTGGAGATGTGACGATGAAGGGGGCCAGAAATGTGACCTTCGGTGGAACGCAGAACATCGGCAAATCTCAGCCCTGTCCCCAGGAGGACGAGGAGAAACTGCTGACTACAGTACAGAAGATCAGGAGTGAGTTCCAGAGGATAACAACTCCTCCCAATTATAGTCATCAAGCATGAGCACGAATTACATGATGAGAGAAATAGCATAGCCATCAGACATTAGCCTTGAAAATAATGATGGATACAATCTAGTCGTCAAGCGTGAAGCATTAACATGGTGAAAGTATAGTGAAGCAATAGTTAGGGATAACAGACCAATAGACGCTGCAATATAACGGCTGCACAATATACAGCAAATTCATTTGAAAAGTTTCCATTTATCAAACATGTAATATTTCCATGATTCTGAGTCATTACTCTTTCAATCTTAAAAATATACATAACATGTCAGGAAAATAGATAATTTAAAAACAATTATTGTAGATATGAAAAGTAACATCAAGTCAACACGTTTTGTCTCAAAGAAAAGCTTTTGTTATTTCCAAAATTGTTTTACATATTTACATTTCAATAATAGATGAGAATGAATCTCAGATTCACATTTGCGATTTAACCACTGATTCGTAGCTCATTCACTTATACATGATACGTTGATCAGTTGTTTGATCAGATAATAACTTATCACATAGTACAGCAAGTTTGGAAAGTATTTTAGTGGATAGCAGGGTTGAAAAGATTATCAGATTTGTAAGTTCGAATATGTTTTGCGGTTTTTCAGAACGAACAGAATTAAGGATACAGAGGTGGACCCAAGGTATGGTTAAAACACAGGCACTACAGAAGGTGATGGAGAAGATTGACAGAGGAGCAAGATGGGTGACAATAAAGGGCAGACCAGGAGAGGGGAAGTCTACAGTGGCCTACATGGCCCTCGGAGATCTGCACAGCCAAGGGAGACAAGTATTCCAAGTTGTGTCCCCAGAGGAATTCAATGAGGTCACCAGGACCTGTACCAACCCAGTGATTATGTTGGATGATATATTTGGTGATCTGGAATTTGACGTTGCAGAGTGGACCAAATGGAGACCCTCTCTTCGTCCCATTCTTGATAAGCCTGACTTGGAGCTAAATGAAACTTTAAATAAGTTAACTGACATCAATCCAGAGCAAAATCGAAAGAAACAATCTTTATTTATTCTTGTAGGACGTGATTATGTACTAAAATCCTCTTTACAAGACCTTGGAAGAGTGAGGGAATATGTTACAAGCAGTAAACATCTAGTCGAACTCTCACCAACCAGACATCATGAAGAAAAACTTAATATTTTGATATCAGTTTTTCGAATGGAAGGTGTTGACATTGAGAAAAAAGTCATTTTTAAATTAAGCCACATCGCGTGTCCACATGGGTTTCCACATGTCTGTAAACTTTTTGCCACAGCCTTTAAACAGAATGCCAAGGTATCAGCAGAGGAGTTTTTCACGAGTCCTCTTGAATTTCTAAACCAAACTTTGCAGAAATTAATAAACAATAAATCAAAGTATCAACTCCTGAAGGCAATGATCCAAGGAAATGGTAAAGTGTCCCAGTCTGAATTGTATAAAGACAAATACAAGATGCATGACTGTGTATCATCTGCCAATGAGCTTGTTGGGTCATATCTGAAGCTGGAAGATGGTACATACATGTTTGACCATCCATCAATCTATGACAGTGTTGCATTTCTTCTGACTGAAAAAGATCCAGTATTTGTCATTGAGAATTGTAGTCTCTCATTCATCAACCAGCGACTTAGACATGGGACTGTTGAAAACCAAGGTTTGGTTGCAGAAATCCCACTTTTCTGCATTGACAACTTGGTGCAGAGATTTGCCTTGGAGATTCAGCAGGGCAACTTGGCATATGTAATCTCACACCAAATCTGTTGTGATCCAGATTTCATTGATAAAATGATGAACATACTGAAAGAACAATATCAGATATCTATATATACATTTCTGAGGAACACTGATAAAGAAACACAAGAATCCTGTTTGGAGTTGCTTCCAAGCAACAAATCTTCAACCATGGTGAAATACATACTGGAGAAGGGAAACATTACACTGCATCAGACAGAGATAGATGAGATATTATACGGTGCGTGCAAACATGCTGCAGGTAATGTGCTGACATATCTGACACAACATGTAAAACTGGACATCAATGCGACCTACGGCGAATGTGAACAGACCCCGCTGATGATAGCAGCTGAGACTGGAGATTGTAACTTTGTACACCAGATACTTCGCCTTCTTCCTGATCTGAATGCATCTGACAGAAATGACACAACTGTGCTGCATTACCTGTGTGAACATGGTCTTGTGTCAGCTGTGGAGTATGTGATTGACAAGGGTGTTGATATTGATGTAACAGATCAGATGGAAGAAACTTCACTTTTTCTAGCGTGTCGGTCTGGTCACAAGGGCGTAGTGAAACTGTTACTGGATAGAGGAGCACTAGGTTATGTGGATAACTGTTATACGTCTCCTCTACTTGCGGCTTGTCTCAATGGCGAGGAAGAAATTGTAAAACTGGTGCTGGATAGAGCTGATGTTGATAGTAAATTTAAGGATTTGTCTCTGGGTTTGACATGTGCTTGCGGCATTGAGGGAATAGTAAAAGTTTTGCTGGACGGAGGAGCAAATGTTGCTGGTCATGATATCGATTTCAGGCCTCTGTATGAAGCATGTAAACATGGACATGCGAACATTGTTAAGACTTTACTTGTGGCAGGAGCAGAACTTAGTGGCGATGAAGTGTGTGCTTCATGTACAAGTGGGAATCTGGATGTTGTTGAGATGCTGTTTGATAAAGGAGCCACAGTCAATATGATATCGACGGGTGGACAACTCCCTCTTCATGCAGCATGTGAAAGTGGAAAGTTGGATGTCGTGAGAATTTTGACGGGGAAAGGAGCAAATGTCAGCATGGTGGCTCCAAATGGAAATACTACACTGCACTCAGCGTGCAAGGGAGGAAGCCAAGAGGTTCTTCTATATTTACTTGAACAGCTTTATACGTCTCACGAAGAAGACCAAAAAGAAGTTGGTCAATCGGCTGAAGGTTTCAGAAAGCAGAAAGCTGACAATAATTCAGATATCAAGTCAAGAGACACCCCGACAGCTGCAGCGAGAGTAAATGTAGAGGATAACACAGGAAACACACCACTTCATAACGCATCAATGTGTGGATCGGAAGAGTGTGTTGAACTGTTACTGAAGGCTGAGGCTGATATACAGGTACAGAATAGATCAGTCGACACACCACTTCATAACGCATCAATGTGTGGATCTCAAAAGTGTGTTGATATGTTACTGAAGGCTGGGGCTGATGTTAAAGCACAAAACAACTCAGGTTACACTCCACTTCATGAAGCATCAATCTATGGATCGAAAGAGTGTGTTAAACTGTTACTGAAGGCTGGGGCTGATGTACAGGTACAGAATAGAACAGGCGACACACCACTTCATAACGCATCAATGTTTGGATCTCAAAAATGTGTTGATATGTTACTGAAGACTGGAGCTGATGTTAAAGTACAAAACCAGACAGGCGACACTCCACTTCATAACGCATCAGGGCGTGGAATGAAAGAACGTTTTGACCTGTTACAGAAGGCTGGCGTGAATGTTGGGGATAAGATAGGACGCGCGACACTCCATAGAGTATCATTGTATGGATCGAAAGAGTGTGTTGAACTGTTACTGAAGGCTGGGGCTGATATACAGGTACAGAATAGATCAGGCGACACACCACTTCATAACGCATCAATGTTTGGATCTCAAAAGTTTGTTGATATATTACTGAAGGCTGGAGCTGATGTGAAAGTACAAAACGAGAGAGGCGACACTCCACTTCATAACGCATCATGGTGTGGATGGGAAGAGCGTTTTGACCTGCTACACACGGCTTGCGTGAATGCTGGGGGTAACATAGGACGCGCGACACTCCATAGAGGATCAATGTATGGATCGAAAGAGTGTGTTGAACTGTTTCTGAAGGCTGGGGCTGATATACAGGTACAGAATAGAACAGGCGACACACCACTTCATAACGCATCAATGTGTGGATCTCAAAAGTGTGTTGATATGTTACTGAAGGCTGGGGCTGATGTAAAAGTACAAAACAACTCAGGAAACACACCACTTCATAACGCATCAATGTGTGGATCGGAAGAGTGTGTTAAACTGTTACTGAAGGCTGGGGCTGATGTACAGGTACAGAATAGAACAGGCGACACACCACTTCATAACGCATCAATGTTTGCATCTAAAAAATGTGTTGATATGTTACTGAAAGCTGGAGCTGATGTGAAAGTACAAAACGAGACAGGCGACACTCCACTTCATAACGCATCAGGGTGTGGATGGGAAGAGCGTTCTGACCTGCTACAGAAGGCTGGCGTGAATGTCGGGGATAACATAGGACGCGCGACACTATATAGAGCATCAATGTATGGATCGAAAGAGTGTGTTGAACTGTTACTGAAGGCTGGGGCTGATGTACAGGTACAGAATAGATCAGGCGACATACCACTTCATAACGCATCAAAGTTTGGATCTCAAAAGTGTGTTGATATATTACTGAAGTATGGAACTGATGTAAAAGTACAAAACAACTCAGGCAACACAGCACTCCATTTAGCATCAATGTATGGATCGAAAGAGTGTGTTGAACTGTTACTGAAGGCTGGGGCTGATGTAAAAGTACAAAACAACTCAGGCTACACTTCACTTCATGGAGCATCAATCCATGGATCGAAAGAGTGTGTTGAACTGTTACTGAAGGCTGGGGCTGATATACAGGTACAGAATAGATCAGGCGACACACCACTTCATAACGCATCAATGTTTGGATCTCAAAAGTGTGTTGATCTATTACTGGAGGCCGGAGCTGATGTGAAAGTACAAAACGAGACAGGCGACACTCCACTTCATAACGCTTCAGGGCGTGGAATGATAGAGCGTTTTGGCCTGTTAGAGAAGGCTGGCGTGAATGTTGGGGATAAGATAGGACGCGCGACACTCCATAGAGTATCAATGTATGGATCGAAAGAGTGTGTTGAACTGTTACTGAAGGCTGGGGCTGATATACAGGTACAGAATAGAACAGGCGACACACCACTTCATAACGCATCAACGGTTGAATCTCAAAAGTGTGTTGACGTGTTACTGAATGCTGGAGCTGATGTAAAAGTACAAAACGAGACAGGCAACACCCCACTTCATGAAGCATCCAGGTGTGGATCTCAAAAGTGTGTTGAACTGTTACTGAAGGCTGGGGCTGATGTAAAAGTACAAAACAACTCAGGCTGCACAGCACTCCATTTAGCATCAATGTATGGATCGAAAGAGTGTGTTGAACTGTTACTGAAGGCTGGGGCTGATATACAGGTACAGAATAGATCAGGCGACACACCACTTCATAACGCATCAATGTTTGGATCTCAAAAGTGTGTTGATATATTACTGAAGGCTGGAGCTGATGTGAAAGTACAAAACGAGAGAGGCGACACTCCACTTCATAACGCATCAGGGTGTGGATGGGAAGAGCGTTTTCACCTGCTACAGAGGGCTGGCGTGAATGTTGGGGATAAGATAGGACTCGCGACACTCAATAGAGCATCAATGTATGGATCGAAAGAGTGTGTTGAACTGTTACTGAAGGCTGGGGCTGATATACAGGTACAGAATAAATCAGGCGACACACCACTCCATTTAGCATCCAGGTATGGATCTCAAAAGTGTGTTGATATGTTACTGAAGGCTGGAACTGATGTAAAAGTACAAAACGAGACAGGCGACACTCTCCTTCATGAAGCATCCAGGTGTGGATCTCAAAAGTGTGTTGAACTGTTACTGAAGGCTGGGGCTGATGTAAAAGTACAGAACAACTCAGGCTGCACAGCACTCCATTTAGCATCAATGTATGGATCGAAAGAGTGTGTTGAACTGTTACTGAAGGCTGGGGCTGATATACAGGTACAGAATAGATCAGGCGACACACCACTTCATAACGCATCAATGTTTGGATCTCAAAAGTGTGTTGATATATTACTGAAGGCTGGAGCTGATGTGAAAGTACAAAACAAGACAGGCGACACTCCACTTCATAACGCATCAGATAGTGGATGGGAAGAGCGTTTTGACCTGCTACAGAAGGCTGGCGTGAATGTAGGGGGTAACATAGAACAGGCGACACTCAATAGAGCATCAATGTATGGATCGAAAGAGTGTGTTGAACTGTTACTGAAGGCTGGGGCTTATATACAGGTACAGAATAGGTCAGGCGACACACCACTTCATAACGCATCCAGGTATGGATCTCAAAAGTGTGTTGATATGTTACTGAAGGCTGGAACTGATGTAAAAGTACAAAATAACTCAGGCAACACAGCACTCCATTTAGCATCAATGTATGGATCGAAAGAGTGTGTTGAACTGTTACTGAAGGCTGGGGCTGATGTAAAAGTACAAAACAACTCAGGCTACACTTCACTTCATGGAGCATCAATCCATGGATCGAAAGAGTGTGTTGAACTGTTACTGAAGGCTGGGGCTGATGTACAGGTACAGAATAGATCAGGCGACACACCACTTCATAACGCATCAATGTTTGGATCTCAAAAGTGTGTTGATATATTACTGAAGGCTGGAGCTGATGTGAAAGTACAAAACGAGACAGGCGACACTCCACTTCATAACGCATCAGGGCGTGGAATGAAAGAGTGTTTGTACCTGTTACAGAAGGATGGCGTGAATGTTGGGGATAAGATAGGACGCGCGACACATCATAGAGTATCAATGTATGGATCGAAAGAGTGTGTTGAACTGTTACTGAAGGCTGGGGCTGATGTACAGGTACAGAATAGATCAGGCGACACACCACTTCATAACGCATCAATGTTTGGATCTCAAAAGTGTGTTGATATATTACTGAAGGCTGGAGCTGATGTGAAAGTACAAAACGAGACAGGCGACACTCCACTTCATAACGCATCAGGTAGTGGATGGGAAGAGCGTTTTGACCTGTTACAGAAGGCTGGCGTGAATGTCGGGGATGACATAGGACGCGCGACACTCCATAGAGCATCAATGTATGGACCGAAAGAGTGTGTTGAACTGTTACTGAAGGCTGGGGCTGATATACAGGTACAGAATAGATCAGGCGACACACCACTCCATTTAGCATCCATGTATGGATATCAAAAGTGTGTTGATATGTTACTGAAGGCTGGAACGGATGTAAAAGTACAAAACAACTCAGGCTGCACAGCACTCCATTTAGCATCAATGTATGGATCGAAAAAGTGTGTTGAACTGTTACTGAAGGCTGGGGCTGATATTCAGGTACAGAATAGATCAGGCGACACACCACTTCAAAACGCATTAATGTGTGGATCTCAAAAGTGTGTTGATATATTACTGACGGCTGGAGCTGATGTAAAAGTACAAAACGAGAGAGGCGACACTCCACTTCTTGAAGCATCCAGGTGTGGATCTCAAAAGTGTGTTGAACTGTTACTGAAGGCTGGGGCTGATGTAAAAGTACAAAACAACTCAGGCTACACTTCACTCCATTTAGCATCAATGTATGGATCGAAAGAGTGTGTTGAACTCTTACTGAAGACTGGAGCTGATGCACAGGTACAGAATAGATCAGGCGACACACCACTTCATAACGCATCAATGTTTGGATCTCAAAAGTGTGTTGATATGTTACTGAAGGCTGGAGCTGATGTGAAAGTACAAAACGAGACAGGCGACACTCCACTCCATAACGCATCAGGTAGTGGATGGGAAGAGCGTTTTCACCTGCTACAGAAAGCTGGCGTGATTGTCGGGGATAACATAGGACTCGCGACATATCATAGAGCATCAATGTATGGATCGAAAGAGTGTGTTGAACTGTTACTGAAGGTTGGGGCTGATATACAGGTACAGAATAGATCAGGCGACACACCACTTCATAACGCATCCAGGTATGGATTTCAAAAGTGTGTTGACCTGTTACTGAAGGCTGGGGCTGATGTAAAAGTACAAAACGAGACAGGCAACACTCCACTTCTTGAAGCATCCAGGTGTGGATCTCAAAAGTGTGTTGAACTGTTACTGAAGGCTGGGGCTGATGTAAAAGTACAAAACAACTCAGGCTACACTTCACTCCATTTAGCATCAATGTATGGATCGAAAGAGTGTGTTGAACTCTTACTGAAGACTGGAGCTGATGCACAGGTACAGAATAGATCAGGCGACACACCACTTCATAACGCATCAATGTTTGGATCTCAAAAGTGTGTTGATATGTTACTGAAGGCTGGAGCTGATGTTAAAGTACAAAACGAGACAGGCGACACTCCACTCCATAACGCATCAGGTACTGGATGGGAAGAGCGTTTTGACCTGTTAGAGAAGGCTGGCGTGAATGTCGGGGATAACATAGGACTCACGACACATCATAGAGCATCAATGTATGGATCGAAAGAGTGTGTTGAACTGTTACTGAAGGTTGGGGCTGATATACAGGTACAGAATAGATCAGGCGACACACCACTTCATAACGCATCCAGGTATGGATTTCAAAAGTGTGTTGACCTGTTACTGAAGGCTGGGGCTGATGTAAAAGTACAAAACGAGACAGGCGACACTCCACTTCATGAAGCATCAGGGTGTGGATCTCGAAAGTGTGTTGATCTGTTACTGAAGGCTGGGGCTGATGTAAAAGTACAAAACAACTCAGGCTACAGTCCACTCCATAACGCATCAGGGTGTGGATGGGAAGAGCGTTTTGACCTGCTACAGAAGGCTGGCGTGAATGTCGGGGATAACATAGAACTCGCGACACTCCATAGAGCATCAATGTGTGGATCGAAAGAGTGTGTTGACCTGTTACTGAAGGCTGGGGCTGATATACAGGTACCGAATAGATCAGGCGACACACCACTTCATAACGCATGAGGTGTGGATCTCAAAAGTGTGTTGATATGTTACTGAAGGCCGGCGCTTTTGTAAAAGTACAAAACGAAACAGGAGACACACCACTCCATGCAGCATCAATGCATTGATCGAAAGAGTGTGTTGATCTGTTACTGAGGACTGGAGCTGATGTAAAAGTACAGTATAGCACTGGCGACACACCACTCCATAAAACATCAAAATCTGGATCGAGAGAATGTGTTGATCTCTTACTGAAGGCTAGAGCTGATGTCCAATTACAAAACAACACTGGCAACACACCACTTCATGGCGTAGCAATTCTATTAACGAAAGTGTGTGTTGATCTGTTACTGAAGGCTGGAGCTGCTGTGAATGTAGAAAATAACACAGGCGACACATAGCTTTATGGAGGATCAATGCGTGGATCGAAAGAACGGATTGATGTGTTACTTAAGGTTGGAGCTGAAGTGAATGTACATAATACACCAGGCAACACACCACTTTATGGAGGATCAATGCGTCTACGAAAGAGTGTGTTGATCTGTTACTGAAGGCTGGAGCTGGTGTAAACGTAGAGAATAGTACGGTCGACACGCCACCACATGGAGTATCAATGCATGGATCGTAAGTGTTTGTTGATATATTACTGGAGCCTGGAGCTGGTGTGAATGTACGGAATAACACAGGCAACACACCACTTCATGGCGCATCAATGTCCCGATGGAAAGAGTGTGTTGACCTGTTACTGACGGTTTGAGCTGATGTGTATGTAGAGAATAACAAGGGAGCCACACGACTCCATGGAGCAGCAATGCGTAGATCGATAGAGATTTATTATGTTATTGAATATCGGAGCTGTTGTTAACTTACGCAACAAACACAAGCGACACACCACTCTGGATTAAAGAGTGGTTCTCAAAAGTGGGTTGATATGTTACTGAGGGCTGGAGCTATTGTGAATGTACAGAATAACAATGGGGCCACACTGCTTCTTGGAACATTATGTGTGGGTGACAAAAGGTCGTGCACTGCTTACGTACCTCTTCATGAGCATCGAGGAGCGAATGGAAATGATGTTTTGATATGTTACCGGGGTTCATGTAAATATGAAAAACCCACAGACGTCACACGAGTCGATAGAGCATCAGTGAGTGGATCGAGAGAATGGCTTCATGTGTCAGTTATGGCAGGAGCCGATGGAAATGTACAAAATACGGCAGGTGACACATCACTTTAACCCTCATTTAGCTGGGCCGTCCGCTGGCTTTGTATACCGCTTGGTGCCGTATTGTGACACATCACTTTAATCCTCATTTAGCTGGGCCGTCCGCTGGCTTTGTATACCGCTCGGTGCCGTATTGTGACATATCACTTTCACCCTCATTGAGCTGGGCCGTCCGCTGGCTTTGTATACCGCTCAGTGCCGTATTGTGACACATCACTTTAATCCTCATTTAGCTGGGCCGTCCGCTGGCTTTGTATACCGCTCGGTGCCGTATTGTGACATATCACTTTCACCCTCATTGAGCTGGGCCGTCCGCTGGCTTTGTATACCGCTCAGTGCCGTATTGTGACACATCACTTTAACCCTCATTTAGCTGGGCCGTCCGCTGGCTTTGTATACCGCTCGGTGCCCTATTGTGACACATCACTTTCACCCTCATTTAGCTGGGCCGTCCGCTGGCTTTGTATACCGCTCGGTGCCGTATTGTGACACATCACTTTCACCCTCATTTAGCACGGCCGTCCGCTGGCTTTGTATACCGCTCAGTGCCTTATTGTGACACATCACTTTCACCCTCATTGAGCTTGGCCGTCAACTGGCCAAGCGCCCTTGTCTGACATCAATTGGCAAAATAATCATATCATTTAAAGTACATATCCTATCTATAATAGGCATTGGATTTTTATGTCAAAGTACACATTCATTGGAACTTGTCCACGTTGTTAATTTACCGATAAGAAGTCCCGATGAAAGTTAAGTGTTTTAACGTAAAAGAAATTGACGGAAGTGGTCGTGATTGTTTCATACGCTGAGTGTTTCAAAGATTACCTTTAATCAGTTTCAGTGTCGGTGCTCTTTCATTTGTGATAACTCGGGGAAATTGACATCCAACATTTTCAAAGGACAAAAAGTAAATAGGGCTATATAACCCGAACAATACTCAAATTGATAACCAAATATCCGACATAATTTATTCTTTACTAGCAATGAACAAGCTTATTCTACCGTACGATCAAACAGGATTGATTAAATAAATAAATAAATCACAACGTAGAAGAAAATGTAAACCAGTCCCCAAAACACAATCACATTGGCGCTGTCAGTGAGTTTAACATGACATAATATCACTTGATACTCTAAATCGCAGTCGCAGACCGTATTCGCAAACGCAAACGTAGGCAAAATCGGTGACTGGCCCTAACTCGGGCGCACACACGCACCATGCAAGCCGCTTATTCATACTTCGTGTGTTATGATGTGCTGTTGATATTTATATCTTATTTAAGAAAACATGAATTTCTCCAGAAACTTACACAGAAAGAAATAATTGTTGTTGTTCTTACAGTACAATTATTATCAATATCTAGGATACGTGAAAGACAAAATAACGAAAATAGGAATTACCTCGATTTGTATTGTATTGTACTGCATTACATTGTGTTGTTTTGTATTGTATTGTTCAATGTATATACTCTTCATGTGCTAAAAAAATGTGTTTCACAAAGACCACCAGGAAACACATTCTCGCCTCATCTTATATTTACCACTTGGCTGCCTACTTTGCGCAATAGATACTTGTATGGCCAATCCATGAAATAACACTTTTTTGTTCATATATCTTTTTATAAATGAGAATTGTATTTGAAATAGATAATGATCATAGATCAATGAACTAATGGAGTTATTTGTCATAAAAGGAAAAGCAGAATATATACATGTAATAGGTTTTTAGTAGTGAACTATGAAAATAGAACTAGCAAAATCGTTCACAAGTGGTTTTCAGTAATAATATCTTTCCCTTTTTTCACTTTTGGCCAAGCTTAACTACATCATATGGAGGGAACAAATATAATTCAGAATTGTTAAGAAACCCCTTTAAATAAACTCAAGAATCGATTCATCTTGCTCTCAGACTAGTGTCACCAGCCATGATATTGCTGGAATATTGCTAAAAGTGGCGTAACACCATACTCACTGACTCGCTCTCTCAGACAAGATATATTTTATACATATTATATTTTTTAGTAAGGAAACAAAAAAATCAAATATTACTTAATACGAATGTAGATCACAATGTATTGATCGAAATAATTGATAATTTAGATCAAGCAGGGTAAATAAAAGTATATTGAAAACTATTTAAATTATCAACACCTTTTTTACATTTACAATGAAAACCTTTTGTCATTCAGAAATCTGTTATCTATATATTGTGTGCAGTTACTATTTATGTTATTTATTGAACCATTCGAGAACGATATGTGTGGCTAAAATATTTAAAAAAGGCTGTGCAATCTTGGATCCAATTTGACAGCTTTCTCACTGTAAAAGATTCCATTCCCGTACTCAACTGTATGTACATTAGCGTTTTTGATTTTATGATTGTAAATATGTTGCTCAGACGTGGGAGCTTGTTCTCAACTGGTTAACGACATCAGTGGAAGGGAGACAACTCTCTCAATGTAGTTATATTACTTATCAAATGTATTGTGTTTTAAAAATCACGAAAAGGGTTTTCAGCTAAAGTTGAAATAAATTTAAGGTAAAATTATTAGATAGTACAATATGACCAAATTAATTGCATTCTTAAATTGCAATTATACAGCTTTCTTTTAGTTCTGGTCTTCCTTGCACAAACTTGTTTAATCCTAGGAATATAACATGATAACATATTTTATGATTGTCTATATTTGCAATTTGCTTTGAAAGTTTGAAATAAAGGGAGTGGATTTTGAATTATGTATAATTGTTGAAATGTTGCACATTGTATTTTATTTGAAATGTGAATAAAGATTTTAAAAATTAAAAAATTAAAAAACGTATTGTTTCTTAATAGCACACCTTCAAACAGACATGAAAAGCACATGTTAACATACCAAAATTAGACAACTGTGCCAAATTCTAACGGCGTTAGTCAGGCGATAAACGATCTCACTTAGTCATCGATCGCCGTGGAAATCTTCCCAAACGTGGTGTACTAGATATACGTTCTAGTTCAGATCAGTTAAGTCAAAGAATATTATTATTTAGAAGATGAAACAACGTACATGTACGTATAAAAAGAGAATTTGATGCAATGGCCGGAAGAAATTCCAATATCGTGTCATTTTAGTTACAGCTTTCACTGTATATATTCAAAATTATAAGAACAATAAGCGTAGCACTTTGGTACAGGTGACTGCTATTGCCGGATAGTTGTACGTATGGAACAATTTGACCAGTCACCGTAGGGACTTCCCGCGCTACATGTATTTTGATTGCGAAAACGCTTTGTTGACATTTAATATACATGTATATATATCGTGGACCATGAGGAGCTTATAATTATAAGCCTATTCGGGCCCTCGAGGAGCACCTGTCGCATCACCCCTTTAATTCTATATCTGGCCGAGATTCCAAGTTTATCAAGCCACCTGGAAACGAGCTACAACTACAGTTACATATATCAACTATTATCAGTTCATGCACGGATCCAAATTGCTTTTATACACAATGTACCACTGGAAAGATTATTCCTGTTCTAGTGAGTGAGTGAGTGAGTATGGTTTTACGCCGCGTTAAGCAATATTCCAGCAATATCATGGCGGGGGTCATCAGAAATGGGCTTCACACATTGTACCCATATCGGGAATCGAACCAAGGTCTTTGGCGTGACGAGCGAACGCTTTAACCACTAGGCTACCCGACCGCCTATTCCTGTTCTTAATAAGAACATGAGATAGTGTCACAAAACAGGTTGCTACCTTGCTTTTGTGCAGCAATGTCAAGCGTGTGTTATACAATAATGTAATTATTAATTATAGTTATATTATCCATAGGAATATAAGGCCATGTAATATTTATTATGAAAGAGAAGTGTCAATTAACTATGATAATTATGAGGATCTGGTTACCGTCTTGCATACACGTGTAATATGTAAGAATGATGTTAACAACTCCTTATAACCATTGCTTGCTTATAGTACAGGGCCCAGTTGCTCTGGCGGTTACTGACGTTGTCATTTTACACAGTCGCCTTCTCCCTGATCCGGTTAGTTTAAGTTTGACTGTTTCAGATGGGGGCACGTCCCTTGGGCACGCCAGAAACCTATGGTTCGAATCCCGGTTCGCCCCGATTATGTTTCTAGGTCTGTCAGCACCATACCCGTGCTCGTGGGTTTCACCGAAGTGGTAAACGTCTGAGACCTGCATCACTTCGGGCTTTCCTCCCACATTAAGCTGACACGCCGTGATATAACTGGAATGCTGCTAAAAGGGGTGTTAAGCCAAATTCACTTCTTTGCAACTACAAAGGTTGAAAATACTTTGTGACTCTAACACGAGATATTACATACATGGGCAGTGAGGAACAATCATAATTACGTACCTGTTCCAAACAGGCGAGTGTGTCGTTGGCTGTGATGCTGTTGATATCAGGCCCAACAATGAGAGTGTTGTTGACGTGTGAACGGTCTCTAAGCAGCTTCTGCAGTCACTCAAAGTCTAAACTCAGCTCCTGGCCGGTGACTGTTATGTTGAACCTGTGAGATCAGGGTCGCTGACTTTGTTGATACTTGTCATCGGATCCCAGTTGCGTAGATCGATGCTCTTGATATAGGTCACTGGACTGACGATTATTTACAGACGCCGTCATACAGTTGGGATATTGCTGAGTGCAGCATTAAAAACAAATAAACATACAAATTAACAAAACTCAGTTGACAGTGGTGATAACAACCCTTTCATTGCCATACACTGCTGAAATTCATTTCAGATGGTTAAAGTTACTATTTTACTGCATACCGTTGCCAAGCTCCAGGTCATACAGTTGATATCCTTTCTTTGAGATGTAGACTAAGAACACCTCAGCACTGGTAGAATCCCATTGCCCTTCATGTCTTTCAAGACCATTCAGACCAAACATGAGATCCCAACTGACACGGACAGAGAAACAACTTGTTTCATCCAAAACGCCAGCTGAAAGATATTCAAGTTAGAATTACATTCCTACGAGATGTAAAAATACAACTGAATAAAAGGACGTCGAAGGGTTCTTGATGTTAATGTAGATAAATATTTTTCTGGTTGAATAAGACTCTTAATAGTTCTGAAAGGCAATAATGTAAATGCATTTCTGAAAACGATATTGATATTTGCATGACTGCGCATTGAGCATTCATCGTCACGTTTACATGAAGAAAGTAAGCAGTGGACATGACTATTTTTAAATGTTACTTCATTAATTAGGTGTGAGCCTATTCACATATACATTGTATCAATCCTTTGTGCAAAACGCTAAAATCAACTAATAGTCGGGTAGACCATGGTGCTTGAAGCGCACGTACGCCAGGCCGAAGGTCCGGGTTGATTTCCCTCAAATGCGCTTCAAGCACTATGGGCTACCCGACTATTAGTTGATTTTAGCGTTTTGCACCAAGGAACGAATATATGTGAAAAGGCTCACATCTCATTTCTGTTGTCCCCCACTGTGATATTTCTTGGACATTAGTAAAAACAGTAAACACAACTCAATTAGCAATTACTCGTTCATTGCTAATTGTTGAGAACAGATAGAGTTATTAATAACCGAAGGGAATTAGGCATATCTCAAAGCATTAGATTGTCCCCGGGACTCTGAGTTAAAAAGAGACTATGTGATCCTGTGATTTTTTCACTCCAGGGTCAAGATGTAAATGATGTGAAATAATAGTTGACATTTTTGTCTCTTTGGAGTTGTCGGGAAGAAGCGGCAAGATCAGCTTCAACAAATTACGGCAATTTAAAAAAACATGAACAAATAAACATAAATATGTGATGGACGAATCAGTCTCGAAGACAGGAACAGATAGAGTGAGCTGATTTCTAGCTCAGCACTTCTCAATATCCAATCGTTGCTGGCAACATCACTGCAATCAAGTCAAGTTGCCCTGTAGCCCTGATGTTGGACCTCATGTTTGACTCCACAAATGCCGAGATCCATGCAGGCTTAAAACAGCACATTGTGTATTTAAGGATTGAGGTTGTGTTCGTTGACGTTCATTTGCTGATGAAGACAGTGCCTCACGCATCATGCTTCGCGCATCATGGAATTTGCTCAGGTGAGACACGTCAACAAATACAGCTTCAATCCTTATATTGATAGATACATAAATCATAACCAAATAACCCATTAAACATCAAAATTTAATTATTTAAAGCGAACTATATCAACGGGGCGAGTCGTGACGTCGTGACGTCATCCGTTCCAAACATTCAAGTTGGAGTGACATCCCTTGCTTTTATAAACGGCAGAAAATGGCGACTACCGCAATGCCATTAGCTGGGAATAAAAGTTGCACCCAGTAAAGTTAGCTTTGGAAAGAAATCCAGACCCAGCTGATGCTGAAAATGGATTGCTATTAACGTTCTGTGAACTTTTGGAGTGTGTTTGAGTCATACCCAATTGCCGCCAGAGGCGGAGTGGCTGGATGTCCCGAAGCAATACACGACAGGGTGTGGAGCTCAATGATTTCTTTGGGTAAATCGAACATTCTCTGTTATAGATTAGAATGGACGCTTCATTTCATATATATGATCTGTCTGGCCTCAAAGCCTGCATCATTCATAGCCTGACTCGATGTGACTCTCAGTTTTCCCAAATGATTTGTAATGTTATTTTTAGATATTGATGAATCACCCTTAAGCAGTTCTGTATGCCTCCGCTCGATTGACAACGTAATCACGTGACATACTGCCGTTCATCGGGAAATGAACGACAGTCAGCTTGGTAGTGTTCACCTAAGCGAGGTCATCCGCTACTGTCAATATTTAGGTACGGGTTGCGCGTTATTGATGCAAGATGATGTACATCGCTATTGAACCACGAACACTATTTACATTGTCGTTAAGACTTGTTCAAGTCAGAAATGTTGGTTGAAAAGGTTCATGCTCGCACAAAGTAGATCAATGTTCAAACTGTCAAACTGACCTGGACGTGTCAGTCTGGATATGTCCGAACATATTCCCTACATGGCTACTTGACAATTTACCGGTATTCAGTGCCTTCCATGGTTAGTTTTGTTAATTGTTTTCTGAATTGTCAGTTGCATACACAAAAGGAGATTTATTGACATCTAAACATGCCTACGCATACTCATTGCTGTCTCTCTTTCACATACGTGAACATTTTATAATTTGTCACCCTCGGGAATTCTTCATTGTGATATTGAGAACGGTGTTAGCGTGAAACAACATGGACGTCAAACAAACTCGTTAACTTGACCTCAGAAAAAGCAGCATTTCGTGTAAAATGGTCATGGATAAAATATTGTTGATACATTCGGCATAAGTCATATGCCACTTTACTAGTTGACATGGTTTTGTTTGTTTATAGATTCACATCATGGCATCATTATATGAAATTATTCAGAAGGTACGCTTTAATTAGAAAAACATATCAAAACCCCTGATGTCTGTGACGAAACCATGAAAACGAATCATAATTTTTTAATTTTTTTTAAAAACAACAACAACAAGAGTGTACAACGTTCTGAATCGTGAAATAACATGAACGTAAAATTCAACCTCAGAAAAAAACAGTAGTTCGTCTAAACTAAGAAACTTAATTGATAAAATATTGTTGATACATTCTGGATACAGCAATTGTCACTTAACTAGTCGACATGTTTTTTTGTTTTTTTAATATGTGCATCGACATCATGGAAAATTATTAGGACTGCATACTATAATTATTAAGATAGACATTTCGATGCCCATGATGCCGGTAACGAGCCGAATTCAATAAGAAAACATTGTTCAATGTAAAAAGTTATTACTTCACGACTAAAAGTGACGTCGTAAAGTGAGTAATATATATTTTAGTTTGTTCGCTTAAAGCAGATTTAACAATATTCCACCTCTATGATGGCTTCTTGTTAATAATGCAGTTTGGATCTGACCCTCCAGCGAATGATATCATGAGCAACCATCCATGCAATTGGGATTGGGTTGCAATCAACCATGTCACCGAACCTGACCACGCGATCCATTTAGTAGCTTCTTTCGACCAACATAGGTTGCTTGGGACCTATTCGAATCCAGAGTCCGCACGGAGCGTACTTTCGACCAACATAGGTTGCTTGGGACCTATTCGAATCCAGAGTCCGCACGGAGCGTACTTTCGACCAACATAGGTTGCTTAGGACCTATTCGAATCCAGAGTCCGCACGGAGCGTACTTTCGACCAACATTGGTGTTAACACACAAAACAGCATCACAAATATTAAATATGTATCTTTCGAACAGTAAGATAAGGTATGCACACAATTACTGACCATGCGGCTCTTTACAATATAACATTCAATAAAAAAAGGTGATAGTTATGTCATGGCTTCATTGTTCTGTTGATTGTGAATGTTGTATACAAATATATACAATGATAAATGGTCGCATGTTGTTTTTTTTAAACCTGAATATGTTTAATTATGAAGACATTGTCATTTCTTCACCTTTTCAAGGCAGTATCATTGTACACTGTCAAACTTGATAAACTGGTACAATTAGCATAATACATAGGTTCATTACGTTATGTCAGATATATCTGGGTCCATAAAAGCATTTTATTATACTTTAAAAAAATCCATCATCGTACTGAAATAAGCAAGTTGTTTTATCTGTTCTGGCTTATCAGAGCTTTGCCATTGACACGAGGTCAGTCATTCACATTAAATGTTATACTTCTTTATATAGGTACTAACATGCAGTGCTGAGGACGCCATGACTGTGAGACGTGTGCTTGTTATACTCTGATCATTGCATGATTAATGTACAGTGAGTCAGTCTGTTCCGTTAGTGCAAGTAAATGTGATCTTATCTATTCAATTATATTCTTTTCAGCTACACATTTTATTTGACTAATATAAAATCTACAACATTCAACGATCGCCAGATATGCATGTACAATCCTTTATCATGTCATTTAAATAAGCTGAAATATCTTCATTTCAATATCGTCGTCTTTGAAGGTATAATAATGGAAACTCAAACTGATAAACTTGTGGAATGAGAAGACCAATGCAGCAATTAACATTAATTTACTCCCTTGTAAGACATATTTCTCATTTTAACTTCATTTTGCCATCCTCGAGAAAAGAACGCAGCTGTTTCTGGCATTCCTGGCTTATCAGAGTCAGTGCCCCAGATCAAAGGTCTTATTTCTATATCTCCATTTACTTTACTGCTGACACCATGACTGTGACACGTGTGCTCGTTATACTCTGCTCCTTACATGTGCAATGTACAGTGGGCCAGTCTGTTTCTGTCACTGTTGCTACAGACAAGGAAATAGCAACGATAGATGACCATTTCGTTGGAGTGACATTTGATTCCCAAATGCTACCAATATCTATTAATTGGATGGGGCTAGATTTCGGGTGAGTGTATCATTTCCTTATGTGTTTCAGTGTAACACTATTTTACATAAATATGATTAATAATCTTTCAAATTTGAACTAAAACAACTCTTTTTAGTTTGTGAGAATACATGTTATTGTAAGACTTGTTTTTCTAGTTCACCTAAAGTGCAGACGCTTGCGAAAGCATTGTCTCCGTGCTACTTGAGGATAGGAGGAACACCTGGAGACTTCATGACCTTTGACCCAACGGGTCATGGGGGTACAAGTCCAGACTCCACTTATACTGGTATGATTCTAGGCAGTGATGATCGAAGTTTATTCAATGCCACAATAGTCAAAACTAAATATTGTTGAACTGGTTCATAGCTGTCATTATTTCATAACGGTTGAGCTGGCAGGGATAATTACGATGACAGAATTGATTGAAAAGCTTGGCATGTTTACATGACATACACGTGACTCCTGGTTTGAAAGTATTCAATACCACAAGAATCATAACTGAATAATGTTGAATTGGTTCAAGACGTTTAATATTTCAAAGCGAACCTATTGCCTTCATTTAAACCGTGTGTTATTTTCCCTGAAGGAATAGAGCGCCTGTGAAAGTGTAATGTGGTTACAATATCACTGACACTTTCAATAGGGTACAGACAACTGCAACGTTCAAACCCATATATGTACATGTCAGCAATTAATTCTGCAATGCATTTCCTCACATGAATACACTAGAAAGATAAATAGATATAAATTTCGCGCAAGTGGGTTCTGGTTCTATTTGTATCGGGAATATACATGGTATTTAGCAAACGTTTGCGTGCTATGTTTGATTTATGTTTAAAACCGCACTCAGCAATATTCCAGCTTTATATACTGTGTTAATAATCGAGTCTGAACCAGACATTCAAGTGACTGACATCATGAGCATCAATCTACGCCATCAGGGTAAGATGACATGCACTAAGCCAGCGAGCCTGACCACCCGGTCCCGTTATTTGCCTCTAAGACAGGCATAGTCGCCTTTTATGGCAAGCATGGGTTGAAGACCTAACCTGGATCATCACGGGTTCGCGAGCTAATTAAGTACATAGTTTGTAATATCTTAGTACACACAAGTGTGTTAACCTGTTCGTCATATAATGTCATCATACATCTATCATCGTAATGCGTATTCTCATCTCTGTTCCAAAACAAGTGTTCCTGGAATGTGTGCATTGATACGATATTACATCATTTAGCCAGTGATTAGTTTGTCGGATGGTGCCAACTGGCAGTTAACATGTTTTCAGAGACTGGTGGACTATTATTTTGATAATGATTACAAACACGTTAGCAGTCTGTTCTTACGTGGTCTTGGTGGTGGTACGTACGTTAACCGATGTCTTTCCAACTGTCCTACATAATGATTTGACTTCTCTGGGACTGTAATTTATATATTGGGCGATGCCATGTTTTTTTTGTAAACACCGAAAGTAGCCCTTACGTGCAATTCTTCTCTTCGCATATTTATCCGGGCATAGCTATCCCTTGGCTTCATCATGCCGCGAACGGACACATTGTATGGTACATTTGGTTGATTATTTTTGAGGTGCTGAATGGGACAAACTTAATAACTTTCTGGAGACTGTGGGTTGGGACTTGGTGTTTGGCCTCAACGTGCTGAAGCGGAAAGACGGACAGTGGGACCCTGACAACGCCAAAGAACTGATGACCTATAGCAATGCCAGAAACTACAAGATACCCGCATTTGAACTCGGAAATGGTAGTGAACAGGGAAAGAGTTGTAATGCTCGAACAGCATAACATCTATCTATTTCACATTCTATTTCTCCAAGTGACAATATAACTTGTTTAAATCCCGTGCCATAAGAGTACATTGCAAATCTTAAATTGTACGTTGAAAATATCAAACTGTGTAGTTCAATGGGGAAAAAATGACATTCGTAATTCTGTACTCTACTTCGTTTGGTCTCTAGAACCTTCATATTTTCCCGAACCCTTCACCGATACAATATCTGGAGCACAGCTTGGGAGAGATTTTGCCCATCTTAGGGAAATACTCAAGTCTACTACTGGGTTCGAATCCACCCTGGTGATTGGACCAGACGTTACAGGTATCACAGGGAAGAAATCATTGGTGTTCCGAGAGTAAGTGGAAGTGAACGTGACAGCAATGTCAAGATTGGTAACAGCAACAAGAGCGTTGTTATTTGAATGTAAATGAAAACGTCAAAATCCTTCCATATTCATAAGAAATCTCTGCTACCAGCAGATTCGATTGTACGATTCCGACTATATCATGACCATGTGTTTATGAATCACTGTCAATTATGTCTCATAAGCATAGATAAATGTTCCCAATTGCTTTGTTACAGCAATATGTTAAATCAGATATTTTCAATATTTTGAAGTGTCTCTGACACTATCTCATTTCCTAAAATAAGAGTCACTGACAATACCCAATGTATAAAACAATTATAAAACGGCTCTGATTCTTGGATTTATTTTTACTGTTTTACAGTTTCTTCAAAGGAGAAGGAAGCAAAGCAGTTGATAGGATAACATTCCACCAGTGAGTCTTGAACTGGAATCATTCTCTATCCAATTATGTTCATTCCATCACTTACTTTTAAGTTCACTTTTTTATATGACTGTTTCTTAATCAGTATAGTGGAGACACTTTGTGGTCAGAAATCAATTTACTGTGCAGGTACTACGCCTACAAATCATTTGGTACACCGGACGCCTGTACAGACCCCAAGGTGATGGACAGTCTGATATCTGACATAGAAACCGCGCGTAACGTCACCACCCCCTCCAACCCCGACACGCCCCTTTGGCTTGGGGAGACATCGACATTCTATGGCGGGGGAACTCCTGGTGTATCTGACAGATATGTCGCAGGATTTTTGTGAGTATTGCCTGTCTTTTCAAGGTATCTTTTCTTTAACTTATAACGATTATATTGCATGAGTGAGTGTGTATGGTTTTACGATTCTCCTAGCACTATCCCATATCTCGGGTGGGGAGGGGGGGCTACAAGCAATTTACCCATGTGTGGAATCAGACCTGGGTCTACAGCGAGCTTTATCCACGAGTCTACCCAATCGCCTCGTTTGTTATAGATGAATGTTTTGTTATGATACAGTTAGATATAGTCCAGACATAGTGAAGCGGACTGTACATAAACTAGTCAGGCCAACCAGAGCTTGACAACACGGTTGGTTGGCAGGTTGGCTGTTTAACGCCGAGCTCAGCACTATTCCATATGACGGCGGTCTGTAAATAATCGAGTCTGGACCTGACAATCCAGTGATTAATATCATGAGCATCGATCCGCGCTTTTGGGATCGATGACATGCATCAACCAAGTCAGCGAGCCTCACCACCCGATCCCGTTATTCGCCTCTTACGACAAGCACAGTCGGCTTTTACGGCAAGCATGTGTTGTTGAAGATCTATTCTACCCCGGATCTTCACGGGTCTTGACTTCATGGACAATCAGGGTATGATGCCACACAATCAGCTGGACCCTGCATGGTAACCACCTGATCCTTATTCATATCGGGTTCTTATGCCGAGCATATCCCACAGAGGAATGTACTTGGCACATGCATCTCACGACCATACTGGAACTGGAGCAGAAGCAGCAAATAAACACAAAAATACTGATGACACTTGTCAGCTGTTGAGAAGTTATATTGTCTCGTCTTGTGTAAGCTGGTCTGGGAGTGTGTAGGTCGCAGGTATGATGCCTCTGGCTACATGACCATATATGTTGTAAAACCTGCTGGAATGAATGAATGTGAAACCGTACCTCGAAGCCATGGGTCGTCTACTGAACGTAAAATCAACGCCACCCTGTTACAGTATATGGACTAACCTTGATCTACGCCTACCTCAATGAAATGCTATTTCAGATGGTTAGACAAGCTCGGGATTGCTTCACGGATGGGACTTAAGGGTGTTTTAAGGCAGTCTTACTATGGAAAAAATTATTCTCTCATCGAGATGAACTCGTTTGAACCTTATCCGGTAAGTTCAAATAATATCTTATCTTTTGATCTAAAATTCATATTTTCTGTTCCTTAATCTGTATCTGTGTCTGATTCGAACTGTGAAGAACTCGTTGGATATCGTGAAAGTTTCAAAATGACTCATATCCCTACTCTTTAAGCGCATACATGTGAGTGATACACTGGATTTAATTGGAACCGTACAATCGACTCTGCTTTTAGAAGAGATTTCTTACGAAAAAGGTTTTGTTGCTTTTATTTGATGCGAGACCTTTTTCGTTCACAATCATTCATATCTATATTAAGCATACATGTGTGTATATGTATGTCCTTTGTGTGACAATGGCTACATTCCAGGACTACTGGCTGACTTTGCTCTACAAGAGACTGGTTGGGAATAAAGTGTTATCTGTGCAGACCAACTCAACCAACAGTTTCAGGGTCTACGCCCACTGTGCCAATCAGAACAGGTACACCGTTGGAATGTGTTACGTGGAACAGTCAGAGACGAGTACCGACTTTTTAAGCGCTCTCTTTTTACTTCTTTGAATGGCATTTAGAAGTTGTAGTACTAAGTATGGATAAGAATTTATGGATGAACAACTTCTTTATTACAATTAAGAGCGACGTTTTGGCGTAGGTTCTAATACCGTTATCAAGCATTCTTATCCTTACTTACTTCCATTTTACATTTTAACCGTCAACTTCTAGAACATAGATGTCTGCTTTGTAGTCACACATTTCCGTGACGTACTGGAATTTAATGACGTCTGATGTGTCTATATTAATCCTTGTGTCTCACACTTTCCCATATGTTTACATAGCGTATACAACTACAAGCCGGGAAGTGTTGTAGTCTACATCATCAACGTCAACATCTACACCACCGTCGTCACCTTCCCACAATTCCAAAAGAATATGGATCTCTTCTGGCTCAGACCAGAGTTCATTGACCTTACTTCAAGGCAAGTATGGGATACATGATCATTAATATGCTGTAGAGACTAATATGTAGCAGAACACCAATACTTCATGACAAAGGCTAATATATATGCAACGACTTTGCCGTCATATAACGTGCTACCTACTTAAACGTGACCTGTAATGTCACATACATTTCTATCGAACATCAAACTGACTGATGTGTTATCGGTGCTTTAGTCTGCGTCTTATTGGCACAAGAGGAAGCATTGATTCCAAGATACTAACGTTGTAATTTCAGGAATGTGACACTAAATGGTAAACGACTGGATTATGTGAACAACACCATCCCCGACATGCCCCCTCAAAAGGCCTATGGCGGGCTCCTCATGCTACCAGCAAGGACCTTCGGGTTTGCCGTGTTCCCTGATGCGGATGTTGATATCTGCAAATGATGCTGACGGTACTTATTGTAATGTGTTCGACATTAAACTAATATTACATTGCAAATATTTGCTTTCCTATCTTGTTAGAATGCTATACCTAGTCGTGTAACGTTCCTGTATATAATAGGCTGAGAGCATCGAAATTATCAAACATTGTTTCGGTGTTCTTATTGACAGAATGCCTATATATGTCAAAAGTATTTAGTAGTTGATTAGTTTCCAAATGAGGTTCAACCCAAGATGGAGGTTGAAAAGAGTGAGTGAGTGAGTATGGTTTTACGCCGCTTTTAACAAAATTCCAGCAATATCGCGTCGGGGGACACCAGAAATGGGCCTCACACAATGACAAGAAAGAGAATCATTCAAACCCTTAATATAACACTCTGGTGCCATCACATTAACATTAGATAACAATACACATCGCAGCTGTATCCGGTTAAGTATCAAGCTACAATAACAACAGATACTTTATCAATAAAATAATAACAGTCTGTTAAAGACGTAGGTCGAATGATCGCGTGGGTGGTCCAGGCGTGTTAGTGACAGATCTACCCTTGCTTACACTTTCAGGTTCGGGATTATATGATTCCAAATATGATGAAGAGGGCTGCTCCAAGCGTGCATGAAAGAATGCTCGTATAGAGTCAGATACTGATCTTAAAACGATGGACTTATTTAACACAAAATGCTAATCTGGTTTTAGCAAAAGCCTGATAAAAGGTATGGTTAATACAAGAATATCATTTTGAACACCATGGATCCTTTGTGTCACCTCTCTCCTGTTTTAAACAGGTGAGTCACCCTGATGATCTAGACATTTTCGACCTCCTCGAAACTGATGGAACATTCTCAATGCATTGGATTTGCGTTTTATAACACGTTTCTTAAAGAAGTTAACCCACATGGGAACCCTGAGTAGATAAGAATGTGTCCTCAGCACTACATTGCTGGTCGTAAGAGACCAGCGAATTGGGCTACCCGTTTGCCGTTGGTTGCGGCCCTTTGTTGATGGAGGACGGGATTCTGATGGTTGAGGGCACTGGAGCCAGGGAGAGGTGTCCCTTTTGCAAAACACATCACTTCCACCCTTACTTTACCTAGATTGGTGGTAATATTGGCCCGATTCTATCAATCAATCTTTATTTCTGGAGTAAAACACCCTTGTAGTCCTGGTGTTTGTAGTCAGATTCCACTTCAACACCGTCCTTGTTGACACTCCTTGGTGGGTGGGGAGTAGGGTTGTTGAATAAACTTCCTTTCATTACGGCTACATGACAGTTCATTGGTTCTCGTACAAAATCAAAGAAACGACGTATTGATACTGCTGTTTCTTCTGATGAGAAATCTATACTCAGTGTTGACTATTGGCCACGATTTCTGGTTGTTGAAGGCGTTGATGGAGAACCCCCCAACATTAACCCCTTCATCATTTCCAAGTCTATTCAGGGAATATGTGGTGCTGTCAAGAATGTTACTCGTCTCCGATCAGGTTCACTACTTGTGGAGTGTGCAAAGAGACAACAATCTCTAAATCTTCTCCAAGCGCATTATGTCGCAAATACTGAAATTTATGTCGAGGCGTTGTACGCCTTTAAGACATGTCAAAAGAGGAACCTTAAGTTGTAACATCTGTGAAGCAATTTATGAAAAAAAGATGGTGATAATCTTATTAAAACCCAAACTTACCTTTTTACATTTGCTTTAACAAAACTTCCTTCATCAATCAACTGGTTATATACCAAATCCACTCTGTCGTTTTAAATGTCAGCAATTCGCACATGGGGCTAAGTCCTGTCATAACTCATAATTTGTTCCCGCTGCAGTAAGCAGCATGACTGCACAGATAACAAACTGCAGCGGTGACCACATCTCGTCATCAAAATCATGCCCCTCTTTTGTGACACAGACAAATATCCTAAACCAGCCATTTCTGCTGCCAATATCAATCTTCAATATATAGCTCTAGCTCAGCATTTGTCATCTCGTCCATGGCAGTTGGTACAGATACAGGTTGACCTGTCATGAGCTAAACTTAAGAAATCTGAAACAAATCAATTGATTTATCAACAAGAATATAATCAATTAAGACACACTGATACTTACAAATGTATATTTACAGATGGATCCAAGTATGGTGACGCAGTTGCCAACGTCATCGTCATTGGATCCATGACTATATCATGAAGATAACCAGCTAACTGTTCCATGTTTATGGCCGAGTCAAAGGCAATCTTGACAGCACTAGAATATCAAACAATCAAACCATAAACAGTTCAATGTATTGTCAGACTCTCTATCCCGTCTTCAGGCAATTAAGAATCAGTCTTGCAAACATCCACTTTTATTAACAATTATTGAATTGTATAATGATCTTGTAACTGGCCAATACGACATTGTCTTTGGTTGGTTACCAAGCCGTGTTGGAATCATTGGTAACACAATGGCCGATGCTGCTGCAAAAGCAGCACTCAACAAATCTGATCTGATCTTTGAGTCTGCGAATGAGCTGGCTCGCATCAAATTAGGCTTCAGCAAACGCAGAAGATATAGAAGGATTATTCTTCTGATATTGACTCAGGAGGTAACGCCCTGGACACTGAGCGAAAACATTTTAACAGAAAGTCATCGAAAGATTTCCATTTCATTTCTAAGCCTAGTTGCCATTGTGCCAAAAGGTGAGAGCCAAAGAATAATAATTAAGCTTTCATTCTGTATACGCAGCTCAAGATGGAAGGCTTGCGCCTCCTGAGAGATTTGACTTCGATGTCAAAGAAGCATATCAATATTGTCTGAAACCTGAAGGATTATCTCCACTTTCACTGGGATGGTGTTTTTTACCAATTCTCGTGCATTCCATTCCGACAAGGTCCGGTCGGCCTCCTTGGTCTAATCGTAGAGCGTCCGCCCTGAGAGCGGAAGGTCCGGGGTTCGATCCCCGATCGCGTCATACCAAAAGACGTTAAAAGATGGTACTTGTTGTTACCCTGTCTGGCGCTCGACATTAAGGGGCTAAAACAAGGACAGGTTGGCTCAGAGTCAGTATACTGTGTCTGAGTGGGGTATTCATGTTAAACTGCGGCATGGTATCTCAGTGAGCTAGTACTAAAAATCGGCATCAGTCCAGACTAGTACAAGCAGCCACACACATACATACACGTGCATGCACGTCGCTATATAAGTGCAATAATCTTGGACGCGACGTTAAATCCCATTTCACCTCACCTCACCTCTGACGAGGTCCTGTTACTCGATAACGTCACGAAACAACCAAAACCAGCAGTCAGTCCAGGAATTCGAATAACGTATCGATAAGAAACTTATTCCTGGGCGACATTATTTGCCTTACAGAATCGTCCAACTTCAAATTTTTCCTTCACCAAGGTCGTAAACTAGTTGTTTTATCACTTCTGGCTAATCAGTAAAATGGCCTTGACTCGACATCAGTGATCCAGATTAAAGGTGATATTCATTTATCTGCATTTACTTTACCGCTGACACCATGTATGTGAGACGTTTGCTCGTTATTCTGTGTTCCTGGTTTGTGCAATGTACACTGAGTCAGTCTGTATCTGTCACTGTTGCTACAGACAAGGAAATAGGATCGATAGATGACCATTTCGTTGGAGTGACCTTTGATTCATCCATGCTTCCAATATCAATTGATTGGAAAGGACTTGATTTCGCGTGAGTGTACTATTCAAATAATGATAAATAGATTGTATTTGCTTCAGGTAACAGTATAATACATGAATATGGTGCAAATTATTTGAAGTTTTAAATAGCAACGCAACTATTTCCAGTTTCTGATGAATATACTTTATCTTAAAACTAGATCGCATAAAGTGCAAACACTTGCTAAAGCATTGTATCCGTGCTACCTGAGGATAGGAGGAACACCTGGAGACTTCATGACCTTTGACCCAACGGGTCATGGGGGAACAAGTGCAAACTCCACTTATACTGGTATGTTTATATGACTTATATATGTGACGTCAAATGCTGTTTTTGTTTTTGTTTGTTTGTTGTTTGTTTGTTTCTGTGGTTTTTTTTGGTTTTTTTTGTTGGTTTTGTCTTGTTTTGTTTTGTTGGTTTGTTGTTGTTTTTTGTTGGTTTGTTGTTGTTTTTTAGGGGGGGGGGGGGGGGGGAGAGCTGTACTCAATACCATGACAATCATAACTGAATAAGGTTCAACTGGTTAAAAAAGTCAAACGGTTTGAGCTGACAAGGACTTACATAGTCCGTTACAATTACAATTCGGTGAAGCCTGGTGGTAAAATTCCCATTCAATGATTCACAACGTAATATGTTTACAATCTTGACTTTATCTGCTGTGAAATCATCATACGCAAGCTCCTGTTTAAAAACGTGTTGTAATTTAAAATCCTTATACACAGCGACACAAATCAATCAATCAATTAAAATAACTGTTTACTATTTGCATAAATAAATATTACTTTCGTTGGAAGTACATGCTTCTTCTTTTTATCTTTGAGGTGCTATGTGGGACAATCTCAATGACTTTTTGAGGATCGTGGGGTGGGAATTGGTGTTTGGTCTCAACGTGTTGAAGCGGAAAGACGGACAGTGGGACCCTGAAAACGCCAAAGAACTGATGAGCTATAGCAATGCCAGGAACTACACGATACCGGCCTTTGAACTCGGAAATGGTAGTGTATAGTTATATAGGTCATAATTATACAGCCAAGCATTCTTGTAGACGATATACTTTTTTCCTGGCTTCTTCATCTGCGTGTGTTACTAAAACATATCGTGCTTGACTCAAAGTCAGCTATGGGTGCTTTATGAATTCATGTGTTTCGAATTCATGAGTCATTTCCTTGATTCAGTACTCTACTTGGTTGTTCTCTAGAACCTGCATATTTTCCCGAACCCTTCACCGATACAATATCTGGAGCACAGCTTGGGCGAGATTTTGTCCATCTTAGGGAAATAGTCAAGTCTACACCTGGCTTTGAATCCACCCTGGTGATTGGACCAGACGTAACAGCTATCTCAGGGCCAAAATCGATATTGTTTAAAACGTAAGTAGAAAAATACAAAACATATCTTCTCGTAATCAGCGCAATTGGTATAAGGGCCTTTATGACAACAGATGAAAGCAGCATTATTGTGATAAATAATTACTGATTACAGCAATATGGTATACTGATTTTACAGTAAAACTGACACCATGTATGCAGATACTTCCTTATGCCCGATGTTCTCGGTATGGATGAACCAGTATAAATAGAAGAGTCGTATTGTTAGATTCACATGTATTCCCTTACAGTTTCTTTAAAGGGGACGGACGAAAAGCGCTTGACAGGATAACTTTCCACCAGTGAGTAAGCTATTATAATTTTCTTATTTATATATTCAATTAAGTTTCATTTGACAACAGATACTATTAATCAGTAATGAACATTGAGATGCTTTGTAAAGGAGATATTTAATAATTTGTGCCAGGTTACATCCGTGGTCTAGTAGATGGAGTGCCTGCCCAGAGAGCAGAAATTCTGTGGTTTGATCCTCGGTTCTATCATGCTGCCCACGTTATCCTTGTATGTGACGTTAAACCACAGTTCACCTACTCTCACCTAATTTGGAATTATTGAATGTCTAGTTACTACGGCTTCGAAGGCAATGCTAAAGTGGACACCTTTATCGACCCCAAAGTGATGGACAGTCTCATCAGTTTCATTGACATTGTACGCAACGTCACCACCTCCGCCAACCCCGACACTCCCTTGTGGCTCGGGGAGACGTCTTCTTTCTCTGGAGGCGGAGCGCCTGGACTGTCGGATAGATATGTGGCCGGCTTTCTGTGAGTATTTGTCAAGAATGTCTACTATAGGTTAGCATTTCGTTTCTTATAACTCACAACAATGTCTGGTGAACAAATGTTACGTACACATGGAATTCATATACAGTAAACTACGTTTATAACGAACTGGCGGATTTAACGAACAGGTTTTTGGGCCAGGCCATTTGCTGTATATATGCTGTTTTATAACGAACTACGGTTATAACTGTGATCTATTTTTGTGTATTGGCCCTCAACTTCATATGAATTCTGTTGCAATTTTTTGGGACATGTGTATGCTTTGATACCTAATTAATTCAAAATCTGTTTCAAATAATTGTAAATCCCAATCGCGTAATCATCTGACGTTGCCTTTTCATATTTACAAACTTTGTTACCAAACGGTACATTTAATGTTCTCAGAAAACCCTTTGAAGAGAACAACTGAAACAATTCAATCTACACTTCTTTGGTGCACTTCTTTGATGTGTTTTTTTAATGTACATGCGATTGATAAGTGTTCCTTTAGTACACACACAATTGTTAAGAACCCTTACCATGAAAGATGAGTTAAAAAAAGAAGTGATATATTTGAAACTGGAGAACACACTCTTAACAGTGAACGGTTCATTTTCATAAACCTACAATTACTCGAAGTTCTCTCAGCCGAAATTTGTTTTGAACTTTGTAAGTTGCATGTGTGATAATTCAGATTAAAGGTTTAACAACTTTCGTGTGTCACAAGAGCCGCCACCAATATATGCAGTTGTACCTCGACATCGTTCGTTGATCATAGCATTATTATGGTCTCGGTAGTTGAGTATTTAAAGGCCACAGTGATGTATCTGGAATGCTGCAAATTGGAGTGTAATACATCACCTTTAGAGAGGTATACTGCTGAATCGAAATCAAAACGTGACTGTATTACTTTTACACCAACATGTACATTGTAATGATGTGAATATTTCAGATGGTTAGACAAGCTCGGTATTGCTTCACGGATCGGACTCAAAGGGGTTTTAAGGCAATCATTCTATGGACAAAATTATTCTCTCATTGAGATGAACACGTTTGAACCCTACCCGGTAGGTACATATAATATCTTATCAACATCGCACAATGTGTTTCTTTCGGGAATGTGTTGTGAACCACATTGTCAATTATACCAACTGTTTTCATTTACCTGGAACATTTTACTGTGTGAAGCGTTAAACAGGCAGCTAATACTGGAGAAACCGTGGAATATCAGCAAGAACAGAAAACACTAGATTACCTCGAGACCACAACTATTCGACTGCCTCCTTGTCCTGAGAGAAAAGTTGAGTGAATTGTTGTAACTCAATTAGTAACAACGACCAGAAGGTTAGTAAACAGCGAATTTACTATCCTGCCTGGTAGATTTCACGAGGCAACCGTGGAGAGAAGGATGCTTTCTGCTCACTTCCACCTTTGGCAGTGTCGCCACTTTAAGACATTGAGATGATTATGAATCAGAGTACAATCTATATATTGGCTTTGTAACGTTGTTAATGTTAATTTTTCATGACTGTCAAAATGATGAATTTTATAGCAAGGACTCATTAACGAAGGGATATTAGTTCAGTTTATTTTTTAAGTATTGTGTAACTAAACATGGCTTCCCTGTCTTTGACCAGCCGCTAACTGACTTAAACACCACTCCCTTGATGATAGAACAAGTTCACGAAAAATGTGTGTCGCCCACGGGATTCGAACCCGCGATGTCTACGCCGAAAGCAAACGGATGTAGTCCCCTGCCATGGCGACATGGAAGCCGCTTTGTGAAATGAACAACTGTACATTTACTTACTTACAAATTGTTGATCCGATTATGAACGGTGTCAGGTTTCTTTGAATGAATGTCAGCCACGGTGAAGGGGAACATTGCGAAGTGGCTTAAGACGTTGTATGGAATTCGCTGTGCCGACGTTCCTTAGTCGTGCAAGAAATCAATGGTCATGTGTACTTATCGCAGTTCGCTTTCATTATATTTCTAGGTTTGTGAAACCCATACGCGCACCCGGGTGATCGTGGCACGCTCTCACAAAATTGTAGTATTGTTCAAAGCAACCTCAAACCAAACTCACACGAGTTCAGAGTGTTATGTAGCAACAATTTGTAACTGGAGTACTGATAAAAAGAGGTCAATCCATACTTACTCACATATGTGTCAGCCATTAATCACAGACTAAATAATTCTTAACCTAATTACCACAGACCCATGCCCCTGACAGTGATACAAATATAGAAAACACATAATGCTATAATGTATTCAGGTTAACAGGTATTTGACGTTACATGTATATGACAATACGCTTGAATGTGTCACTTTCCAGGACTACTGGCTGACCTTGCTCTACAAGAGACTGGTTGGGAATAAAGTGTTATCTGTGCAGACCCATTCAACCAACAGTTTCAGGGTCTATGCCCACTGTGCCAAACAGAACAGGTACACAGTTGGAAGGTGATGCATGGGTTAGTCAGTAGTGCTTTTTATATTCAGATATGATTCAGACCTACGTGATGCAAAGACAATTGTCACTTTCCAGGACTACTGGCTGACCTTACTCTACAAGAGACTAGTGGGGAATAAAGTGTTATCCGTGCAGACCAACTCAACCAACAGTTTCAGGGTCTACGCCCACTGTGCCAAACAGGAAAGGTACAAAGTGGGTGTGTTAGATGGTGTGCTCAGTATACAGAAGAAAATATTGACGATTAAAACCAAATAGGAGGGACAGGTAAATTAATTATCATAATTTATTTCTTAATCATCAACATCTGTATTGGAATTACACCATATCTTCCCAGGCCGCGTCATACCAAAAGACGTCAAGAGATGGTACTACTTGTTACCCTGTCTGGCGCTCGGCATTACGGGGCTTAAACAAGGGCTGGTCGGCTCAGAGTCAGTGTATTGTGTCTGAATCTGGTATTTATGGTAAACTGTGGCATGGTATCTCATTGGGCTAGCACTGTAAAATCGGCACCAGTCCGGAATAGTACAAGCAGCCACACATGTACACACACACACAAACACGTGAATGTTCGTCGCTAGGTAAGTGCAATAATCTTGAATGCGACGTGAAACACAATTTCACCCCGACTCTCGTGAGGAAATGGGTGATTTCTGATGTCCTGGACAGCATTGTCCCTTCACTCACTATGGCCATCATGTATTGTTACAGCGTCTACAACTACAAGCCAGGTAGTGTTGTAGTCTACATAATCAACGTCAACACCTACACCACCGTCGTCACATTCCCTCAATTCCAGACCAATGTGGATGTCTTCTGGCTTAGGCCTGAGTTCATAGAACTTACTTCGAGGCGAGTGAATACACGCGTAATGGTTATTTATAGCAGAACAAGTTTACAAATTTCGCTAAAACCTGGTGCATCATTCATATAATTTTCACCACTATTTTGCCTTTTACATTCAGTGGAATCTGTATCGGCGGATAATCAAGACTGATAGTCAAGAACATATATAGAACACTTTGAACAATTTGCAACGAACACCAATGGAAAGTAATACATTCTGAAAAGTGATTTGTGCTGTAACATGCATTGTTTGATATTCTGATTCTGTCATCATTGTACAAACTGCATAACTGATAGGCTGTTGTTGATAGGACGTGGCTTTCTGTCGCATTGCGCGAGAGCTCACATTGATTCTTTGCCACTGATGATGTAATTTCAGGAATGTGACACTAAATGGTAAACGACTGGATTATGTGAACAACACCATCCCCGACATGCCCCCTCAAAAGGCCTATGGCGGGCTCCTCATGCTGTCAGCAAGGACATTCGGGTTTGCTGTGTTCCCTGATGCGGATGTTGATATTTGCAAGTGATGCTGACTGGTATTAGACGTCACGTGTAGCAAACTATAAACGGCGTTCCATTACAAACTTGGCTTTCTGTTCTTGTTTGACATTCCACAGTTATACGTGTGACATGTATAATGCTCAAAATACACATATAATTGTAATAATGGACAAGTACTGGAGGTAGATACAAATGAATGAATGAATGAATGAATGAATGAATGAATGAATGAATGAATGAATGAATGATACCTAGCGCCCAAGGCGATAATGTCCAAAGGAACTAATATTTGACTGTCAGCATTGCTTTCTACAATATGTGACTGCCTCCGTAGTCTAGTGGTAGAGTGTCTGCACGGAGAGCGGAAGGTCCGGGGTTTGATCCCATGTCGCGTCATATCAAAAAACGTGAAAAGATGGTACTTGTTGTTACCCTGCCTATCGCTCGGTATTGAGGGGCTATAACAAGTACTGGTCGGCCCGGGGTCAGCATACTGTGTCTAAGTGGGGTAATCATGTTTAACTGCGGCATGATATCTCAGTGGGCTGGAACTATAAAATCGGCACTAGTCCGGACTAGTACAAGCAGCAAGAAAATACCACACACACTTGTGCATGGACGTGGCTATGTAATTGCAATAATCTTGGACGCGACGTTAAGCAAGTTTTCTCCTAGCCTCAACTTTTACAATATGTTCTGTTGAACACTGTCACACTTGTTAGAAACAATTGTTGTGCCAAACAACGCCAAGGATTAATCAACATAGCAGTCTCAACTCAATGAAGTTTATTCTGCAACCATTAACATCGAGAGAAACTCCGGAAGGTCCGGTTCAACATAAAGTTGGAATAAACAAAGGCGAACGCGGACGCATGTAGTCGGGAAAACCAACACTTTGAAAAGCATTATAATCATTAGTGTTTTCGTTTCGTCAGGGCAGAGGCTATACTGTCACTGATAATACATAGCTTAAAAAGCACACAATTTCATTTAAGCCTTTCTTTGTTATATTCTATACGATAATCGATCTAATGATGTCCTTTTAAAGTATGAGACTATAGCTATACCGCTGACTGCATCGAAGAACTTGATCTAAAAATCGGAAAAGATCGGTTTTGCATATATACATGACGACTCGACCGATAACATGGTGATTCGAACTCGTACCTGCATATTTGATGCGTAACCATACAGGATTCTTTATGGAGATACTGGAAAGCATGGACGGAGTGTTGATGCCTGTGACTTGGTTGATTGAGTGTTTTCCTACACCGACAGCGTTGATCGTCCACCTTTTGTTTGTGTTAATATCTACTTACGCAGACATCAGGAGCAAATGCGAACAGTTCACGTCAGTGGCTTTCCTGTTTTTCGGACCGATGTTTTACTGTCGTTCAACAAATGTTCTAGTTGTTCTTTGATGATTTCCTGTAAACTTTCCATAAATGTTGTAAATAGTGTGTTATAAGTACGTAATCACTACATGTTGCATATTCCAATTTTACACCACATGTTCCTCTCTTCATCCAATAATTTTCATACCAATTTTGATGGCTTTTCGATTGGGAAAACCCAGTGATTGACATCATGAGCATCGATCCACGCAATTTGGGAATCGATGACACGCATCAATCAAGTCAGCGAGTGTGACCACCCGATCCCGTTAGTCGCCTCTTACGACGAGCATAGTTGCTTCCTACAGCAAGCATGGGTTGCTGAAGACCTATTCTAACCCTATTCGAACGGGTAGAAACAATAAGAATACTTGACAGAATTGCAAGATCTGGGTTTTAATAACTTGTGAATCAGCTTTAAAACAGATAAGATAGTAATGTCAGTTTGGTAATCCAGAAACATAGTAACACGGCCTCTGACCTCGTCTTACGATTCTGCTGTCTCATCTCATGTGCCAACCAGACAATGGCTGCCACAGACATTTTACTCTAGCGACGCTCAGTATCTTCAGTCTTGTTTGTAAATCTACGTCTTTGTCTGAAGACATCCGTACTGACTCGGTTCTTCATACATAAGACGACATTTTTGTTGGTGTCACGTTTGATGTCATTTTGACTTGGAATGGATTCCAACAAACTGTTCATTTTTGGCAAGATAAGAATGACTAAAAGCCATCCATGTCGTATACAGACGGGAACAGGTTACCGTGCTTCATGTAACGTTCGATAAAACTACATATATTCCCTTTCAATAGGCATATTCATGAAGACATCTCCTCGACTTTCAGGTCGTGATTCACAATGGATGTTTGCGAGTTTGTTGGGAGCATTATACTCATGCACGTAGGTTTGTATTGGAACATCACTCAATGATTGTATAGGTATCCGGTGCTTAAACACATTCTGTTTAATGGTAAATAACGCTGACGCAGTGCCACGGCTTGCTTAAAATCAACATCTACTCTGTGGATATGCTGCAAACAGGATTGGCGCAAAAAAGAAGTTGCGACACATTTTCATGTTCATGAAAACACAATGGTCTTTGGAGACTTAATCTACAGTGAGTAACACTCATGATATGCCACGAGCTGGATGTCCCCGTGTGACGTCACGTCAACAAGACAACCATATTCGGTTGGTGCATTTACGGAATCGTAATACCAAACTGCCACACTAACAGCACTACCTACGTTGAGGCCAATTAGTGGCAGGATCATATGCAACCGGATGATGGATCACAATATCAGGCCCTGATGTCCAGCGATACGCGCAATTTTCCTTCAACGTCAACGGCAGGCACGCCCGGCTTCGTGTAGACAGCATATGAGGTTCAGAAGACATGACTGGGACAGTATACTGCTCACCGCGCCAGGTTCCCCCTGGACAGCTCTGGTGGTCGTGCAGAGGTCTACATGCGCTTAGGACGCTTCAAAGCCGGAAACACTCATGATATGCCAGGAGCTGGTTGCCCACGTGTGACGGCACGTCAACAAGACAACCGTATTCGGCGTTGTTGGCTAGTTTTCATGATTAAGATAGCACGCGCTCACGTAGATGTTTGGATGTTGTCAAGTAGATTACAATTGGTCGATGCGTTGGGATTCGATTAGTCGTGTGACTTGATTTCAGACATTGTTGATATTGATGCCCAACTACGGAATCCGTGTTGACTCGAGCGTTTTCTCCCTGCCATCCCCATGAGGAACGGATACCCATGTGTGCAGGCACAGAATATATCTAACATTGTACTCACAGGTGAGTACTATATATACAATAACATAGTGTTTTCTGCATGCTGATACATGTTCAAATATTTGAGGTCACAATGATCTCTTGATTTGTAATGCAGAATCAATACGTAATTCAAAGAAGAAACACGGACGTACATCCTCGAATTCTCTGTATTACATCATTAAATGGCTATCATCCATGTTTGGTTGTAAGGTAATACACATGCATGTATGCAATTCACATTGCAGCTCATGTTTGGGACGAAATACGATAACATAATATTTGGTCATATTTACGTCTGATTAGTGTTTTATCATAACAAATTCATTGAAAAAATAGTAAGAGTAATATTCTCCTAGTAACAGGAGACAGTCACAACAGAGGTGGTGTAGCAATGTCAATATCGGGTGTGACCACCGTTTGCGTTGATACAGGGTCGGTAGCGGTGGTGCACGGAAGACACCAGATGACTGAAAATAGCATGAGGGCGGTTCTTCCGAGTGTCAACCAAAGATTGTCCCATCTGAGCTAGATTTACTGGTTGGTTCTTGTCCTGTCGTAGGCGTCCCTCTATCTCATCCCAGACAGGGGTCTTATCTTTGGGCTTAGGGTGCTTCAGCAGAAAGACTCTAGGACCTGAACAATGCAGATCAACTGCTCGACTACATCACCCAGAAAGGATATGACATACACGGCTTTGACCTGGACAACGGTATTGTGTTCTTTACAATACATGAAATAAAAAACTCACGAACTGAAATGCGTGATTCCCCACCGTGTAATAGGAACATGCGAAACTATTGTAAGACATTGGAATATCCCATCCCGTATAACATCTCGATTCATGATGTATGTAGTTTTTAGTTTGATTCAAGATATGATCGATAAACGAGATATGATTTTAAATAACATACAAGGGATGATATGATGAAATGAGGACCTATCATGTTTGTAAATGACGTGTTTGTATGTAGTACGTTTGTTTGTTGTTAAACACTGCATTCAGCAATTGTACAACTATACGGCGACAGTCTGTAAACAATTGAGTCTGCACCAGACAACCCAGTGGTGGATGTTGTGAACCACGATCCACTCTATCGAGTTTCGATGACACGCCATCAACTACGTCATCGAACATGACCACTTGATCTCATTGGTTGCCTCTAACGACCAGGAAAGTTTTCTGGGGACCAATTCTAATCCGAATGCGGTGAGGTGTCGATTCCAAAAATGAAACAATATGCTAACCCAGAAATCTGTATCAAGTCTTTGAATGGTTTTTAGAAGTGATTCACATAAATAAAGAATTTATGGATGTCAACTCCTATATTGTAACACAACGTTTCGGAGTATATACTTACTCCTTCATCAGGTGATGCTATGAAGCAGAGAACATATATATGTATCTGTAAGAACAACAAAAGTAATAAGATCACAAAGGTTGAAACTTAACAAGGGAAACCAACAGTTAATTGGCGCTGATAGGATGACAATTGGAAGCTAGGACTCAAATTATCACTGATTGTAATGGACACTGGGCAAACGGAAGGCAGGGGGCAATAAGCACTGATAGGTAGTAGCAATGGAAACGGACTAATGGAAGCCTGCTGGATAATTACCACAGACAATAATCAAAGTAAGACTCGTAAGTCCAAACCACTGGGCTGATAGGTTCCCTGGTCACTGTTCATGGCTGGCTGATGTCTCCTGGTGTAAATGGCTTCTTCGTTGTCGCCAGTTGCTGTTGATGGTAGACAGGACTTTGGCGGCTTCCAACATGATGTTATGGTCTTGGTTCTTGAGAGGTATTCGGAAATGGTGGACTTTGGGTCAAGTTTGTTGACAGAGGTCTGATGTTCCTTGAGTCTGGTGTTGAGGGATCTGAAGGGTCTACGATGTACTGGTGGCCACAGTTGCAGTAGATCTGGTTTATACATCCACTAGAGTAGGGACAACGCCCATGTCCTAGAAGCCAATCCAAGAACTACAAACAATAAGACAGTAATTGATTTGAGCAGCAAGACCCTCATATCTTCACAAATATCCCTCCTCGCCAAAGGCCTGAAGTATGCCCCAGTCAGTGCCAAGACCAACACAGATGCATTCTTCACCAGCGTCGAGGATGGCCTCCAACAACTGCCTCCAAACGACAATGTCGACTACCTCCTCCATCAAATTATAGACGCCATCAAGAATGCCACTAAACCACAGTGCAACAGTGGACTACTGTTTCTTGTCTGTAAATCCCTTTATAGCCAAAATCACACTGAATGCTCACTCACTCATTGATATATATGTTTGAAAAGTTTTCACTTAGTATTTTGTATGGGAATTTAGTTCATCGAGTGGTCATGTAATTATATTTTGTGAGATATTCAGTTAGGCATGTTTAGTTGTGGCATGTGTGAGACGTCCACACTGGGGTGTATATGTATCAATATCAGTAGGTGCTGGACAGGTAGGAAGACCCCATACAAAGTAGTATGATTGAAAACAAAGTGGAACACCAGTGACTCTCAACGTAAGTATTTGATAGATCTGACATTTCTTCGGGTAAAATTAAACTTCCTTTCAGATTTGTAACGGGCGCTTGATGTCATATGTTAATTCAACAGTAATATACACAGATGATTTCACTGTCTAAAAAAAAAATGGATGTCGACAATCTACTGACCTGAAAACTTCAGCGCTGTATGCCAAAACAGAACAGTAGAAATAGAATACTGTGAAAATGCAAGGGATTGATTTGAGCCGATTGGGGAGTGATTTGAACCTGGAGTGAGTGTTTCCTTTTAGTAGTGGGGCGTGACCTCATCCGAGGCTCAATCAATCTAGAATAAATCTGAATTCTTAATGAACTAATTTTTTTAAAATTGGTGGTCCCTTTGAGTTCGTTTTAACTGCAGTTGACTGTATGACAGAACAGAAGAGTAGAAGTAGAATACTGTGAAAATGTAAGGGATTGATTTAAGCCCAACGGGGAGTGATCTAAGCCTGGACTGAGAGTGTGGGGCCAAGTAGAGGGGAGTGACCTCAGTCTAGATGCAATGACATGAAGTTGTTCAGGGATTGATTTGTTATCGTCTGTTTTACGCTATTTTCCTATTGCAAATTTTTTTGATCAAGCATTTGTGATCCAATATGCCCTAGAGTATCAAAATCCGCAACGTTGCTGTGTTGAGTTTACTTGCTCTTTAAGTATTTGATTTGGCAATCACTTCTCAAACATCACAAGTACAAGGCAGGTACCTACCTGAGCTAGAAATAAAGGAAACCAGTAATCATGAGACCGTCTTATCTGTTAATTTAGATAAATGCATAAATATTCAGAGTGACAAAACACTCTTCACAAGACTGTTTGACAAGAAGGATGACTTTAACTTTCCAATAGTCAACTTTCCCTTCATGTCAAGCAATATTCGAGCACCTCCAGCCTTTCGTGTTTACATATTTCACTTCTGAGATACAATCGAACATGCTCTTTCAACCAAGATTTCAAAGAGTGTCATACGAGTCTTGTTTAGAAGTTGCTTGATCAAGGTTTCAACATTTAAGACCTAAGTAAAACTTTCAAAAAGCTTTATGGTGGACATGTGGAGGACATTTCCGAATTTGACGCATCAGTGCCAAAACTGATGTCCGAAGCAATTCCCAATTTTGACTTGTACAGGATGTTTCCGTGCTTTTTTCAGGTGATCATTTGACTTGCCTTTGCATGTGTTTGTGACGGGTGCCACCGTGGAGCAGGATACGCTCCCCCTTTCGCGAACACCTAGTATCTTAACTATTCGATAGTGATTCAAAAACACATGCTCATGATATAGTCGGAATCGTACAATTGACTCTGCCTTTTTGCATATGGAACGGATTTTGTCGCTTTATTTTCTGACATGAACTTCTATGTCCCTGAAATAAGCAAAGTAAACGAGTTGTTTTATCAGCTCTGGCTTATCATCACTTTGTCATTGACACGAGGTCACTCGTTCACATTAAATGGCATACTTCTTTATGTAGATACACATTAACATACACACGAGGTGCTGACACCATGAATTGGATACGTGTGCTCGTTATACTCTGCTCCTTACATGTGCAACGTACAGTGGGTCAGTCTGTTTCTGTCACTGTTTCTACAGACAAGGAAATAGCAACGATAGATGACCATTTCGTCGGGGTGACATTGGATTCGTCAATGCTAGCAATATCTGTTAACTGGGAAGGACTTGATTTAAGGTAAGTATATTGTGATTCACTGTAACACTATATCATATGAGCATGATAAATAATCTTTAAGTTTGAAAGAAAACAAATATTTTCAGTTTCTGCGAATATATTTCATCTAAAACAATGTTTTAGTTCACCTAAAGTGCAGACGCTTGCAAAAGCATTATCCCCGGGCTATCTGAGAATAGCGGAACACCTGGAGACTTCATGACCTTTGACCCAACAGGACATGGGGGTACAAGTGCAAACTCCACTTATACTGGTATGTTTACATGACATGACATGATATATATACATATGATACCTGGTTTTGGAGTATTTAGTATTTAGTACCCATGAGAATAATAACAGGAGAATCGTTTCAGGCATCGTTTTCGTCAAATTTGGAAACCTCCTCATGATTTCTACAAAAAAACTTTTAGAAACCTTTACCTAGGCTTTGAATGTTGTAACACTGATCAAATTACTTTTGAACAAAAGTCAAGTAAAGCTCTCTGGAGTCCTCGATTGTACCTAAAATCTGCAATGTTCAATATAATACCTCTGCCACATGTACATATGAATCAGTGACCTGCAATACATTGTTTTTATGAGAAGGATATATTGGGGTTATGACGCGAGTGAGTTTTGGGATGGTAAATATCCTCTACAAGGAATGAACATTGTACATAGGGTTTATTTTCCAAGCACACACAAGCGTGATGACATCTTTACCATATAATGTCATTCCTAAAACTATTACCGAAATATGTATTCTCATCTCTTACCAATGGTTCCTAAACATTGCAAGGTTTCCTGTTTTCCTATGACGTAACAATTTCAGTGATAATTCAGAAATAGAGTGACAGGAGGTTGATAAAACATTTGACACCTATCGTCGGCTTTATGGACATTATTGTACTTTGTTTGTTGTTTAACTCATAAATAGTCCAGTTGTATGACGGCGGTCTGTAACTAAACAAATCTGGACCAGACATTCTGATTGACATCATGAGCATCGATCCAACCAATTGGGATACAATTACAAGCTTTAACCATGTCAGCTATCCTTTTACGGCAAGCATTGGTTGCTGAAGACCTATTCTACCCCGAATCTTCACGGGTCGACCATTAGTTTTAGAAGTGATAACAAAAACATGATGTGACAACATGCTTGAATGAACATGTTGAAGTTGATCAACGTTATAGGAGATAGGAGATTATTGGTGGTGGAATCAAAGTAAGGCTCTATCGTTCACGTTCCCTTCAGGAACAGTTCTATTACTCAGAATCAAGAATGACTTATTTATAGAACTGTGATATAGTATCTCTCAAATAGTTCCAGATCCCTGATGTTCCCTTTTAACTCGATCGCCGATACACAAGGACGACGCCATGTCTGTTTCCAAACACTGAGTACTTACGTGACCTTATGTTTGTATGTTTATTCGACTTTTTATTCGTTGGCGTCATCCTGATGAGAATCTTACCCACTGTATGATAAACTTGAATATCTTATGTTTGAGATGCTAAATGGGACGAGCTTAATGCCTTTGTGAAGAACGTTGGGTGGGATTTGGTGTTTGCCCTCAATGTGTTGAAGCGGAAAGACGGACAGTGGGACCCTGACAACGCCAAAGAACTGATGACCTATAGCAATGCCAGGAATTACACCATACCTGCATTTGAACTCGGAAATGGTAGTGTATGGTTCTACAGCTCATTTCATATCATATACAACGTAGCATCTTTGTATACAATATAATACTTTACCAAGTATGTACAGTTATTACTTGATAATTCCTCCGCCTTTCTTGATCATTACTCCGTATTTATTACCGTCACATATGTGTACGGTGTAATTCGTACCAGTCGATATGTTTAGAGCATGACGAACATATGTACTGTAACGACCATAATCATATTCTTGATATAATACTCTAGTTTCTTTGGTCTCTAGAACCTGAATATTTCCCTGAACCCTTCACCAATACAATTTCTGGAGCACAGCTTGGGCGAGATTTTGTCCATCTTAGGGAAATCCTCAAGTCTACTCCTGGGTTCGAATCCACGCTGGTGATTGGACCAGATGTAACAGGTATCTCAGGACCGAAATCCATATTGTTTCAGAAGTAAGTGGAAACTTAGAACACATGTTTTCATGATTGGCACACATTGTCTTCTGGGTACCAGTAGCATGATACTGATGTGAAAGTAACAAATGATACCTCATGGACATGGTCAATCTTCTCAACTGTTTTAATGCGGTGATATGATAAGCGATATATAAATCATTGTAAAGTATCCATGACACTAATCCAGTAGCTCACACCATTCAATTACCGAAAACGGTATTCACAATTATGACCGAGTTTGATGCTAGAATTCCTATTGATGATTTTTCAGTTTCTTCGCAGGCGAAGGAAGCAAGGCCGTTGACAGAATCACCTTTCACCAGTGAGTCTTAAGCTATGTCATCTTCTGAAACATGTGTTGAATTAAGTTATTGTAACAACACATGTTACTACTCTACGCTTATTAATATATGCAGTAGGGACACTTAATAAACGAGCTTTCCTTAGCGTCACATTTGAAAATTCTTTAAATGTTTAGGTACTATGCCTTTGAAGGCGATGCGACAGTGAACACCTGCCTCGACCCCAAGGTGATGGACAGCCTGATATCTGACATCCACAGAGTGCGTAATGTCACCTCCCCCTCCAACCCCGACACTCCCCTTTGGCTTGGGGAGACATCGTCCTTCTACGGTGGGGGAACTCCAGCGTTATCTGATAGATATGTAGCGGGGTTTCTGTGAGTATTGTCTCTCTTTTTGAAAGTTTCTTTATTTTTATAAGTATAACAATTTATAGAGCGAGTATGTACTTACACCTATTTCATCAGTAGAACATACCAGAAACTGGCTTCACGGAACCTATCAGTGTGAGGAATGGAACCTGGGTCAACAGCGTGACGACCAAACGGTTAATAGTTGCCCCTGTTTATAGTGCATTGGTGTTCTTTTACGAGGTAGTTAGAAATAGTCAAGCTTTAGCGGCGCGTTTTGTAAATACACAATACTGGGTCTGGCAAACCAGAGTTTGACAGCAAGACCAGTCGGTGCATGGTGACACACAATCAGCCAGATCCTGCATGGAGACCTACTCACCCTAATGCTGCTGAGGATATACTTAGTAACCGGTTAGTTGACGATATGGACCTGGACCAAACAGAAACAACAAACACACATAAAACTACGGACAACATCTGTCAGCTGAAAAAAATGATATACAGCCTTGTTTAATCTGGTGAGTGTGAGTGAGTTGGGTTTAACACCGCTTTTAACAGTATTCCAGTTATATCACGGAGTGTCAGCTTAGTATGGGAGGAAAGCCCGATGTGATGCAGGTCTCAGGTTTAACCCACGAACACGGGTATGGTGCTGACAAACCTAGAAACATAATCGGGGCGAACGGGTATTCGAACCCACAATCATAGGTTTTTAGCGTGCCCAAGGGACGCAACTCTGCACAGCGAATCGCGGCGTCCTTGACGACTAGGCCGTCCGTGCCCCCTTTGAATGTAGCGAAGATGCGTGTAAGTTGAATGCGTGATTCCTCAGGTTTGAGGACTTTTATTGTTGTTGGTAGTGCCAGAATGAATGCGCAACCCTACCTCGACAAGCATGTGAGCAATTATTCATCCCGCATTTGATTCACCTAGCTTCAAATTAATATTTCAGATGGTTAGACAAGCTCGGGGTTGCCTCACGGATGGGACTTAAAGGGGTTTTAAGACAATCGTACTATGGACACAATTATTCTCTGATCGAGATGAACACATTTGAACCTTATTCGGTAAAATCCGTCTTTGCACAAGGTGTTTCTTTCGAAAATATATATTAAAAACATTTTGTCAGTTGTATCTGATGTCTCTGCTTTCTCTGATTCTGGAGGCAGTCAGTATATAATAACCTCATTACTTAATCAAATCCATACTCTCTAACTGCTTACATGTCAATGATACATATGACAACAGTAAAATTGCCCGTGTATGGTTCAGTGTGTCCAGTCTTTGATAATTACTTGTAAAGTGTCTCCCTTGTCACCCACTCAGCCCCTAACAGTAACTTTTATGAAGCAAACCTGAATACATTAGTGTTATGTGTTTGATAGCACAAGATTTAATTGAAAATGATTCAGACCTACTTGATGCATAGACAATTGTCACTTTCCAGGACTACTGGCTGACCTTGCTCTACAAGAGACTGGTTGGGAATAAAGTGTTATCCTTGCAGACGAACTCAACCAACAGCTTCAGGGTCTATGCCCACTGTGCAAAACAGAACAGGTACACAGTTGGAAGGTGTTGAATGGGATAGTCAGTGGTCCTTTTTATATTTGAACATCAACTTCTATAACATAAATGTCTCCTCTGTAGTCATCCATTTCCATAACGTGCATGTAATGTAATGACTTCGGATGTGCCAACATATTGTAACTTTTCGATCCAACATGTTTCCGTATGTTTTGAATAGTGTATACAACTACAAGCCGGGTAGTGTTGTAATCTACATCGTCAACGTCAACATCTACACCACCGTCGTCACCTTCCCACAATTCCAAAAGAATATGGATCTCTTCTGGCTCAGACCAGAGTTCACAGAACTTACATCAAGGCAAGTACAGGCATACATGATGATGGTCATATGGCAGAGACTAATACACAGAGGAACAAGAACACTTTATGATACAGGCTAATGAAACGCAGTGCGTTTTACTTTACATAATGTGATACATACTCAAACGTGATCACTCATATAACTAAAGAGATTATGGTTAATCGTCGCTAGTGTTGTCCTTAATTTCAGTTGACGTTATAATTTCAGGAATGTGACACTAAATGGTAAACGACTGGATTATGTGAACAACACCATCCCCGACATGCCCCCTCAAAAGGCCTATTGCGGGCTCCTCATGCTGCCAGCAAGGACCTTCGGGTTTGCCGTGTTCCCTGATGCGGATGTTGATATCTGCAGGTGATTGTTACAAGTGGAATGTGTAAAGCGTAATAAATTAAAGCAGTGTTCCATTACAAATATATGCATTTCTTTTGTTGGCATTGCGTTCTTCTTCTTGTAACGTCTTCAAGATGACAGACTTACGCCTCCTACGCTGCCTAGTAGGGCAGGACATGCTTACCCTTTTCGCGAAGACCATGTCATGACTGATTATCAGTTGTCAATTCATATAATTTACCCAGCTATTTTGCCCTTTATGCCAAATTGAATCTGCTTCGGGCATTGACACATAGAGGAAATATACGCAAATCGTGTTCTTGCATGCATTTCCTCCCATGTTTGCGTTTGTTTGGTGTAAAAACCGGTCCCGTGGGTGTAGAAAATCAATAAGTGTGTCAATTATATGGACACTTTATGAGATGGAAACATGACATTGCCATTGGCAACTTAGTCTGAAAACCCGTGCGCCTCTGACCTTGGTAAAGCTCATTTGTTCTGTTCATCGGGATCTGTTCCGCTGTGTAAATGAGACAACTGACAACATGTACATTTGACTGACCTCGGTCTCATTCAAACAAACTGTCTGTTACTGTGTCAATTTAACCAAGAGACATTTCTTCAGAGTTTCGTTTTCAGGGTTTCGTTTTCCACAACACAAACAAGCAGCCTAGCCATGTGTTCTACATGTACATATATACGTTTACTACACTGTCAAATTAACTGAATGTGTTGTTACTTCACATCTACTTACACTGGGCCTGTGATAACGTTCGATAAAATCGTAGGCCCCAAAACTTGGAAGAGACACGTTGTTGACGTATTACGGATGTCAAATCCCGAAGTAAATGTAGAACACATTACGCATCTACTTACACTGGGCCTGTGATAACGTTCGATAAAATCGTAGGCCACAAAACTTGGAAGAGACACGTTGTGGACGTGTTACGGATGTCAAATCCCGAAGTAAATGTAGAACACATTACGCATCTACTTACACTGGGCCTGTGATAACGTTCGATAAAATCGTAGGCCACAAAACTTGGAAGAGACACGTTGTGGACGTGTTACGGATGTCAAATCCCGAGTAAATGTAGAACACATTACTCTTCACAGCGCCTGGAATGGCACTGTAGTGCAGAGGAGTTTTAGGTGGCTAAATGTTATCAGGAAATTCTTGCTCCTGATTGATAACTCCAGACTCAAAGCTTATTATGCGTCTGCATATCTAACTGTTGTTAATGTTGTTAGCATCCCGATATGTGTCGTAAAGTGACTCAAGCATTGCGGTAGGCGTAGGTGACTCCCCTCGTCTTAACCGTATTACCAATCGTTAACACAGACAGTGCTTGTCGTAAGAGGCGACTATACTTGTCGTAAGAGGCGACTATGCTTGTCGTAAGAGGCGACTATGCTTGTCGTAAAAGGTGACTAACGGGATCGAGTGGTCCAGATCTCTGACTTGGCTGATGCAAGTCATCGATCCCAAGTGCGTGGATCGATGCTCATGATATCAATTACTGTATTGTCTGGTCCAGACTCGATTATTTACAGACCGCCGTCATATAGCTGGAATATTGCTGAGTACGGCGTTAAACAGCAAACCAACTAACACAGATAAATATGTCACTAGATAAGGGTGTCAAGGTAAAAAGTCATGAAAGTACAACATGATACACACATCTGGTACAAGATAATCTTTCTCTTTAATTATGTAACTTTTAACTTTTTATTTATTTATGTTTATAAGTTATTTGAATATGCATGCTCATTTGTAAATATATTTATACTTAAAGTACATTTGTGGTTTGTGTCACATTATGATGACTCGCGGGCCAGTCTGAAATCTGACCACTTTATGCGATCTAGTGGCCTCTAAAGACCAGGAATAGATTGCTAGGGACCTTGAAATAGTGACATATGCAGAATCACATTGTCCTACTTATGATAAATGTTGAATCATTAGCACAATATCATAGTTTAGACGTTATCTACAGTAGGGAAACACTCAGGGCTTGCAACAAGCTGGCCATCCAGGTCTGACGTCACGTCAACATAACAACCATATCCGGTTGGTGCATCTACGGAATCAATACCGAACCGCTCCGTTAACAATTCTTGTGTTGAGAATTAGTGGCAGAACATTACGCGACCGGTTGAGAAAGCACAAGATCCGGCCCCAGCGTCCAGCGATACGTCCAATTTTGCTTGGTGCAGACAGCATCTGAGTTTCCGAAGACACTACTGGGATAGTATACTGTTCAAAGATGAATAAGAGTTTTATCTGGACAGATCTGATGGTCCTGCAAGGGTCTAAAGACGTCCAGGAGAACTCTGCTAAGAGAAGAGACGTTTGTTCTATTCCGACCATATCATGAGCATGTGTTTATGCATAAATTTCAAACAGTGACGACAGAAAGTGTTTGCGAAGATGTTGCGCATCATGCCACGTGGATGGCACTAGTCACAAACTGGTCACATTGTCCACCTAAAAAGACACATGAACTTATGGTACAAATCAAAATAATGAATTGCATCGGGCATCTTTCTTGTACCGCTGCGTCAAATTTACACGTCCACCATAAAACCTTTTGAAAGCTTCCCGGAGGCCTTAAATGTTGTAATCTTGATCAAACAACTTCTAAGAATGAGTCGTGTGACACTTTTTGCAATCTTGGTATGAAGAGCATGCTCGATTGTACCTCAAACGTGACAAGGGCTGGAGCTGATGGAATATTTCAAGAGTATTGCTCGATATACACAGATACGTATATGATTTCATATTAATTCAGATTGCAAAACATGTTTGGGACGAAGTACATTTCACCAAGAAAGTAGGCTGGGTTCTCATATTTTGGCTCTGTGTGCTGCAGCGGAAAGATGGACACTGGGACCCGAGCAATGCAGACCAGCTGCTAGACTTCTCCAACAAGAAAGGATATGACATCAAAGGCTTTGAAGTGTGCAATGACATTATGTTCTCCACGTTACTTACACATGTAATTCACAAACTGAAATACGTGATTTCCCCCAAAAGTCCTTTTGGCTCCAAATGATAACGATGAATTGCAAAATGACTCAAAATCGGGAATAGTCTATTACATATCAAAGCAGTACACTTCAATGAATACTCTGTACCCAACAATATCTGCTGTTTGTTATCATTATTCCAATCACTGGACATGTAGGAAGCAGAAGTATCGTAAGTCCTCATGGTACCTAGTATGGTGACCTACCTTTGGCTATTGGTGATCTATAGGCCATTTTTATTGTGTACTGTTATGAATTGTTACAAATTTTATTATGATATGCTAGTTTTACAATCTACATCTGTGATAGTCTAGTGTTTTTACTGTCGTTTGTCGACAGATTATAATGTCTATTTTTATATATTATTGATTTACAACCTGATTTAGTCACGATATGGCTGAAATATTGCCGATGTGACTATGAAATCTTAACTCACTCACTCACTCACCTATCACTGGAAAAAGTTGTTCAGAAACTATCATATTGTTGTGTGTACACGTTGACATCTTGGACGTTGGGGACGCAACGGTAGGAGGAACAGCGAAAACACGTACTGAACGTGCTACATAGTAAACGTCGTTGTTGACTGACAGGATTCACTATTTGCTTGCTTGTTTGTTTGTTTGCTGTTTGACACTGCACTCAGCAATAGTCCAGCCAAATGACGGTAGTCTGTAAATAGTCGAGTCTGGACTAGACAATCCACTGATTGGCATCATGAACATCGATCCACGCAATTTGGATACGATGACATGCATTAACCAAGTCAGCTAGCCTGACCACCCAATCCCGTTGGTCAACTCTGAGGACAAGCATAGTCGCCTTTTACGGCAAGCATGGGTTGCTGAAGACCTATTCTACCCCGGACTCTTCACGGGTGTTGCGAAAAGGTGAGCATATCCTGCTCCACTAGTGGCATCCATCATGAGCAGTTCATTTCTGGTTTAAAAAATTCCATCATCGAACTGAAGTAAACCAGTTGTTTTATCAGTTTATCAGCAGTTTGTCGTTGACACGAGGTCAGTCGTTCACATTAAATGGTATACTTCTTTATATAGATACACATTAGCATACATGCAGTGCTGAGGACACCATGACTGTGACACGTGTGCTCGTTATACTCTGCTCCTTACATGTGCAATGCACACTGAGTCAGTCTGTTTCTGTCACTGTTGCTACAGACAAGGAAATAGCAACGATAGATGACCATTTCGTTGGAGTGACAATTGATTCAGCAGAGATACCAATAGCGTTTAACTGGGGAGGACTGGATTTACGGTGAGTGTATTAGTTTATTTATGTAGTTTACTGTAGAGAGGATATTTCATGTGTCAAGTGAAATATCACGGGTGAAAAGGAGATATCTCCTTTTTCCCCGTCACGCGACGAGAGAAACATAATATTTTACGAGACATATGGAATTTACTTTTTATTTGATACTTTTTGTGTAGTTGTCTACCGGTAAATATTTCATTACAAATGTAAAAACTTGAAACGTAAATTCTCTCTACCTAACACACAGAGATGGTTCACCACCCCTTGTATTTGCAACTGGAGAAGTAGTTTCGTGTTTGCATAATCTTTAAGAAATATGAAGAAAAGAAGCAAGGCATTTTTAGGGGCACGGAACTTCTCTTTCACACATATAGATATGGTTATATACAAAATCAACTTTAATCAAAAAATATACTTGAAAACTACCAAACCGGTGTTGGAAGCGAAAGAATACCCACTTGTCAAGAAACAAAACAGCGCTTTGCGAAACGAAAAGTCTCGATTGACGAGTTAAGTGAGAAATTTACAGTATACCAAACAGTCTTTAAGAGAATAACGAACGGCCTGAAGCGATATTAACTCCATAAATGGCAACAGTGAAATATGAATTGCTATGTTCACTGCAATGAAAATATCAAACTCAGTCTTTCACACTTAAGTATATGATAAAACATTATACACTCGTGCCTCGTTTATACGGACACTTGCGTCATTTCACAATTCGTCCGTATAAACGAATTTCCGTATAACTGAAACCTGCTTCTTACTGGAAGAGTTACTGGAAAAGCGGCATTGTCCATCAAAGGAATAACACGCCTACCTTGAAAACACTTCTGCCTGTCAAAGGGCTGCAACAAATCAGAAAAGAGTTCTAATGTCATCCACGCTTTTGTATTGTTGCGGTACCTAACATAAAGTTCGGGATTGTAACCACCACTGAAACATCGAGGTCGTCGAGCTTTTCCTATCACTAATGGCTTAACTTTCACAGAACCGTCTGCATTCGCACACAGAGCCACACTAACACGCTCCTTGGATCGTTTCGTACCACTAACAGGCTAGGACGCAAGTGTCTGATTTGGTCCCAACTTAAAAAACATGTATATCATACGAATATGGTGAATAATCGTTCGCGTTTGAAAAAGAACAAATCATTTTGATGATATTTTATTTGAAATTAATTTTCTAGTTCACCCAAAGTGCGGACGCTTGCTAAGGCGTTATCCCCGAGCTATCTGAGAATAGGCGGAACTGCTGGAGACTTCAATACCTTTGACCCAACGGGTCATGGGGGGACAAGTGCAAACTCCACTTTTACTGGTATGTTTATATGACGTATATAATAAATATGATACATCGTTTTGGGAGTATTCAATGCCAGAAAAATGAATGATGTTCAATTGGGTCATAACATTCATCAAGTGATAAGATTCCTTCGCCGTGACATCGTTTTGAGTCGTTAGGGATTTACACTGCTTATAATAATCCTGACGCCATCGAGAGTCTGTGAAATCTGCAGTTAAGGTAGAGCAGAGGTCTCAAGAATTGTCACATTCAATGATGAGGAATGTAATCTGTACTGAATCCTGCTTTAACTGCTGTAGTAAGATCATATGCAAACCCCTGACATTGATTCCGTCAGTAAGTATAAGGTAAAATATAGCTGAAAGCAGCAATGTCGGGCCCTGTTTACACAAAAGCACGGCCTTGGGATTTTGGTGGTATCTGGAACGCAACTTTCTACATACGCAAACAACATTTGAACATAATCGGGCGAATGAGTGGACGAGAAGCGGTGCTTACACAATGGTGTGGGCGTGAACGACACAAAACGACAGTTTCAATACCACTAGCGCTGAGCAAATGAGCTTCAGTAACTGCTTGAATGAAGGAAGGAATTGAGTTTACTGCCGTTCCTGCGGACGCTCAAACGTAGCCAAAGACGGGAACCCGAACCCCGCTAAGCAAGGGCTCTCCGACTCGGTTTGGGTTGACACGGGCGCTCGCCGACTCGGCTTATATAGCACACGGTGTAGAACACCAGGAACCGCCGCTATGAAATTGGCGTGTGCCAGTATGTCAAAGGTTGTTCTACAGAGTGTTCCTCCATGTTAGAACCCTCGAAGGGTTTGCTTGTACCAATGCTATCCAACGTAAGGCCCCGAAGCAAATGCCTATTTGAAAACGAATACATGCATCAACCAATGCAGCAAGAATGACCACACGATACCGATAGTCACCGCTTAGGACAAGACAAGCATGGGTTTGCTGAAGACCAGTTCTAACCCTGTTTTTCACGGGTAATACACATAAAACTGACGACATTTGCGACAAGATTGTGTATTGCTCTTGGCTCTCTAATTAGCCAGCGAACGGGGGTTAAACTATAATTGTGGGGCGCTTATTAGAAGTAGTACTCAATTAGAGTACTAACTTGAATCAAACATAACATAACATTTACAATGCAAACAAAAACAAAACAGATATGATATTTAAGGTAAAATTTATGAGAAATAAATTATCAAAATCAAAATCCAATATGTCAAAGATATCCAAAACCGGCAATCCATATTTGATGTGTCATGAATTGAGAAAATTCTCAGAGGGTTTGGAAGCTTTTTATGCAGTAGATTCAGAGAGTACGGATGTAAAGACATGTACCAAACCACACTGTGAAACCTTGAATCCAATATGGCTACTAAACCCCTTGACCGATGACCAAAGACAAAGAACAAAAAATGTCAAGCACATAAAGCAGCAAACACATTCAGAATGAATGAGTGAGTGAAATTTTACGTCACATCGGTAATCTTTTAGCCATATCGTGACAAAACAGTTATAATAATTATATTTAGATTAAAAAAGCTGTCAACGATGGACAGTAAGATAACTAGAGTATCACATTTTGTATTTTACAACTAGTTGAGAACAGTTAAAAGAATACATTTTAAATCAACAATACATTATAAAATTGGGGAATAGATCACCAGTAACCAAAGTTAGGCCACCTTACCTAGGACCGGGGGGAATTTCCCATTCAAGAGTGTAAGTAATCGGACCAGCGATTGCAGACAGTAGGGCGACATATATCATCAAAACCTACTTGTTTTTAGTTATCTGCACTTCGTCATTGGGCCTACGGATTTTGGCGGAAGCTAGTATCTTGTGGTAATTTTTTGCTATCCCTGGTCCAAAATCAGTTTACACTGATTACAATAGGCCAATGTTCAAAATTGTACTCCAAGTCAATCAATGATCTGCTTTACATTTGTTTAAATGAATATTTATTGTTTTCAAAAGAAGGACATATAGGGGTTATCACACGTGTGTTTTAGGATGGTAAATATGTTCTATGAGGAATGATCATTGTACTTCAAAAGTACATATTTTTTAACATCCAAGCTCAAACAACCACGATAGCCACTTTATTTTATAATGTTTTTCATGAATCTATATCGAAACTTTCCTTTGAATGTGCGCACTAAAATATTAGGTCGCAATGCCAGTGATTAGTCAGTCGAAACAGGCAGTGAAGATATTTGTTTTCTGACACTGATATTCGGCTTCGATAGCGACATGCTTCAAAAACCGTTTCTGTACGTGATCAATATCTTCGAAGAGAGGCATAGCCGGACGTTGGTTTGGTGGTGGTATCTAACTTAAACGAAGTCGTTCAATGTGTCTTTCGAGAACATTTCTTTTGAACTGAACCAAGAATGACTTAATATTAATTCTGACTCAAACGCCGATAAAAGAAGAGCGACGCCATGTTTGTTCGCAAACACTGAGTACCTATGTGTACGTTACATTATGTTGCTTGTTTATCCGAGTTAATTTATTGGCATTTCTCCAGCTGAGAAATGTACCCATAAAGATCTATTTTATCATTGAGGTGCCATATGGGACAATCTGAATGACTTCGTGAGGGCCGTGGGATGGGACTTGGTGTTTGGCCTCAATGTATTGAAGCGGAAAGACGGACAGTGGGACCCTGAAAACGCCAAAGAACTGATGAGCTATAGCTATGCCAGGAACTACAAGATGCCCGCATTTGAACTCGGAAATGGTAACAGTTCTACAGCTCATTGAATAGAACATACAACGTAACATCTTTGTGGATGATATTATACTTCACCAAGTATGTATAGTTGTACCTAGATCATTCCTCCGTGTTTACTACGTTAAGATATATATGTGCACGTTATTCTTCAATCTCAAAGTCAAAAGGTGTAGAGCATGACGAACATATGTACTGTAATCATAATCATATTCTTGATATAATACTCTAGTTTCTTTGGTCTCTAGAACCTGAATATTTCCCTGAACCCTTCACCAATACAATTTCTGGAGCACAGCTTGGGCGAGATTTTGTCCACCTTAGGGAAATCCTCAAGTCTACTCCTGGGTTCGAATCCACGCTGGTGATTGGACCAGATGTAACAGGTATCTCAGGACCGAGATCCATATTGTTCGAGAAGTAAGTAGAAACGTGCAAAACAGAAGTTCAAAATTTTTTCTGGGTTAGAGCATCATCATGGGGGTTGTTAAATTTAATTTAAATGTGAGGCCTCATGGTACCCAACTGCTATATTACAGCAATGTGATAAACGATATATAGAGGACCCATGCACCACTCCAGTACATCATATTCAGTCACATATTCCAGGTTCTATACCGAAATAGGATTTTGAAACGAGTTTGATGCTGGGATTCCTATTGACTATTTTACAGTTTCTTCAAAGGTGAAGGAAGCAAAGCTGTTGACAGAATCACCTTTCACCAGTGAGTTTTAAGCTATATCAGTTTCTTACTTATTTATCTAATTAGGTTTTTGTAACCACACATGTAACGGCACTACGTTTGTCAACCATTGCAGTAGGGACACTTAAAAACGAATTTTTCTTTGCGTTGAATTTGAAATGTTTATATGTTTAGGTACTATGCCTACGAAGTCGGTGTAACAGTGGACACCTGCCTCGACCCCAAGGTGCTGGACAGCCTGATATCTGACATCCATAGAGTGCGTAACGTCACCGCTCCCACCAACCCCGACACTCCCGTTTGGCTTGGGGAGACATCGTCCTTCTATGGCGGGGGAGCACCTGATATATCTGATAGATATGTAGCAGGCTTTCTGTGAGAATTGTCTGTCTACTTTATTTTTGTAGCGAAACAAATTTGTAGTGCGCGAGTTAGTGATTGAATGAGCTTTAAGCACTATTCCATCAATGTCACGGCAGGGGACACCAGAAATGGTCTTCATAGAAGTTTCCAATGTGAGGATTCGAACCTTGGTCTACACAGTGACGACCGAATGGTTTATCAATTGGCCAGTTTATAGTGCATTGATGTTCGCTTACGAGACAGTTATAAACTTTAGGAGTGCGGATTGTAAAGAAGGTATTCTAGGCAATCAGTCAATTACCTGAATGGCAACCACCTTATCCTCATGCGCATTGTATCCCAATTGCGTGGATCGATGCTCATGTCAATCACTGGATTGTCTGGTCCAGACTCGATTATTTACAGACCGCCATCACATAGCTGGAATATTGCTGTGTGCGAACTTGAACAACAAACAACCAAACCAAACTCATGCTGCTGAGGTTATATTTAGTACCAGCTTCCCTCCGGGTATTGACCATATGGACCTGGACATTGCAGAATACACAGACACACATAAAACACTGAGGATACAGTTGGTATACATTCTTGTCTTGTTAATGATGTTGAAGCAGGAGTAAGCTGAACGCCGCTCTCAGCAATATTCCAGCCATATGACGGCTTTCTGTAAATAATCGAGTCTGGACCTGATAGTGCAGTGACTGATATCATGAGCATCGATCCACGCAATTTGGATCGATGACATGCATCAACCAAGTCAGCAAGCCTGACCACTCAATCCCGATTGTCGCCTCTTACGACAAGCATAGTCGCCTTTTACGGCAAGCATGGGTTGCTGAAGACCTATTCTTCCCCGGATCTTCACGGGTGGGCTGAATGTGTGATTCCCCAGGTTAGAAGACCATATTTGTTTTCGGAGTTGCCAAAATGAATGAATGTGCACGACGACATGGATAGTCTATTGAACGTAAAATCGTCTCCTCCATTTCATTTGTTCAACTCGCTTTGAACATAAAACATAAATGTTTTGATTTACACTTACCTGGACTATTAATGATATGAATATTTCAGATGGTTAGACAACCTCGGGGTTGCTTCAAGGATGGGACTTAAAGGGGTTTTGAGACAATCGTACTATGGACAAAATTATTCTCTGATCGAACCGCACACGTTTGAACCTTATCCGGTAGGTACAAATATGATATCATCTCGTTCCATTAGGATTGACTAAAACTCATCTTTGCAAAATACGGTAATACAGAAAGAAATACGTTGTCAGTTTACCGAATGTCTCTGACTTTAACTGTAAAGACACCATTGGATATCGTGAAACTTTCTATCTATTTTTACGTAGGCAATTTATGGTTCAATGTTTCCAGTATTTGATCATTATTGGTAAACCTGCCACCCTGTCACCCGCTCATGACCCTATCTGTAACTTTCATGTGATAAATCTGAGTATGTTCTTTGCGTGACAATTGTCACTTTCCAGGACTACTGGCTGACCTTGCTCTACAAGAGACTGGTTGGGAATAAAGTGTTATCTGTGCAGACCAACTCAACCAACAGTTTCAGGGTCTACGCACACTGTGCCAAACAGAACAGGTACACAGTTGGGATGTGCTGATGGGGTAGTCAGTATGCAGGAGACAAATATTTATGTTTCAGTCACTTCCTCTCTATATTCAATCATCAGCATCTAGAACATCTAACATAACTGCACTGTCGTCACACATTTTCATGAGGTGCTTGTAATTTAAAGACTTCGAATTCTGATGTGCTTAACTATATAAACCATTTTTTGTCCAAAATGTTCCACATATTTTGTTCACAGCGTGTACAACTACAAGCCGGGTAGTGTTGTCGTCTACATCGTCAACGTCAACATCTACACCACCGTCGTCACCTTCCCACAATTCCAAAAGAATATGGATCTCTTCTGGCTTAGACCAGAGTTCATAGAGCTTACTTCAAGGCGAGTATACGGATACGTGATATCACAAAGAAACTATTTAGAACACTTTAAACACTTTGTAACAAAGGCTAACGTCGGTCGGGTTTGCCAATATTTCATGCCATAGAGATAAAAATAATAATAATAACACCTAACAATAACGCTTCGTCCTTGCCTTTACATTACGCGCTACATAGATAAACGTGACCTATAATGTCACGTTGATTTTATTAACCATTGTAATCCGAATAGCTGATGTGTTGTCGTCGTTTGGGAAGTGGTTGGCGTCTTATTGGCACAGATATACCGTTTGATATATGACACTGACATTGTAATTTCAGGAATGTGACACTAAATGGTAAACGACTGGATTATGTGAACAACAGCATCCCCTACATGCCCCCTCAAAAGGCCTATGGCGGGCTCCTCATGCTGCCAGCAAGGACCTTCGGGTTTGCTGTGTTTCCTGATGCGGATGTTGATATCTGCAAGTGATGCTGACTGGTATTAATTGTAATGTAGATTACATTAAACCAATGTTACATTACAAATCTTTCAAATTTTCCTTTGTAGTTAGCATTCCGCACTCGTGCACATTTTATATATAATGATTACAGTAATAGACAATACTAGACAAGTACTGAAGGCACATATGTTAAAAAACAACACATACACTTAAAGTATACAGAATCCGCTTTCAATAAATGCCACAGCCCCATGAACACAATGTCCGCTTTGAATTGGATGCAAGGAAGAGTGGTCCTGGAGAATGACACCTTACGTCCTAGGTTTGTTTGTTGTTTAACGCCGCACTCAGCAGTATTCCAGGTATATGACGGCGGCCTGTAAATAATCGAGTCCGGACCAGACAATCCAGTGATTGACATCATGAACATCGATCCATGCAATTGGGATCGATGACATGTTTCAACCAAGTCAGTGAGCCTGACCACCCGATTCCGTTAGTCTTACGGCAAGCAAAGTCGCCTTTCACGTCAGGCATGGGTTGCTGAAGACCTATTCTACCCCGGATCATCACGGGTCATGCGAAAAGGTCAGCGTATCCTGCTCCACTGGTGGCATCCATCATGAGCAGTTCAATCTGATTTAAAAAATCCCATCATTGAACTGAAGTAAACCAGTTGTTTTATCAGGTTATCAGCAGTTTGTCATTGACACGAGGTCAGTCGTTGCTAAAGACCTATTCTAACCCGGATCTTCACGGGTTAACGTCCTAGGTGATAATGTCCAAAGGTATCAATGCCAGATCGTAGGAATTGATATCTGACTATAATTTTTGCTTTCTACAATGGTTTCTGGTACACACAGTCCTACCCGTTAGGAACATGTGCCTTCGCCATGTAGCCAACACTTAAATTATTACGCATCTATCTCATGGCAGAGAATTGCCTATCACAGCTAAATATTTACATTCAGTACTGTTTATTATTACCCTAATATATGCACTGTGATCATTGCATGTGTTATGCACACGGTCGTATTTACAATATCTCTGTTTTAACCCCCTGATCTATAGGTAATGTATCTAATAATGTTCGTTGAAATTACTAGATATAGCTATACCTGTTACTGCATCGATAGCCGGGAAGATCCGGGATAGAATAGATCTTCAGAAACCCATGCTTGCCGTAAAAGGCGACTATGCTTGTCGTAAAAGGCGGCTACCAGGATTAGTGGTTAGGCTCGCTGATTTGGTTGATGCATGTCATCGTATCCCAATTGCGTGGATCGATGCTCATGACATCAATCACTGGATTGTCTGGTTCAGACTCGATTATTTACAGACCGCCGCCGCATGACATAATGGTGGGTTCTGACGTCAAGCTGAGACGCCATGATATAACTGTAATATTGTTCAAATACCCGTTAAACCAATCTGACCGACGTTATGATAAACGTAGCATGAGCTTAGATTTATGTTTTGTTGTGGCGGGATGGGGTGGATAGTGTAAGTGTGACATGCTTTCAGGCATTTTTCATATTGATGACCTGATGTGTTTCTACTACAGATTCCATTTGACATTCAGGTCGCCACAGTTAAAGACCCTTGCTCGAGCATTTTCTCCCTGCATACTCCGCATCGGGGGCACGGATGCAAATGGCGTAACGCTCACCCAGAGTCTGCAGGCACCAAATGTATCTAACATTGTACTTACAGGTGACAAGTGCACGTAATTACATACTGTTTTGTAAATACTGATACATGTAGACTATTTGGGGGTAAAATGGTCAGTGAATGTACCTTTTTATCACAGCATCAATACTCAATCCAAAGAAGAAATACGGACGTACACACTCAAATACTCAGTATCAAATAATTTAATAGCTAACAGTCATGTTTGGTTGTTGGGTAATACTCTGCAAAAAATAGAAACAGAAAAGCAATAAAATTGAAAATATAAATCATTCCGACATCCATAAAAAATTAATACGTAAAACGAAATAGTCATTTCTGCATGGATTGGGACTGATTTGTGTTTGAAGGAATGAGGTATTGAAGAAATTTGGTGAAAATATTGAAAACACAACCACGTAAGAGCCTGGCGCCGAAACACAATAACATGACGAACACGTGCAACATCACTTGTTGGGCGAAAAAACCGTTGGGTTTTCATTTACATGCCATCACCATCTTACAGCAAGTGAACAGCGAACAGCCACGACTGACGGAAGTCCAACGTCATCGTCCGACTACAGACAGGTAAATCATCTTTGGTTGTAGCCAGGCTTTTCCACGTAGTATATGGCACCATTGCAAGAATGTGGAACCGTTATCAGACACACGTGACAACATGTGACCTTCCCAGATCTGGTCAACCACATATCACTACTGGAGGTCAGGACAGATTCATACAGCTACGTCACTTACGTGAAGGAACCATGACGACCGCCCCTAAAAACTATCCTTAATACCAGGACAGTGACAGTGAGGAAACGTTGAAGGTCTTCCCGCTAGACGGACCAGTTCGAGGTGTCATTGTGACGGGCCTGCATCGTCGGCTTGGACGTCGATGATGTCAATATAGCCACAACGGCGATGGTGACAAGTTTGGTTAAGTGACGAGTCGTTTTTATGCTTCGCCGTGAGGATAGAAGACGTCGTGTTTACAGGCGTCGCGGGGAACACTATGCACGAAACTGCATGCAGAAAGTGGACAGATATTGGTGGTGGTTGTGGGAAGTCTTCTCCTACACTGGTGGAACAGACTTGGTGCAAGTCCTAGGGAATTTAACGACACAAAGTTACATGGTGGAGTTTCGTGCAACAAGCGAACGTCATTTTCCAACAAGGCAACGCCTCACACAGCATCAGCCTTTTTCACAAATCACAACATCCAAGTTCTCCCTTGGCCCTCTAGGTCTCCAGATTTAAACCCAATCGAAGATTAAAACAAAGTACAAGATCTATGCAATGATTTAGTCGGACAGAAACAGATAAGTGAATCAATAATATTAAGATTTATTTCCATAGCAAGCGCAGACAATACAGGTTTGTTCTCTCATTCTCTGAACGTCATTACTGGCTACTGCAGGAGGCTACGTTAGCCTCAGGGAAGACGAGGAACCCGAATGACTTCCCGGGGAAGGTGATGGTGTTTTCTTCTGTCCTGTAAGGTTTCAGCTCCGGCAGCGAATTATTGACAAGGTCAAGCTGCTTGTTGTTCAAGGCCACCTTCCTAACATGGTAAAAACAGAGAACTGAACATGAGCTGACATGCTACTTTGTGAACGATTATAGTTTGTAACGTTCATGTATCACATGTGTATGTTATAGTAAACCAATACATATATGATAATTTCACGAATGGTTTTCTGTGGTTTTCAAGAAGAAAGTACCTACTTACTCTTACAACCTGCAACTCATTCATATATTAGTGTAAAAGTTAGTTTGGGAAATTACATACTAGTGACATCGATTGGTGTGAACCAGAGGACGTCTGGTGAGTCCAAGGACAAGTGTGAACTAGACGACTTCTATACCTTCGCTGGGAATCTTACCTGCTAGTGAGTCCATCCACTGGCGTCAACCAGAACACATCTATAGGTTGGTCGGGAAACTGGGGGAACGTTATGGAGGTGTTGTTGTCTGTGGTCAGCAGGAAATACATCGTCACACCGCCGGGCATGTAGCCATAGGAACTAAAACACAACACGAAGTATTACCGGACTAATTCACTTTGCATGTAAATGAACTCATTTGATATCGTGATTTCGGACGGAAGGAGAACTATGTTACCACGTGAATTACAAATAAAGGATAATGAGGACCAATGGTCATCAATAATGTTGCCCTTTCCATCCGTTCCCCGGCCGCGTCATGTCAGAAGACGTCAAAAGATGGCACTTGTTGTTACCCTGTAACCCGCAATAATCTTATGTTAAACCCTGTTTTATGGTATTTCACCTCACATAACCTTCATCTCATTCGAAAGTTTGTTATTATGAATGTTCGTGTTTGCAGCCTGATGCATTACGATGTCTGGTTACAGTTGTGATTTTGGTTGTCAAGTTACATGGAAGGCTTTGTGCAGTGGGCGTAGGCCCTGATGGTGCTGTTGTCCACGGTCGCCTCTACTGAAAACACGGCGCCTCCCACGAGTCTCTTATACAGGACGGTTAACCAGTAGTCCTGCAGTAAAAAAAACAGATTGAATAAAACTAACTCATCATTTGTCATTAATATCGATGTAGAAAAAAAAATGCACTGCAACTACATTTCGCTATGTTAAACATTCATTTTTTCTTAAGGTACTTAGGTTGTGACATATACAGAAGAGTGCGTCTTGGAAGAGGAAAGGCTTTATCACACTGACTAAGCTGAAATATTGATTATTGTAACATGTTTTCAATATTTCAGCTCAGTCATTTTTATTCTCTTTCTCCACTCATATTTGGTCATGTTTTCAACTTGAGAAAATGATTATTTTTCATCGATACATGAGATGATAGTGAAGATAATGGTTTGCTAATATAGACGTCTATATGTCCAAGAAGGTCATAACATGATAACATCAATCGAGTGAGTGATTCTTGCGTCGAGCCGCATGAGCAATCTTGCAGCAATTAGTGAGTGAGTGAATATGGTTTTACCCCGCAATATTCCAGCAATATCACGGCGGGGGACACCAGGAATGGGCTTCACACATTGTACCCATGTCGGAAATCGAACCCGGGTCTTCGGCGTGACGAGCGAACGCTTTAACCACTAGGCTACCCGACCGCCCCAGCAGCAATTAGGCTTCATCATCCTTACAAGGTGGATAATGATTTCATTCCATGAGATAAATGCATAACACTCAACCCACTTTGACCAATTGTGTCACAACCTGTTGCAGAATTATCAGTCAGATTACATGGTCGTGATTCACTCATACGATAATTATACAACGCCAATGCTAGAGAATAACCAGTCTCGATTTGGCTTGAAGGCAACATAACGGTGAATCTATATTCATGCAGTACTGAAAATCAGTGATTGTTTTTTATAGATGCTACATATATGTCTGATATTCCAAGTGTACCTCCATCATAACAGGAGGATGTCTCCCCAAGAAAGAGTAGGTTGGCTGGTACGTCTTGACACATCCATAGCTGTCTCTATATAACTGACCAGGTGATCCGTTAACATGGAAACGGTAAAATCAGAGTGTGCAGTATGATAACTGAAATTCAGTAAGGAACCCAAGAGGAAAGAACTGTCCAGAAGTTGTGACGTCGTGTAAATGTATATTCAAGAAAGACATAAGAAATCTGGTCGGTCCTGTACTTACAGGCAATGGCTCAAACGTATCATTGTCAATAAGTCCATAGCTTGCTGCGTAGAAATCCTGTCTGAGAACTGCTTTCAATCCCATCCGAGCAGCAACACCAAGCTTGTCCAGCCACCTGAACAGTGTACACTTTCAACAGGCGGTGTATATGGTGCATCTAAACACACACGTCTATTCTATTACATCACAACCGACCTTACATCCGAAGACAAATCTTATCTTTGTCTCATCTCGTCATATCTACAATATTTCAGCCCTAGATAGACGAGATGAACCAATATTCATTATCAGTATGCGAGTATAGTTGACCAAGGTAGGAAGTGTATATGCTAAAGTTGTACGCACAGAAACCCAGCGGCATATCTGTCTGAGATTCCCGGGGCACCGCCATGATAACAGGAGGATGTTTCTCCCAACCAGACTGGGGTAAGGGGGTTGGTGCGTCTTGTCACATCCAACACCGTCTCTATATAAGTGACCAGGTTATCCATTAACTTGGAATCAGTAAAATCTGTGAGGTTTGCAGTTTCGCCACTGGTGTAGTATCTGCGAGAAACATCGATAGGTTTGATGACCATGGTTCATCTTCTTTGGTTGGTAGGAAATGTCACAAACAGGTAAAACATGTACATATACTTGGTGGCATGGCCTACGTTATTCAATCAGTTAATGTGATAATAAACAGAGATGGTTGACTTTTTTAGAGCAGAAAGTAAACTTCCTGTGTAATATTGCATTTGTGGACTTTCCTAGATTTGACTTGGGCGACGTGTCAGTATTCCATGAACTTTATACAAAGCATTTTAATTACTACAAACATAATATTTGACCATTCACTTAATGAAAAACCGGTACAGGTTAAGTAGTCTAGAACAATACAAATATTCTAAAGTAAACAACCTACTGGTGAAAAGTTATCCTGTCCACGGCCTTGTCTCCCCCTCCTGTGAAGAAACTGAGGAAACAAAGTGGGCATTGTTGTGTGAGTTGCTGTAATCTGTTATGTCTTCAAACAGCGATTGTGCATGTATGTTACTTCAAACCATAAATCGAACTCTACGTGACAAACTGACGAATACGAAGGTAGGTTTTGTCTCTTCACAACACAACAGATATTTCTACAGGAACCACGTGAGATAAACCAGTACTAAACGTATTTCAGAACAAAAGGGACTACGATTCTACATCCATAATTCTCCAAATTGATATATCACATTGACTGGGTGGCTACAAAAAGCATCAGTTTATTATAATATATTAATTATTTAGGTATTATGTTTTCTACTAGGTTGTCGTGGTGTTTCTTTCTAATTGCCATCGGCGGTTGTAACAATGGGTCCACCATCGTGTTCCACGTGCAGGTGGTGCTTTTGTTTGTGTTCGGGTGTTATGTTTTGCGACCAGGATTGAGGTTTACTCTTTTGTCAAACTTTACACAAAGATTGTAAATGGCATAACGCGACATGGTTCATGTAAACTGTATGGCCACGACCCTTACGTAAATTCATTGACAACATTGTCAGTTCAGTCTACTTACTCAGCAAAGAACTGTGATTTTGCGCCAGTTATAGAGGCCATGTCAGGTCCGATAACTGGTGTCACCTCATACCCTGGTGGCGATCGGAGCAGCTTCTTGAAGGTATAGAAGTCCCTACCTAACTGACTGCCGCTCACAGTGATGTTATATTGCCCAGGGAATAAGTCAGGTTCTGTAACCAATTACACTTCTGAATAAATGTCACGAGATGTTATTGGCAAGTCATAAATCTTGTAAAATTGTGAGATTTTCCTTGACTTTTTTGTATGAAATTAAGGGGCAAAAGGTAATTTATCAGATTCATGAAAGAAACGTTTTGGCACATTTAATTTTATTTCCTTATTAGTTGTATATTGAATTCATATTCAATCATATATATCCGTGTATTTAGTTATATACATACCGTTTCCGAGTTCAAAACCTGCCAGCTGGTACCCCTTCGCACTGTTGTATTGCAGCAGTTCCTTTGCGTTAGTGGGATCCCACTGTCCCTCCTTCCTCTTAAGGGCGTTCAGACCGAATATAAACTTCCAGTTCACGTCCTGGGCAAATGTATTTACAGCATCCCATGTAGCTCCTGCAGATAGAACTGTAGTAACAGCACCCAAACACATCAGGTAGCTCCTGCAGATACAACTGTAGTAACAACACCCAAACACATCAGGTAGCTCCTGCAGAAACAACTGTAGTAACAACACCCAAACACATCAGGTAGCTCCTGCAGATACAACTGTAGTAACAGCACCCAAACACATCAGGTAGCTCCTGCAGATACAACTGTAGTAACAGCACCCAAACACATCAGGTAGCTCCTGCAGATACAACTGTAGTAACAGCAGTAAACACATCAGGTAGCTCCTGCAGATACAACTGTAGTAACAGCACCCAAACACATCAGGTAGCTCCTGCAGATACAACTGTAGTAACAGCACCCAAACACATCAGGTAGCTCCTGCAGATACAACTGTAGTAACAACACCCAAGCACATCAGGTAGCTCCTGCAGATACAACTGTAGTAACAGCAGTAAACACATCAGGTAGCTCCTGCAGATACAACTGTAGTAACAGCACCCAAACACATCAGGTAGCTCCTGCAGATACAACTGTAGTAACAGCACCCAAACACATCAGGTAGCTCCTGCAGATACAACTGTAGTAACAGCACCCAAACACATCAGGTAGCTCCTGCAGATACAACTGTAGTAACAGCACCCAAACACATCAGGTAGCTCCTGCAGATACAACTGTAGTAACAGCACCAAAACACATCTGATGCTCTAATATTTGAACCACCTCTTATCCTAACTCAGTGACAATCAAATCAAAGGTTTATCCATCCGCAATACAACAACAAGACAAACTATATATATCTTTAGTAGATGTACGCACCTGTTAATGAACGATTGACATCTACTGTGCCATTACCGGTAGGGTCAAAGGTCAGGCTGTCACCTTCAGTTCCTCCAATCCTCAGATAGCATGGAGACAAGCCTTTAGCCAGTGCCTGAACTTTTTGAGAGCTGGAGGTAAAGCAATAGCGTGTGATACACGACATACGTCATAAATAATTGAGCAGGTTTATATGTGCTATACCGCATGCCTTGTTTACCTATCCAAAGAGAATACCATTTATCTAAATACATTAACGAACAACAGAAGTAGCATCATGCATTTATTATATATTTATATTTTTTTTTCTGTGATAAAGGCTTGGAAATCATTATTATTGTAGACATCTGCTTTGCTAGTTTGAACTATGCCGTTACAAAAATACAAGAATACAAAATATCAATTTCAAATGAATGGAATCTTTAATAGCTCGATTAAAACAATTCTGTCTGTTTCATATCAATTATGTGCATGAATAAAACTAAGAGTATGATGTGTCCAAATCTCAGCTATAAGTGTGAATACAATTGATGGATTTCAAATCAAGGAATCTTCAATAACTTGATATCTATTGACATCTATGGCAATGACCTTCACTGACTTACTTGAAGTCCAATCCTTTCCAGTGTTGTGGGGTCGGCAGGAGACTGGAGTCAAGTGTGACGCCCACAAATAGTTCATCAATAAATGACACTGCTTGTGTTGTGGACACCGTGACACTGACATTGACTGCTCCCGATGATGTGGAGGACATGAAGGTGGTGACCAGGAGTAGCGCTGACAGTGTTACCTTCATTGTCTCTGGCTTGTCTTATCTGACTGAATGTCACACATAGTCTATATTCATGTGAGGTGGTCTCATATAGACTGTGTTGTGTCTTTATTGAGGCATATCGTGTTGTGTAAAAAAAATATACACATTATGTTGTGTCATCATTGACATATATTCTGTTGTAACGTCAAAAAAACATATCGTGTTGTGTCGTCATTGATAAATATTGTGTTGTGTTGACATTGAGGCTTATCGTGTTGTGTCGCCATTGATACAAATGTTTTGGGTCGACATTGATACAACTTGTGTGCATATATTAAATCATATTGTGTCCGTGTCGACAAATATGTCTTCGAAATTGATGTCCGAACGAATTACCAGTATGGCATGATAGTAAGTGACAACAGTGCTTGGAAACACCTGCATAAGTGCTTAAGTACACACTTGCGTCCCCTACATTACATGATCATGCGACCCGTGAAGATCCGGGGTAGAATAGGTCTTCAGCATCCCATGCTTGCCGTAAAAGGGGACTATGCTTGTCGTAAAAGGCGACCAACGTGATCGGGTGGACTCGAATAATGCTGAGTGCGGCGTTTAACAACAAACCAAACAACATGAACATGCATTAATGTGTCGTTTGTCGTTCTTTACAATGAAGAGCAAATTGCAAGTTTTAGTTCTAGTTCATTAGTTCTATGCATACTTCGAGCAACAACGGTGCACAAACAGACATGTAAGGGAAAATGTCATTATATTTTATGCATGAATTGGTTCAGCAAATAGATTGTACAGATGCGCGTGTGGATATTAATGTGCACTATCATTTATGGACTGCAATTTTACATCAAATCTGTCACTAATTATCTCTTTTAAAGGTCAAGAATAATATATAATATTTAGACATAACATACACTATATTTTAATGATGGTTTATGTAACTCTGTGTTCTTATCTCAATTACTGATAGCAATGTTGGCTGGTTAATCCCACTTTAAACAGCTTGTGAGTAAAGGCATGATGATGCCTTCAGTTATCGGTCTTTAATATTGCTGCTGAGGACGGCGTTAAAGAACAGACAACAGCAACAATATTACATCAGTGTTTTTTTAAAGTGAGCAATACACAAGATGAGTATTCAGCTTAGACATTGTCAAATGCTGCAGTATCTATCATTTTACGTGCCGTCCTGTGACAACTTTTTTGTCCTATACACGGCATTGCCATTACGCCTCATATAATGTACACGTAGCTGTCTGAATGGCCAGTCTCTGTCATTCAGGACCCATAAAAGACGGCTGGTTAGCCTGTACGGATATCATGACGTCATACATTGACTCTCTTCATAATTCCTGTAACCATACATATAGTATGACGGTGGTTGCAAGATAGATTTTATTGTGACACACACAAATTTCACCAGGTGGTCAGCCAGGTTTGAGACCTTGATCGTACGATAACAGTTTATCCACTCTATCGAAAATGATAAGACACTGGGGACATGTTTTGACCCAAATTCGGACAGAGGTTATCTTGCATAATATTGCTTACAAACACGGATGCCAATGTCGTGTCAAATGACAGGAGTTCTATTTACCTTAAGGACAGTCGTTTTACTAAAAGGTTTACAAAATTACCAGTGAAAGACTGATTGTAACATACATGCATGAATTTATCTGAGAACATATTGTAAATTTAGTTCATGAGTTCCAAACACACAGGAGTAAGTAATAGATTGCTGGCAGTTGTATAACATACATGTTGTATAACAGTTGTTAATAGCAGTTGTATAACATACGTGTGTCGACCTTGTTGTGTCTGGTTTTCTTGACATGGATTTCTGCTTTGTCTACAGAACGTGTGAAGTTGACTATCGAATTAGGTCAACAACTTTTCTGTTATCGTTGGTTGTAAATGGTATTTGCTGAAAGCGCTGTTTCTCTGTGCTGGAGACTAGGACGGAACAATGGAAGTCCGTGATGACAATGCTCCGCCATCTTGTATACTCAATCTTCTTATTCACTGTCCTTCATGGTGCAGATGCTGACATCTACATCAACACACAGGCTGCCGTCAATAAAGTTCATGATAAATATGTGGGTGTGACACTCGACTCCAGTGTTCTTGGTTTTGTTGTAAGTGGACTTAACCTGACGCGAGGATTTGTAAGGGAAACCATTGTATTTGTATATTGTGTCATTTCTTACAAAATCAATAGCTAAATAATAAATTGAAAACGACACAGTTTCACATGTTTGAAGGTACGCGTAAACTTTAATTTTTTAGTTGGTTGATAGGTCTGTTTGTAGATATGTCTGTAGGTCTGTAGGAAGAGAGGTAGGTAGGTGGTTTGCCACATGTAATATTCCATCAATACAAAATCACGGAACAGCGATGGTAGGATTTTCATATTTTACCAATGAAGGAACAGAAACCTAATACTGAACATTACTATTCATATGGTTCTCAGGAAGCAGGACGAAAGAAATCATACCTATAGAATAGACATTTATGACGTCATGCTCGTGTGAACTGTCAACGTAATGCAAATACTAATTGTTGAAATAATGATGTCATGATGGGATCCTACCAATGCTGAGGTGTTCTTAGACTACACCTCAAAGAAAGGATATCAACTGTATGGCCTGGAGCTTGGTGACGGTATGCAGTAAAGAATGAATAGTAACAATCCGTTATGAATTTCAGCAGTGAGTGGCAATGAAAGGGTTCTTATCACCACTGTCAACTGAGTTTTGTTTATTTGTATGTTTGTTTGTTTTTAATGCCGCACACAACAATATTCCACCTGTAAATTATCGGCATTGCTGTGATCGATATCAAAAGGGTATACAGAAATATACGCTGAAATCATTACACATTTGTTGAAAGCAAACCATATGCATTCTACTTGTAACATTCAATAAAAGAGACAAAAGTGACATTGCACATTCCGACTATTCCAAAAGCATGTGTTGATTAATCAATATGAAGAGTTAGCGAAAAGCTGAACATGTCCTGCCAAGGCACGTCCATTGTTTACCAGACAAAAACACGGGAATACACGTCAAAATGCCGATATGTTCTCTACACGTGACCACCGATGAAAGCTTTTTAATGGCGTTGAAGATCATAACTTTTGAACACCTTTTGAGCAACAGTCGTATGTATTGCTCTCTTACTACTGTTTGTGGGAAGAGCATTTTACAACACATACCAGATAACAGACGGAAGCTGGGAACTATACAACCGATTCTCTCATTTACATGGTCACATTGTTACACCTTTGGAAAGTCATTAATGTTGGTACATGCGGCAACACAATACGTTACACAGCAGTGTAACGGCAGGCTGACTAACTCTCGCCCCGCATGCGGGTTACACAGCAGTGTAATGACAGGCAGACTAAACATCGCCCCGCACGCGGGTTACACAGCAGTTCAACGGCAGGCAGACTAACTCTCGCCCCGCACGCGGGTTACACAGCATTGTAACGGCAGGCAGACTAACCGTCGCCCCGCTAAGGGTCACACAGCAGTGTTACGGCAGGCAGACTAACCCTCGCCCCGCATGCGGGTTACACAGCAGTGTAACGGCAGGCAGACTAACTCTCGCCCCGCATGCGGGTTACACAGCAATGTACCGGCAGGCTGACCAATCCTCGCCCCGCATGCGGGTTACACAGCAATGTACCGGCAGGCAGACTAACCCTCACCCCGCACGCGGGTTACACAGCAGTGTAACGGCAGGCAGACTAACTCTCGCCCCGGATGCGGGTTACACAGCAATGTACCGGCAGGCTGACCAATCCTCGCCCCGCACGCGGGTTACACAACACTGTAACGGCAGGCAGACTAACCCTCGCCCCGCATGGGGGTTGATTGTATTTCCTCAAGCCGACGTCAGTGTTTGTAGAACTGCTGTTTGATCAAACTCTGTTCATCTCATTGATGAGTCATGAAATATTACCCAGGAACAGTTACGTGGGGACAGATGAACTGATATGTCTTCAACCTCCCCATTCTCTCCTAAATGGTTTGCTTATTCCTTATCACTTGTTAGTCGTAGGTAGAGCGTCTGTCCTGAGATCTGGTTGTCCGTGGTTCGATCTCCAGGCCGTGTCGTGCCAAAACATATTGAAAGATGGTATTTGTTGTTACCGTGTCTGGCGCTCGGCAAAGTACATGGTACATGTATGTTAATTTCGTCTGTATTCTCTTATTACGGGACATGTTTGTGTTCTTTGAAACATATGAGAGCTGTTAATGTTTACGACTTCGGTGAAACCCACGAGCACGGGTATGGTGCTGACAAACCTAGAAACATAATTGGGGTGAACCGGGACTGGAACCCACAATCATAGGTGTCTGGCGTGCCCAAGGGACGCAACTCTGCACAGCGAATCGCGGCGCCTTAGACGACTGGGCCACACGTCCCGTCAAATCTCATACAAAATGTCACTGGAAGTCGTCCAACAGGCAGTTAATGTCATATCAGATGAATCATTCAATGACAACAACATTTTCTCGGATCATGTATTCTCTTAACACCATCACGAACAATCATTTAGGGGCCAAACGTCGCAAGAAATACAACGATCTGGACATATTTATAGATAGTAAAGATAGCAAATTAGCGAATACAGTCCTACTTTTTTATTTTCATGATAAGTTTATTATCTAGGCACGCTACAGCCAGTTCCAGACAGTCAGCGCTATAGCCGTAGCAGGTCAAGCTCACAACTCTAAATATGGTACAGGTGTTTAGTCCGATTCGGTTCCTCGGACACCATCTCAGGTTAGATATATGTCCCGCGTTATATATAGCTGACCCTACGTGACTTTCACAAACAAGCATAGGTTCTGTTTCCAAAATCAATCTGCTTTACTGTTGTAAACATCGTTGATCATGGCAGTCGTTGAGACCAGGGTCATAGTTGTGTCGCTAAGATAAATACATGTATCATGTGTGAATGGGTATGTTTGATTTTACGCCGCAATTTACAGTATTTCAGTGATACAACGGCGTGTGAGTTTAATGTGGGAGGAAAGCCCGAAGTGATGCAGGTCTCAGACGTTTACCACTTTGGTGCAACCCACGAGCACAGGTATGGTGCTGACAAACCTAGAAACATAATCGGGGCGAACCAGGATTCGAACCCACAATCATAGGTTTCTGGCGTACCGAAGGGACGCAACTCTGCACAGCGAATCGCGGCGCCTCAGACGACTGGGCCACCCTATCCCCCAGTAAAGAAACGAACACGAATTAAATTATCACAGCCGATCCCACCTGGAATCCAAGTTTATGGCGCACCCAAGGGAGGCAACTATGTACAGCGAATTGGGACGAACAAGGCCTCCAAACATATAATCAGAAATCTGTATAATAAACTGTTTTTAAGATTGCTTTATCAATATCACTGAGTGAGGGGTGCTTCGGGCCACATGCACGTTATATTATGAACGCATTATACAAAAGTCATCATTGGCAGACCTTCGAAACAGTACCAGTACCAAGCATGATAGGAGAGTGAGTATGGTTTTACGTCGGTTTCAGCAACATTACAGAAATATCAGGGCTTCACACATTGACCCCATGTGGAGAATCGAACCTGGGTCTTCGGCGTGACGATGGTCCGCTTTATGGTACGGGTTGTCATCTCACTAGTGATCCACTGATCTTCAAGTGTGATATACCACTGGAAGCCATATATAAGTACCTCTCCAATGAGGTATCAATAGTTGGTATTGAGTGAATATGGACCAACCCATTGCAAATCGAACGTCATATATCCCGACAAAACCAAATTCTTCTCGCAGAAACCTTTAATCCGGTATATGTTCTAGGTACGTGTGCCTGATTCCACTATAATCGTCTAACACATGTTCCGCGTGATTCCGTACTTCTTAACATGTAATGTTGCCAGGTGAAAATCTTTTGCATAATTTGGAACAAATTTACTCTTTTAATATCAGAGTAGGATACCCAATATTGCATTCTCGGCTTAGCTACATCGGAACAACGCTTGGATGTATGCTCAGGATTTGGCTTGTCATCTTGTGTGTTATTCACCGACCTCGATGTGTTATATACCACAGGAAACCATATATAAACACCATAATTTAATGTAGGCTGATTATTGATCTACTTGTGGACAATCATACAGAATACTTCTTGACAACTCTGATTTCACTCACTTTTGTATGCATATAAGAGGTTCACAGCATAATGCTCGAGTCGATTTCAGAAATTTGAATGAAATGGACCTATGTGTAACATATTCAAGATGGCAACCATAATGCTGTGCAAAAAAACTGATCATAATGTTAATGTAATTTCAACAAATATACAAATCAATTTCTTGGACGCTGGCTTGATATTTTGACAAATTTTGCCATTTCAAGTTGAGTTTCAGATTCTTTAGTACAGCTACTAGTTAAGGTGAATTTGCAGGGGGAACCATCGAAGGTGAAAGACGAATTCACTTACTAACATATAATTCATACATAACTTAGCTATGGGGGGGGGGGGGGGTAAGGGGTGCTCGTGGGTCATACCTAGCCCACGGCCTAATTCCTAAGTGTGTGTTCTCAGGTCCCTCTCTACTACTTACATTATGATAAGGGGCGGTCGAGTAGCCTTGTGGTTAAAGCGTTCGCTCGTCACGGCGAAGACCCGGGTTCGATTCCCGACACAGGTGCATTGTGTGAAGCAAATTTCTCGTGTTCCCCGCCTGCTATTGCTGGAATATTTCTAAAAGCGGCGTAAAGCCATACTCACTCACTACATTATGATTATCTTCCTTCTTTTTTTAAACAAAATTCGTTTAACGCCACACAGCAATTTTCCAGCTATATGACGGCGGTCTGTAATTAACCGAGTCTGGACCAGACATCCAGTGATTGACATCGTGAACATCGAACTGCACAGTGTGGATACAATTACATGTATCAATCAAGTCAGCATGTCTCACCCACTCGATCCCATCACAGGTATGAAACACGATAAGATTAGATGACTGTATATTTTTCTTAGCTTTTACCTCTCAGCAAACACGCCTGATATAATTTACATCTGTATCATTGTACAGTTCACCAAATCTCCAGAAGCTTGTGAAAGAACTCGTTCCCTCATATCTGAGGGTCGGGGGAACCTCGGCTGACCATGTCGTGTTTGATCCCCATGCCACACAGCATAGCTCCGACGCAGCATCGCCGTTCAAACTATTGGGTGAGTAACCTGTAGCTGTTTAAGAATGGTCGGCCTCAAAAGTTCTGAAGAAATGAGTAAGAAGATTCGTATCAATCAATCTTTATTCACGGTACTTATGAGGCCAAAGGCATATAGTACATTGTCTGGGGCGTGTTACAAATTCATACATTTTCTTAGTTTCATAGCATGATAAATGAACATTGATAAATTTCTAATAGTTTCTGTACAATCACAAGTCATTAATTTACCAAATTTATTACCGATTGGGTTACGGTAGAAATAGTTATTTAGATATTTTGCTCGTAAATCTTTATACACTGGACATACATATAAAAAGTGATATATTCATCTTCAATACAATCAGTTTTACAAATCCTACAAAGTTTATGTTCTCTTGCAATGCCTTCATATCTGTCTGTTTCAATAAATAGATCATGTGAGCCACGACGAAATCGAGAAAGAGAAATTTACACTTAATAGATAAGGTTCTAGTATAATAGTAGTCTTAAATGTAGTGTAGTAATTTGCTTTTCTAGAACTGGACGAAGAACCATGCCATTTTTGGATGTACATATCTTTTAAGGTCTGTGTCAAACGGGAGAAGAAATGCTGTGGCATATCTACATGTTGCTGTAACCAAATATAACCATATCCACTTTCGTATAACATGTTTTTGACTTTTGTCGCCCAATTTTGCTTCCCATGGCTATCGTAGAGAAGCATCATATTATAACATATCTTGAAGATAGCATATTTAATAGCTTGACCTAGTATTTTATAACATTTAAATAACTATTCGTATCATTAACAATATACTAAATCAATGAAGGAGACCTGACGATTTCTGTTACCTGTGTCCTTCCTCTGTAGTAAAATACCTTATTGCCCTCGCCACTGAACATAGAATCACGAAATATCGCAATAAGTAGTTGACGAAGATAGCTGCATGTGTGCTAATAGTTATAAAGTGAAAACAAGAACTTCAGCCAATAAGGAATATTACTTATAGTCAAGACAAAAAATGCAAAGTGATGTTTTTAAAGAAATTACACTACGACATTTGTAAGACTGTGATAAACTATATCGTTACGATCGTAAAGCTTCGAATGCCTTGTGGAAAGGGACACCGATCCAGACTGCAGTGCAAACTCACGCTCGCAATGACATTCAAACACATATAACGCTGTCAATGCCATCGATAAGTCGGTTAGATTTCAATATGTGCTTTTGACACGATGTTATAGCAATTTTGTCAACAACATCTGATAATCATATCGGTATACTGCCTGAATACAATAAACTTGGATGAATTGACTCTTCAACAAATAAGAGACCGCCTCCGTGGTCTAGTGGTAGAGCGTCCGCCCGGAGAGCGGAAGGTCCGGGGTTCGATTCCCGGCCGCGTCATGCCAAAAGACGTTTAAAGATGGTACTTGTTGTTACCCGGTCTTGCGCTCGGCATTAAGGGGCTAAAGCAAGGACTGGTCGGCTCGGAGTCAGTATACTGTGTCTGAGTGGGGTATTCATGATAAACTGCGGCATGGTATCTCAGTGGGCTACCACTATAAATCGGCATCAATCCGGACTAGTACAAGCAGCCACACACACACGTACATGCACGTCGCTATATAAGTGCAATAATCTTGGACGCGACGTTAAACCCAATTTCACCTCACCTCAACAAATAAGAACCAGTCATAGACAGTTGTGGTACAATAGTCTGTCTCATTGCGAAGAATATACTTGATATCACCGTGTGCCATTGTGTCACCTGTTCTGGTTATGTACTGAGCTTGTAATGTACAATTAATGGAAGTCAAGTCAAGGAGTATTTTGATGACATTTTTGTGTTCTCGCTTTATGCATTGATCCCTTCAGATATTTGTACTTCATCTTGCAGCTGAAGACTGGGATATTCTTAACAAGTTTGTTCATAACACGGGGATGAAGCTTATATTCGACCTTAATATTTTACTGCGGAAGCAAGGAAAGTGGGACCCATCGAATGCTGAATTGTTGCTTAAATACTCGTCACAGAAAGGCTACCATATTGCTGGATTCGAACTGGGAAATGGTAGGTTACGTCTTCAGAAGTAGCAGCATGTCTGTGGCCTCCGTGGTCTAGTGGTAGAGCGTCCGCCCGGGGAGCGGAAGGTCCTGGGTTCGATCCCCGACCGCGTGATACCAAAAGACGTTAAAAGATGGTACTTGTTGTTACCCTGTCTGACGCTCGGCATTAAGGGGCTAAAACAAGGGCTGGTCGGCTCGGAGTCAGTATACTGTGTCTGAGTGGGGTATTCATGTTAATCTGCAGCATGGTATCTCAGTGAGCTAGCACTATAAAACGGCATCATTCCGGACTATTAAAAGCAGCCACACACACACACACACGTGCATGCACGTCGCTATATAAGTGCAATAATCTTGGACGCTAAACCCCATTTCACCTCACCTGACACGTTGGGCTATTTCCCAGTAGGGACGGTGGGATAGCCTAGTGGTTAAAACGTTGTCGCTCGTCAAGCCGAAGTCCCGGGTTTGATTCGCGTCATGGTTACAACGTGTGAAGCCCGCCGTGATATTGCTGGAATATTGCTAAACTCGGCGTAAAACACACTCACTCGACCCGTGAAGATATGGTTTAGAATTGGCGACTAACGGGATCGGGTGGTGTGGCTCGCTGACTTTGATGCATGTCAGCGTATCGTAATTGCGTAGATCGATGCTCATGAAGTCAATCACTGGTTTATCGGTCCAGACTTGATTATTTACAGACGGCTTGATTATTGCAGAGTGCGGCGTTAAACAATCAAGCAAAACACTTACTCACTCACCAATTGTTAGTAAAATGGTCAGACACAGCTTAATCAAAATCCTTACAATCTATAATAGTGAGTGAGTGAGTGAGTTGGGTTTAACGCCGCTTTTAACAGTATTCCAGTTATATCGCGGCGTGTCATGATCAGTTTAATGTGGGAGGAAAGCCCGAAGTGATGCATGTCTCAGACGTTTACCACTTCGGTGAAACCCACGAGCACGGGTATGGTGCTAACACACTTAGAAACACAATCGGGGCGAACCGGGATTCGATCTCACAATCATAGGTTTCTGGCGTGGCCAAGGGACGCAACTCTGCACAGCGAATCGCGGCGCCTTAGACGACTGGGCCACCCGTGCCCCCACAATCTATAATAAATAAGAAAGGAACAACTATAAATCATTAGAAACATTCACTTCATTGCCTATAGAATTACTAGTATATAAATGGCAATGCATTCTGTATGATATTTATGCTGAGAACTGTAACAAGATCGTGTAAACCTTCTCCCAATAAAAAAACTGATGAAAAAAAGTGTTACTGTACATGACTGTACAAAATGAAGAACTACGCAGGGTCATATATTAACGGCCCCTTGCGACAGTACATAGTGGGAACAGCAATACAAAATTTGGTTTGTTGTCGAACTCTACTGCAACAATGGGATGAAGCTATAATCAAGAACCCAAAGCATCAGGGTGAGTAAGACGATGTCCATCTTCTTCCACTGTTAGCTTGTACGTATCTGCGTTTTTCCTAGAATCAAATGTGTTTCATCACAACGCAAACATCACATTATCGGACGCCCAACTCGCCAATGACTTTGCACAGCTGAAGCGGGTCCTCCAAGGTACGTCGTATAAGTCCAGCCTCATCGTAGGACCAGATGTGACTGTCACTCATGCATCTGGGGTAAAAGGGTAAGTGTCTCAGTTTTACACTGGTGGTTACATGGCAGAAGACGTTATATCACGTCGTGGGTGAAAGCATCTTCCCGAGGCAAATGAGTTAACTGACTATAAAAGTCCAGTTTCCACCCTTGCCGAACTTGGCTGGTGTTATGGAGTTACATTTTGGCTGGACTAACGAGTCTCCAATCACAATCGTGCTCCGAAACGAAACACGGTTCGTAAATACGGCCGATTGCAGGATTTGCAAAACATGTTCACCGCTAAATCATTGTCAGCGGAAATTTTCTAAAGCTTTTCATGTTTTTAATTAAGGTGCTCACGTGATGTGATCGATTCGCGATGTAAGACTCGTTTTATCACAATATACAGATCTTGATTATCCATCAGATCCTCTTGACTGGGCGCCCCCGTTTTGTTTGAAGCAAATGCATGTGATACGTGAGGTGGAATCTGATTGGTCCATAGGAGAGGGACAGAAGGGACATAACTCGTAATAGCCAGTGGTGGTGCTACGATCGAGCCCAGGAATTCCAGCGTAGTTCGGCAAGGGTGGAAACTAGACTTTTAAAGTCAGTTAACTCTCTTGCATCAGGAAGATGGGGTGAAACGTTTTCACCTTTGTCTGACAATCCATATGGTGTCACTGAATAATAATCAGAATCCTTATTATAATAAAATTCGTAGTCTCCTTTCCACCAATGCTTGTTATGATTGTTTACGTTTCATTATTTTAATAAAACATTGCTTTAACACCGTTATATGTATTTAATGACAGATCCGTGTTTGTCTCAAGCTGGTTGACTGCATTTTGTCTTGTAATTTTAATACATTCATGAAAGTGTCCGGAAACAGAATACACAGTCAACATAGGCACAATGCTCCCTTGCTATGCAAACGGTATCCAGCGACTAATCTGTCAGCAGATATACATATAATTGTGTTCTACGGATATATATATATATATATATATATATATATATATATATATATATATATATATATATGTATATATATATACACCCGTAGAACACAATTCCAATGTAATTGTTCCGAGCATGTTAGACCTGGGATGTGGTAACGCCTCCATACAGAGTTTCTGATTCTTTGTGTTGCAGATTTTTTTCTCATGGTGGGGCAAGCGCCGTTGATGTCGTGAGCTTCTATCAGTAAGTAAGGGAACATACAGGAACAAGCTCTCCCTTTCACTTTCTATCAAATTCCATCAAGTATATACCACTAAATAGGCAAACTCGCAAACAATGAAGCATCACTTACTCTTAAGCATCAATCATGACTTTCCACGAGATGGTCAATAATTCCTCACCCAGGCAAACTGATTGTTATAATTATTATTAGGAGTAGTAGTAATGTTGTAGTCGTAAAGTAGTAGTAGTAGTAATTGTAGTCGTAGTAGTGTTGTAATCGTTTGTCATTGGTTTCCAGCTATTACGTCAATGGTGAAACCTCGAAGGTTTCTGATTTCTCAAATCCTGCAACACTTGACAGTCTTGTTGGACTGGTAAAGAGCGCTATTTCCGCCGTGCATGCTGTTGCGCCAGGAAAGCCAGTATGGCAGGGGGAGACAGCATCAGCTTACAAGGGAGGAACCCCCAACGCCTCTGATAGATACGCCTCCGGTTTCCTGTAAGTGAGTGGGTGAGTGACCTGGGTTAAATGTGGGTTTGAAACGCATATCAGTAAGATCAGGGCATTCCTGTACGTTATCCACCGCATTCGAAAATGCTGACGCAAGCAAATGAAATCACCAAAGCCGTTTCCAACGTCAGAGGATATCTCAATTGTGATCCCAACTATATTAAATCCATTGGACGATTCCGACACTGCCAAGCCATACAATCTACCATTTTCCGTATATTTCAAGATTCTTTATTCAGTATTTTGGGCCTAGAGTTCAATTACAATTACAATAATTGCTGTGTCGCGTGATGTCAGTAGAATAAATACAAGTAGTCTTTTTTCACATTGAATACATGATTTAAGTATAAGGCCAAAGCCTTTACAATGTCGATATTTTTGGAGTTGAGTAGATTACATAAACTGTGATTATCATGATGGACATTGGATAACCAAGGCAAATAGTGGTTTCTGACAGGAGAATATTTTGAACATGAAAACAAAACATGAAATTCATCCTCTAATTGCCTCCCTTTACAGTGGGTACATAGATATAAACTCAAGTCTTCATTTTTATGTTTTGACTTTCGTAGCATGTTAATCTTAAATCATAGTTTTGGATATCGACATGGATTCATACATAGCAATCTCAACCAGTATTTAAGTACCTTTATTTTGCTAAACACGAACATATTTAATCGCCCAGTTTCACCAAGAATAGCTTTATTAGAGGCATATTTTCCGATACAAAGATAGTTTTTAAAATAGGATGTATGTACTTTTTCTATACGTTCATAAATTTTGCCCCCCAGATTTCAGCCCCATAAAGTAATATAGGAGCAATCTTACAATCAAACATTGTACAAGCTGTTTCGAATGTTATATACATGTAGCTATTTCTTTTGTAAGCATGATAAATGACTCTCGTGGCATTAGAAGCCTGTGATGCTAGGCTTTTACAGGCCATTGACCAGATTAGCCTTGAGGAGAAAAATACTCCAAGATACTTGTAGTAAGTGACAAGTTTTACATTTTTTTAGAACCATAGGACCATTTTTCATTTTTTCGTATAATACCACCGTTTCGGAATACAGTTATTTTTGTTTTATCAAGATTCACACTTAGGCCCCAGGTAGTGCAAAATTTTCTTAAGATATCTTATTGTCTTTGTAGACCAATAACTGTATATGAGAACATAGTCACATCGTCGGCAAAAAGTAGTAGCATAATATCTTCAATACTTTCTGAAACATACACACCATGACAGCACGTTTTGTAAATGTCAGTTACAAGCTCATTAATAAAGAAGATAAACAGAAGTGGGCTTAAGATACAGCCTTGTCTTACACCAGATCTAGTTGTAAACAAATCTGTTTTACCTTTGTCTGTTTTTACACAAGCCTTAACAGCAGAATACATTCTAGCTAAGACATTATACAACTTGCCATGGCAACCTTTTTGTAAGAGCAAATATAATAGTTTTTTCCTTTCCACAAAGTCAAAGGCTTTCTTGAAATCAATGAAAGCACAATAAATTCGCCCCCCTCGCTTTGTTAAATATTTTAGTACAAAGGGCCTGGAGTGTGAAAATGTTGTCTGTTACTGAATAGTTGGATCTGAATCCAGCTTGTGCTTCATGTATTAAATCGTTTATATCCATCCATGATCGTAGTCTTTTTTCAAGTATTGACGTGAATAATTTCCCAGTTGCATTTAGCAGGGATAATCCTCTATAAGTGTTAGGGTCAGAGGTAACACCTGATTTATGTATAGGTATTATAAGTCCAATGTTCCATGCTTCAGGAAATATACCGGTATCTAATATTTTATTAAATAAAGGTCTCAAGTATTTAATAAGAATTGTTTCTGAAAGTTTAAAAAATTCTGGAGGGATTTCATCTTCACCAGGAGATTTCCCATACAATCTACCATTTTACGTATATATTGTATCATAGAGTAGAATAAATAGAGAATCTCACCCGAGTGTCTTTTGATATCAAATATATCAACACGAGTTGATAAAAGTGGAAAAATTCCGAGGTTTGCCGAGCATTTTTGTCACTTTTATCAACTAGTGTTGATATATTTGATATCAAAAGACACGAGGGGGAGATTTTATTTATCACCCAACATCATTCTTTCAACTTTTTCAATTTGTAGGCAGTGTCTTCAGTGTAAAAAGTACTGCAAACAGCTTCAGTAGCAGAGCCATTTGTGATGTCATTTGATTGTGACGTCATGGTAACCAGTGACGTCACAATGGTCTGCAAAGCATTGTGATGTAATTTCATTGCAGCAATATCTACAGTGTAGATATCGCTTGATCTCATCCAAGCGATATCTCCTGTGGGAGCCAGTTTTGGATGATAAATATCGGTTTGACAGATCTCGCGAAAATATAAGGGACGAGTGACTGGTGTCTGGTAGGACGTTATTGTAACGTTGACCGTGCCGGTGGCAATGGATGGCTTTCCCAAAAGTGCATGGTAAGGGGTAGTAGGTATTTATACTACATTTACCCCTCATAGTCAATGAGAATCAGCTTTGACAAAGTGCTTGTAGAGAATGTATTTGTAAGGACTTTATAGGTTCCTGGCGCACAAAACAGAACGCAACTCTGCAAAGCGAGTTGGGGCGACTGAGACGACTGAGCCATATGTATTACCCTTGTGGAAAGCAAATGCTAAAGACAAAATAATATTCTTCATCAAGTTATTTCATCAAATCTTGTCTTTTTGTCGCTAAAGGTAAGTGCTGTATAATGCCGGTAGCTTCTGTGTATTTTCTGGTGTTATATTTAGTAGGGAAAATTATATTTATATCTCGTGGCATTAATAACAAGCATTACTTGTGGCATGGCCTAGCGATATTGACGTAACTAAAAACAGGTTCATTGACCTTTTGTTCTCAGGTGGCTTGATAAACTTGGCGTCTCGGCTAGATATGGAATTAAAGGCGTATTGCGACAGGTCCTCCTCGGCGGACAGAATGGTCTTATAAGCTCCTCCAACGATCCCCTACCTGTAAGTTTAATTGACAATACTTTTATTAATTTCACTGCCATCCAAGGTGTATGTATATGTATTTTGCTCATAAAAGATGCCATGTACTTATAAGAACATTTGATATCTTAATTGTGTTCGATACTTTGGCGTATTGGTTAATATGCAATTCATTTTTTGTGCATTTGCTGAAAGCATTAATATTGCTGTCCTTTTTATTTGCTTAAGAACGTTTGGTAGAGTAATTATAGCTTCTATTTTTTAAACTATATTTTAAGATGTGCATACCGTATTCCTCTTACATTTGGAACTAACATAATGTTAATTTAAATGTGCATTTTACTTGTTAATACTCTGATATCTTCAAGTATGGTTGATCTTACATTATATATACATATAAGATGCTGGTATTGTATATTAAGGATTTCTGGCTGACGGTTCTGTACAAGAGGTTGGTTGGTAACAAAGTATTTGATGTTCCCTCTTCAACTAAAAACCTCCGGATCTATGCCCACTGCACCAAACACACGAAGTGAGTTCAAGTGATATATCAAGCGAACATTTGTCTGGTAAAACACGAGGGAAACATAGTTTTACAGTATCTTTCAGAACAGTACATAACATGGACAGTTAACTGAGCCTACCTCTTGGAGCACTTTGAAGATGACCGATGACTGCACACTCACTTACTTTTCAATTCATAAAGGAAACCTTTTGATTGTTTGCTTTAAACTGAAATGTTTTACTGTATATGCAGATGTTTTGTTTGTTTGCTTTGAACTGAAATGTTTTACTGCATATGCAGATATTTTGTTTGTGTGCTGTGAACTTAAATGTTTTTTCTGTATATGCAGATATTTTGATTGTGTTCTGTGAACTAAAATGCTCACTGAATAAACATATTTTTTGTTTGTGGGATGTGAACTAAAATGTTTTACTGTATATGCAGATATTTTGTTGTAGGACTGTGAACTAAAATGTTTTACTGTATTTGCAGATATTTTGTTGTAGGGCTGTGAACTAAAATGTTTTACTGTATATGCAGCTATTCGAATGACATGACAACGTAATAAATAACTGCACAAGATGAAAGCTAAAAAAACCAGTTAATTTATACAAGCACGTGTGTGCAGGTGTGTAAATGCGTGTTTATGTTTCTGAAACGTTTGGTTCATTGTATTTCCAGCATGTACAACTACAAACCAGGAAGTGTAACGGTGTATGTCCTGAACGTGAACACGGCGTCAGCACAACTCCACTTCCCACATCTACACAGCCAGCATCACATGGACGTCTTCTGGCTCACACCTGATGGGGGGAATGTGGAGGCAGGGTGCGTACACTCAGGACCATACGTAGTATTTACAACACTGGTGTTGGTCGGACAGTTATAGTCCATGGGGGCCCCCTTGCTTGTACGCTTTGGAGGCCGAGGGGTAGCCTTGTGGTTCAACTGTTCGGGATCGATTCCCCACATGGGTACAACGATTGAAGATGATTCCTGGTGTCCCCCGCTGTGATATTGCTGGAATATTGCTAAACACGGCATCAAACAATACTCACTCAATCACTTAGTACGCTTCAATCTTTTGAACATCCGAATTCTCAACGTCACTCTGATCCTCAAAAGAGCCTACTTAATCTTGGGTCATTTGTACATCCGGAGACGGGAAAAAAATTACTTACTTGTTGGTGCAAATTAAGAGAATGGCGGGTGCTACCGGTAGGGCAGGACATGTATACCTTTTTAGCGACCAGTGTCATCACTGATTTTCAGTGGTCCATTCATATAATTCTCCCATCGATTGTGCCCTTTAATTACTCCAAATGACATCTGTTTTGGCGGATAATCTAGACTGGTTATTCTCTTGCATTGTCAATCTATATTTATCTGGCACATTTTGAGTCATCTCATCTGTTCAGGATCTATCGCTGCTCATGCTTTCAATCATTCGTTCAGTCATTCGTGTCAATGGCTTTCCGACCAGAGGATCATAGCTTTATGACATATGTGGTAAAACAGATAACGATCTGTGGTACGAATGTGAGAATATTATATTTACACATGTGTGCATGTTATGACGTTTGTGTTTGTTTGATGTTTGACCTCGCACCAAGCAATAATGCCGGCTACGTGAAGGCGATATGTAAATGACTTGAGTATGGGGAAATTAGTATGGAACATCGATCCACACGGTCGGGGTACGAGACACTCTATCAACTAAGTCACTGACATACAGGGTCGGTCGGGTAGCCTGGTGGTAAAAGCGTTCCCTCGTCACGCCGAAGACCCGGGTTCGATTCCCGACATGGGTACAATATGTGAACCCATTTCTGGTGTCCCCCGCCGTGATATTGGTGGATTATTGCTAAAAGCGGCGTAAAACGTCACCCACTCACGCACTCACGCACGCACGCACGAACTCACTCACTCACTCACTTATACATATTATATTAACCTCCATTTCAGGAAGGTTCATCTCAATGGAAAACTACTGGCGTTCGTCAACAGCCAGATACCTCAACTGTCACCGAAAACTGCCACAACCGGGTCAGTGACTGCCCCCGGAAAGTCCTTCGGCTTCATCGTAATGCCTGACGCTAATGTTGCAGCATGTAAATCGCAAAGTCACGGCCCCATTATTGGCTAACAGTGCAATTGTAATTGTTATTACAATAAATATTTTGTCTTACTTATTCAGAGTTTGATTGGAGGTACATGTATAGAGGTGCTCGACCACCATGACCAGATAATTAGAACACGGAAAAATACATCGAATAAATAAATATGAAATGCAATCCTCAACCACTACCAAACAATAAAACCAAATTTGATATTCTTCAATGTACGTACCTCAGTACAAACAGCTTGTGATATTTTCAGTCTCAGTACAGAATGCTCTTGAGTCTGATGTCAGAAGACGTATATAGGTGAGTGAGTGAGTTGAGTTTAGCGCCGCTTTTAACAGTATTCCAGTTATACCACGGCGTGTCAGCAGATTTTAGACGTTCACCACTTCGGTGAAACCCACGAGCACGGGTATGGTGCTGACAAACCTAGAAACATAATTTGGGCGAATCGGGATTCGAACCCACAATCATAGGTTTCTGGCGTGTCCAAGGGACGCAACTCTGCACAGCGACTCTGCCTTAGACGACTGGGCCACCCGTGCCCCCTACGTATATAGGAGTACAAATAGTAATACATACGTCTGTCTCTTTTCACAGAAAGCTATGCGCAGTACAAAATGTGGTTTATCAATATCAGTTTGCTCTTAGCGTGAAGGTGACCTGGTGAATAAATTGTGTAAGTTCATAGCATTGTCTTTCTTTTTGACAAAACTTTGAAAAAAGAACTCAGCACAGCTAATTGACTGGGCCACATGTTCCCGCTTATCTATGATTCGTCTATGACAGCAATGAAGAAATATCCTTAAATACTGTAACTGGCAGTTACGTGAATCATGATTTGCATACGTGTTAATCAGGCTATAATGCAAACTGTTCAAATATGACTATCCAGTGTAAAAGTGATAAAACCTTATGACTTATATACAGGCACATATATGTTCATGACTTGATGTATGCCGTAATCTACTATTTCTATAAAAAACATGTTCGAATCCCGCATGAGATTCAACCCCAAAAATACGAGAACCAGAGTAATTTATTCTGTACTTTACTTAGAAAGTGTTATCCCAAATAAAACATGTGTTTGACCACTTCCTAAAAGGTATTGTGTGTTCATAAGTAGGGTATTGTTCATTCCTATCATATATCGAGGTTCCTGTGGTTGTTCCTTATAATCCCAAAAAATTAAATTTTCGTTGTGTTCATTGAAATTCCTGCATTCTGATTAGCTGAATTGGTCACGTGTTATTGCATTCATTTCCCAATGGATGTAAAAAAATTAAGCCACGCCCACCGAGTCGCACTACTTTTATTATTGCAGAATGTCGGGGAATCCCAATATTACAGTCGAGGGAATTCCCTTTCTGCTCACGTGCATCGTCATGCACAGGACATTAGCGACTGTCATGCATATTCATTGTCCAAACAACCCTTTGAAACCGAAGGCCGAGAAAGCATGAAACAGCAAGCGTTCAGGCTCGCTCACTTGTTTTTTTCCCTGTTCAACTTTCATGTCTTCGGGTTTCATTTCTAACTGGCATCTTTCCAACTGTGTTTTACTGTAACAGGGAAATTTGAATTTGGCGGTAACTGACCATGTTATTTGAAACAGTTGCCTTCTCCCGGACATATTTCTTCCGGCTAGTTACAGTATGACACTTGCAGTTATTTTCGCCTCTTGCCGTAAATGACAGGTCCAAAGAACATTGTTTTCATAATACTCTCAGTTGATTGGCTACTGACTGTATAGGCGTGTCAAGTTATATGCATAAATTAAACGATAACCTGATTCATGTCACGCCACAGTATGTATTCCTACACCTAGAATGTTTATCAATCGTCTGTTTTGATATCTACAACTGTGTTTTGGTTAAACTATTGTAGATAAAACATGCTTTACTTTGGCGAATTAGCGGATTCTGAAAAAGGTTTGCACATCGGTTTTTCGATTCATACCTCAATGATGATGAGCCTAACCAACCTGTGCCAGGATCACTCATGCCTCTTTGATGCATTTTTAATTTTAATCTGTACATAATAATAATAAGTGATTATTCATTTGAGCTATTAAACAACACTTTGGCTTCCTCCATTGCTGCAGACATTAACAACTTTAAATAAACATCTGAAATACGGTAATACATGGCTACCTGCTTGGTCCTTAATTTGTTTGAATAATCTAAAAACTCCCAAACATATTTTGACCCACTTTGAAAACATATGTCAAATAACATCTTCAAACTTAACTCTTGATGATTTATACGCCGAACATTTTGTAAAAAATAATGATCCGAAATGGAACCCTTCCATTGCTGAGCGTCTTATATCCAATTGCAGGAAAAGAGCTCGGAAATGGTACGTCCATGTGATCTACAACAGGTGCTCCAGGGAGTTAAGCCTCATCCTCGGACCAGAAACCTCACACCATCAAGAGTCCGACAGGAGAAGTCGACTTTGTTTCAACCATAACGTGTGTTCAAAAAAAAATTCAGACAAAATTTAATTTACTGTCAAAGGTTCTTGTGTCGTGTTCCCTTTGGCTCCTCGATATAGATTGAGTTAAATTGTTGTCACTAGGTATACGGAGGCATGGATTTGTCATGACCAACAAAATGGAATTGTTTGTTTTATCTACATGAACAAGATCATCTTTTCTGTACTCACAAGGCCAAGGTAGATTAAACTCATAATACAGATTCCATTTGGCGTAAAGGGCAAAATAGTGGTAAAAGCATTATTAATGGAGTACTTAATCAAGTGCAGTAGTAAATTTTCTCAACACTGCATTTAACATGGTAGCTTTATGGCAACTGAAAGGCTTATGTTGCTGAACGGTTTTTGTTATACCTCTTTTAAGAATCTTAATCCGTACCACGTGACGAAGCAATACGTTTGGATGTTGACCCAAATATCATGTTACTGACACTGACCTCGAGCATTGACTCATCCTGTCACGTGATAGATATTGACTCGTCTGCTAGAAAACAAGATGGCGTCTGGTACAAAGGGTGCTTGTTTTGTCAAATTGACCTCGTCAAGAGTTTTCATTCGTTTCGTTACACCGAAATACACTTAAAAGGTAATGAAGCCTTTATATAGTCCTTGATTTCCTTAAAGTGATCTAGCTGTGAACCATAAACCATCTTGTTTTCAATATTCAATTGTGACAAGTCGATATTATTCATGGAACTTTAATCAAGGTTAGAGTCAGTCACGTGATTCGGGGATCTACATTGAAATGTATTGTTTCGTCACGTGGTACGGATGAACCAATGAAATTGCAAGTTTCTTAATGGAGGTATAACAATTGATGGTATTTTGTGGTTTCAGGCGGGATTCACCAAGCTGGAACACTCCCGTGAGACTCCGGGGTTTGGGTTCATGCATCAGACTTCGGGTAAATGATGACACAAAGTCTTGTGGAGAATATAATGAATTCAATGAATAACCAACGATAAAACAGTTTACACAATATTAAATAAACAGACTCACCAATCATACTGAAGAAAGCATCTTTTCTCAAATATCTATTAACTAAATATACCTACCTCTAAATCTACCCATTCTCAAACCAAGTTTTCCCCAAGTACGTTTGTGAGTGAGCGAGTATGGTTTTACGCCACTGAATGCTGCAGTACCAGGTCCTTATATACCACTATGGCTGACGGCCATTAGCCAACAATATTATGATTCGCAGACCATAAATCATGACGCGCGGCAAATACAACGTGATAAACACGCGGCTCGGGCACTCAAGCAGGAAAACACCAAAAGACCCAATGACCCTGGAGGACTATTTACGGCCAACACGTAATCGTAGTGAGTGAGTGAGTGAGTATGGTTTTACGCCGCTTTTAGCAATATTCCAGCAATATCACTGCGGGGGACACCAGAAATGGGCTTCACACATTGTACCCATGTCGGGAATCGAACTCGGGTCTTCGGCGTGACAAGCGAACGCTTTAACCACTAGGCTATCCGACCGCCCCCGTAATTATAACGACAAGTGACTACAACATACATACACATTCCGTACTTATATCAAATTTATAGGATGATTCAAATTCTGTTTAAAATTAACCAACGGATGCCCCTGGCCGAATTCAATTCCCTACCCTTGGTCCCTAAATAACGCGATTTGCTACACCCAATGTGTTTATATACATAGTTTCATCCAATGATCGAGACTGGTTATTATCTGTCATTGACGTTTTATATCTGCGCAAATGATAAACATCCATCTGGCAATTTTACTGACGATAGTAGCTCTATGTGCAACTTTTGTCAAGTAATACATCTGCTGTTGTCTCCTTAATCTCGTAGTTGGTAAGTGTTTCATCAAGTGCTGGTCGCCATTCCTTCCTAGGCTTTGTAGTATTGATCAGCCTCTGAAGAGTAATTATCAAAGATATCAAAGCTTTGTATTGTCTTCATTTTAACCTTAAAATAGACCCCTTTCGATTCAACTTAAATCAAGATTTACTCACATGAGCTACAGAACAATAATTTTCCTTACCTCTTTTAAAGTGGTACCTTGTTCCTTCCAAATGGCAAACGCCATTCCAAATGGAATCGGAAGAACGGGGCACGTGGCGATGATCCATCCAATACTTTGAGCCCATGCCGGATAGCCTGTCCCACCAAGTGTGACTGGCGAAAAGTTTATGAGTCCTGCTATCAGCAACGTCTGTCATGGAAAATTCAAATTTAAATAAATGTACGATATGGGATATTACTGGAATGTCAGAATTGCATCACAAGAAGGAGGGTTTTGTATTACGTCATGTACTCTTCACCAAGATGGGGGACACGGGTGTTCCAATCGTTTAAGGCGCAACGATTCGCTGTGCAGAGTTGCGTCCCTTGGGCACGCCAGAAACCTATGATTGTAGGTTCGAATCCCGGTTCCCCCCGATTATGTTTCTAGGTTTGTCAGCACCATACCCGTGCTCGTGGGTTTCACCGAAGTGGTAAACGTCTGAGACCTGCATCACTTCGGGCTTTCCTCCCACATTAAGCTGACACGCCGTGATACAACTTGAAAACTGTTAAAAGCGGCGTTAAACCCAACTTACTCACTCACTCACTTCACCAAGATAATGTTTCTTGGTTTGCCAGAACCATCCTGTGCCCATTGGTTCTAAGCCAATCATTCCTAAGCTAAGTCCTGGATCAGGTCGGGCGTTCCACCTACAAAATGCTAACAGGCTGCGATACTTCGGAAAAACTGCTCACAGAGACGTTGTTCCAAACTCACTCACCCACTCACTCAGTTATTTACTTCTAAATTTGTTATGGGGCGGTCGGGTTGCTTTGTGGTTAAAGCGTTCGCTCGTCACGCCGAAGACCCGGGTTCGATTCCCGACATGGGTGCAATGTGTGAAGCCCATTTCTAGTGTCCCCCGCCGTGATATTGCTGGAATATTGCTAAAAGCGGCGTAAAACCACACTCACTCACTCACTCCATTTGTAACAATTAAAATAAATGGCAACTCACAAAGACTAACAGGGGAGTAACGACGAGCCACATGGGCTTCCATACAGGAGACACTCGATAGCCAATCATCATCGTCAGATCATCATACAGGCGATTTACACCTGTGTCAGAAGATAACAACGGTTAAGAACATATTCTGATCAAGTAACGTGTAAGCGTGTGAGGTTATGACAACATCATGCTTTGGTTCATTTCCTAGCCATCAAAATTTGCCTTCTTTTGTATGTCAGAGAATCCATGTGAACAGATCTGCGGGCAATAATACAATGAAAGTATATACAGTAAACTACGGTTATAACGAACACGCTTATAACGAACTAACGGATATAACGAACTAACTTTTTAGTCCCGACTATATGCTGTAGTTATGCTGTATATATGCTTCTAACGAATTACGGTTATAACGAACTAAAATTAGTAGTCCCTTGAGTTTGTTATAACCGTAGTTTACTGTATAGCGGTATATATAAGGGAAACTAACATTTTTGATATAACAAGACTGGGAGTCTTGGTTTACATAGAACTACACAAAACACGCAACTGGCTTCATGTAGAAAGCTGTCTTACCATATATCCACGCTAGAACCAACATTTCCGACATCGCCAGCACCATGACTGAGATACTCCCGATGTACCAGTCCATCAGTGTCAACACGTAGATACCTCCCTGGACGGAACATTGTTAACGTTGTATATGGTTGGTATTATAATCCACAGTTTGATTACTGACACGTAAGAATAACATCAACGAATACTTTCCCGCGTTTTGGGATGTAACATGTGAAAATGTTTCCCCCGAATGAAGGGATGTCTGTGTCTGTGACATTGCTCAACTGAATTAATAATTCTCTTGAAGGATGAACATAGCTCACCTGAGTGAAGGGATTTTCATGTAATTGTGAATATAGCTCACCTGAGTGACCTGATGTTTGTGTAGGTGTGGATATATCTAAACTGAATGTAGGAATGTTCGTGTAGGGTTAGACATAGCTCACCTGAGTGAAGGGATGTTCATGTAGGGTTGGACATAGCTCACCTGAGTGAAGGGAACTTCGTGTAGGGTTGGACATAGCTCACCTGAGTGAAGGGAACTTCGTGTAGGGTTGGACATAGCTCACCTGAGTGAAAGGATGTTCGTGTAGGGTTGGACATAGCTCACCTGAGTGAAGGGAACTTCGTGTGGGGTTGGACATAGCTCACCTGAGTGAAAGGATGTTCGTGTAGGGTTGGACATAGATCACCTGAGTGAAAGGATGTTCCTGTAGGTGTGGATATATCTCAACTGAATGTAGGGATGTTCGTGTAAGGTTTGACATAGCTCACCTGAGTGAAGGGATGTCCATGTAGGGTTGGACATAGCTCGTCTGGGTGAAGGAATGTTCGTGTAGGGTTTGACATAGCTCACCTGAGTGAAGGGACCTTCGTGTAGGGTTGGGCATAGCTCACCTGAGTGAAGGGATATTCGTGTAGGGTTGGACATAGCTCACCTGAGTGACACAGGAAAATCCCAGGAGAAAGCCTACACCGCATACTATAGCTGTTATAGGTAACTTTCGATGTCCTAGAGATCTTGGGAAGGCGTCTGTGATGGCACAGACTATCGTCTGAACGTGAACGAACTGAAGCATGAAAAGAGTTAATAAACTTAATATATAAACTTGTTGAAATGTTAATCAGGGTCATGCACGTTAAGGTGATCTCAGTGTCGTTACTATAGTTGAAGTAAAAGGATCGAGTACTCTAATCACGTCTCATGCTCAAGGTTTTCGGGGCGGTCGGGTAGCCTAGTGGTTAAAGCGTTCGCTCGTCACGCCGAAGACCCGGGTTCGATTCCCGACATGGGAGCAATGTGTGAAGCCCATTTCTGGTGTCCCCCGCCGTGATATTGCTGGAATATTGCTAAAAGCGACGTAAAACCATACTCAATCAAGGTTTTCATGTCACCAACATTCTTTCAAATATAAAGGCAAACGTTATTGTAACGTGAATATTTGTTATGTGAATGGCTGACATGGTGCTGATGCGACTCACTCACCACAATTCAACACATGTCAAAACTATGTTGAAGAATCTTGAATCATAAAACGCTCAGGTACTATCCATTTTGATGGCCCGTTAACGCTCATCTATGTCTGTCTTATAGTTAAGTGTTTGTAGACCTCCATCATCAATGGAGTTAACCGACCAGTTCTCATGATAAGGCACAGACTCAGCTCGCTGATTGAAAAGCAAAGCCCAATCTTGATGTCTGGGCGTGTCAAGCGTGTTCCTGTGTTAACTTCTATTTTCGTTTTCTGGAAATCAATGGAGTGTCTTAGAATCTACCTGACTGTCCATACCGACGAGGAACAGCATCAGGAAGAACAGAACGGACCACAGCTGAGACACCGGCATTGTCGCCACAGCGTCGGGGTAGACCAAAAATGCCAGACCAGGACCTGCGGTCAATAACACATCTACCATCTGAGGTGAGGTGAGGTGAAATGGGGTTTAACGTCGCGTCCAAGATTATTGCACATATATAGCGACGTGCATGTACGTGTGTGTGTTTGTGTGGCTGCTTGTACTAGTCCGGACTGATGCCGATTTATAGTGCTAGCTCACTGAGATACCATGTCGCAGTTTAACATGAATACCCCACACAGACACAGTATACTGACTCCGAGCCGACCAGTCCTTGTTTTAGCCCCTTAATGCCGAATGCCAGACAGGGTAACAACAATTACCATCTATTAACGTCTTTTGGTATGACGCGGCCGGGGATCGAACCCCGGACCTTCCGCTATCCATGCGGACGCTCTACCACTAGACCATGGAGGCGGTCTCCACCATCTGATTGCAGTTGAACAGTTAGTCACGTTTTTATGACGAAGGTTCGTGTTGCATTTGGGGGCGGTCGGGTAGTCTAGTGGTTAAAGCGTGCGCTCGTCCCGACGAAGACCCGGGTTCGAATCCCGACATGGGTACAATGTGTGAAGCCCATTTCTGGTGTCCCCCGCCGTGATATTGCTGGAATATTGCTAAAAGCGGCGTAAAACCATACTCACTCACTCACTCGTGTTGCATTTGAGAGATATTGTCATGATGGTTTATGTTCCATAGACATCACCATAAACATGTCGAAACAAACTCTCTCTCCAATACTGTTTATTGCACCTGCTCGTGGTGATGTTAGGCACACTGGGAAACATTATTACCAACCCATCACATGTCATCAAACTGTTATTGGCTGTAATCTACAATTACACCGATTTATCGTAACAAATCATATTGTAGTTATACGCATTGTTCAAAACGTCAATCCAAGAGAACAATCAGTCTCGACTATCAGCCGTAACAGATATCTGTGGGTGCAAAAGGGAAAACAGTGTTAGCAACTTGCTATGAACATGGAACACTCAAATATGCAACGTGCAGATGGAGTGAGCTGGGTGGTGGTCTGTTCACGTTAATGACTTTTTCAGCTATACAATTCTTCATGCATGTTTATGCGACCATGCTACGAGGGAAGTGTGTCTGACTAGTCTTGGCTGTACATTTGCGAAATGGCTTACAATCGAAACTGGTTATTGTCTGCCGTTGACTTTAGGTCTTTGGTGTTAGTGACCAATGCAATACAATATTTTATGTTGTAACGTAGCGTACAGGCTATGCCTTATTTAAACTTCTAAAAAAATAGTATCATGAGATGAACCATGACCTTTTTTGTTCCAATATTATTGCTGTTGCGGTATTTTTGCTTCTTTATGTTATGGATCACACGTACCTTCTTTGACAACAGCGGAGATGGGCGGGTTGGATTGGTTGGCCATGTAGCCCAGGAACACGAAGATGATGAATCCTGCAAACAAGCTGGTGAGGCAATTCACCACTGGGATCACTAGAGCGTCTCTAGAAGGAAAAATGAAACCAATGTAGAAACACGGACCAAGATGTACCTTGTTTGTGCAGCGCGTAGTGATATTATATCATCAACCATCGATGTTGTATGTCTTAAGGAAAATTAAAGTTATTAAGGTATCATATAAATTTGTTATGTTGGTTGGTTGAAGGGATGTTCGTGTAGGGTTTGAAATAGCTCAGCTGAGTGAAGGGATGTCCATGTAGGGTTTGAAATAGCTCACCTGAGTGAAGGGATGTCCATGTAGGGTTTGAAATAGCTCACCTGAGTGAAGGGATGATCGTGTAGGGTTGGACATAGCTCACCTGAGTGAAGGGATGTCCATGTAGGGTTGGACATAGCTCACCTGAGTGAAGGGATGTTCGTGAAGGGTTGGACATAGCTCACCTGAGTGAAGGGATGTCCATGAAGGGTTTGAAATAGCTCACCTGAGTGAAGGGATGTTCGTGTAGGGTTGGACATAGCTCACCTGAGTGAAGGGATGTCCATGTAGGGATTGACATAGCTCACCTGAGTGAAGGGATGTTCGTGTAGGGTTGGACATAGCTCACCTGAGTGAAGGGATGTCCATGTAGGGTTGGACATAGCTCACCTGAGTAATGGGGTATTCGTGTAGGGTTGGACATAGCTCACCTGAGTGACACAGGAAAATCCCAGGAGAAAGCCTACACCACATACGATAGCTGTTATAGGTAACTTTCGATGTCCTAGAGATCTTGGGAAGGCGTCTGTGATGGCACAGACTATCGTCTGAACGTGAACGAACTGAAGCATGAAAAGAGTTAAAAACCTTAATATATAAACTTGTTGAAATGTTATTCAGGGTCATGCACGTTAAGGTGATCTCATTGTCGTTATTATAGTTGAAGTAAAAGGATCGAGTGCTCTAATCACGTCTCATGCTCAAGGTTTTCGGGGCGGTCGGGTAGCCTAGTGGTTAAAGCGTTCGCTCGTCACGCCGAAGACCCGGGTTCGATTCCCGACATGGGAGCAATGTGTGAAGCCCATTTCTGGTGTCCCCCGCCGTGATATTGCTGGAATATTGCTAAAAGCGGCGTAAAACCATACTCAATCAAGGTTTTCATGTCACCAACATTCTTTCAAATATAAAGGCAAACGTTATTGTAACGTGAATATTTGTTATGTGAATGGCTGACATGGTGCTGATGCGACTCACTCACCACAATTCAACACATGTCAAAACTATGTTGAAGAATCTTGAATCATAAAACGCTCAGGTACTATCCATTTTGATGGCCCGTTAACGCTCATCTATGTCTGTCTTATAGTTAAGTGTTTGTAGACCTCCATCATCAATGGAGTTAACCGACCAGTTCTCATGATAAGGCACAGACTCAGCTCGCTGATTGAAAAGCAAAGCCAAATCTTGATGTCTGGGCGTGTCAAGCGTGTTCCTATGTTAACTTCTATTTTCGTTTTCTGGAAATCAATGGAGTGTCTTAGAATCTACCTGACTGTCCATACCGACGAGGAACAGCATCAGGAAGAACAGAACGGACCACAGCTGAGACACCGGCATTGTCGCCACAGCGTCGGGGTAGACCAAAAATGCCAGACCAGGACCTGCGGTCAATAACACATCTACCATCTGAGGTGAGGTGAGGTGAGGTGAAATGGGGTTTAACGTCGCGTCCAAGATTATTGCACATATATAGCGACGTGCATGTACGTGTGTGTGTTTGTGTGGCTGCTTGTACTAGTCCGGACTGATGCCGATTTATAGTGCTAGCTCACTGAGATACCATGTCGCAGTTTAACATGAATACCCCACACAGACACAGACTCCGAGCCGACCAGTCCTTGTTTTAGCCCCTTAATGCCGAATGCCAGACAGGGTAACAACAATTACCATCTATTAACGTCTTTTGGTATGACGCGGCCGGGGATCGAACCCCGGACCTTCCGCTATCCATGCGGACGCTCTACCACTAGACCATGGAGGCGGTCTCCACCATCTGATTGCAGTTGAACAGTTAGTCACGTTTTTATGACGAAGGTTCGTGTTGCATTTGGGGGCGGTCGGGTAGTCTAGTGGTTAAAGCGTGCGCTCGTCCCGACGAAGACCCGGGTTCGAATCCCGACATGGGTACAATGTGTGAAGCCCATTTCTGGTGTCCCCCGCCGTGATATTGCTGGAATATTGCTAAAAGCGGCGTAAAACCATACTCACTCACTCACTCGTGTTGCATTTGAGAGATATTGTCATGATGGTTTATGTTCCATAGACATCACCATAAACATGTCGAAACAAACTCTCTCTCCAATACTGTTTATTGCACCTGCTCGTGGTGATGTTAGGCACACTGGGAAACATTATTACCAACCCATCACATGTCATCAAACTGTTATTGGCTGTAATCTACAATTACACCGATTTATCGTAACAAATCATATTGTAGTTATACGCATTGTTCAAAACGTCAATCCAAGAGAACAATCAGTCTCGACTATCTGCCGTAACAGATATCTGTGGGTGCAAAAAGGAAAACAGTGTTAGCAACTTGCTATGAACATGGAACACTCAAATATGCAACGTGCAGATGGAGTGAGCTGGGTGGTGGTCTGTTCACGTTAATGACTTTTTCAGCTATACAATTCTTCATGCATGTTTATGCGACCATGCTACGAGGGAAGTGTGTCTGACTAGTCTTGGCTGTACATTTGCGAAATGGCTTACAATCGAAACTGGTTATTGTCTGCCGTTGACTTTAGGTCTTTGGTGTTAGTGACCAATGCAATACAATATTTTATGTTGTAACGTAGCGTACAGGCTATGCCTTATTTAAACTTCTAAAAAAATAGTATCATGAGATGAACCATGACCTTTTTTGTTCCAATATTATTGCTGTTGCGGTATTTTTGCTTCTTTATGTTATGGATCACACGTACCTTCTTTGACAACAGCGGAGATGGGCGGGTTGGATTGGTTGGCCATGTAGCCCAGGAACACGAAGATGATGAATCCTGCAAACAAGCTGGTGAGGCAATTCACCACTGGGATCACTAGAGCGTCTCTAGAAGGAAAAATGAAACCAATGTAGAAACACGGACCAAGATGTACCTTGTTTGTGCAGCGCGTAGTGATATTATATCATCAACCATCGATGTTGTATGTCTTAAGGAAAATTAAAGTTATTAAGGTATCATATAAATTTGTTATGTTGGTTGGTTGGTTGGTTTGTTGTTTAACGCCGTACTAAGCAATATTCCAGCTATATGACGGTGGTATGTAAATAATCGAGTTTGGACCAGACAATCTAGTGATTGATATCATAAGCATCGATCCACGCAATTGGGATAGATGACCGTGCATCAACCAAGTCAGCGAGCCTGACCACCCGATCCCGTTAGTCGCCTTTAACGACAAGCATAGTCGTCTTTTTACGGCAAGTATGGGTTGCTGAAGACCTATTCTAACCCGGAATCTTCACGGGTGCAAACTTCCACAAAAAAATGAATACGATCTACTTCAAGCCTCTTTCCGCTCAAACAATTTGCTGAGATATCATTGAGTTTGAGAGTTGTGACTGAGATGTAATGGACATATTCTCTTGCAAGCTGAAGAATTTCGGAGAACAAGATAACTTAAAAAGCTGTATATCCAAGCAAGGAAACAACTACATAGTTTTGGGTTGGGATGGTTTAAAATACGAAACTCCAAGATGACACAATACACAAGCTGCATATCGTCATCATCAGTGTTCACAAAACGTGTTGATGGTCAATGTGACTGATATGCTGCAATACAGACGTCAACGAAGATGAAACAAAATGAGCACTTATGAAACATAATAGCGAGTGAGTGAGTTTGGTTCTACGCCGCTTTTAGCAATATTACAGCAAAGTCACTGCGGGGGACACCAGAAATGGGCTTCACACATTGTACCCATGTCGGGAATCGAACCCGGGTCTTCGGCGTGACGAGCGAACGCTTTAACCACTACTCGACCGCGCCTGAAACATAATAATGTCCATACCTGTAACAGTTATTGTGGAATCTGTTGTAGCTAGCCAGGGTAGATATTCCTCCCCATCCAATACCCACAGAGAAGAACACCTGGGCAGCGGCATTACGCCATACCTTAAACGCAATGTTAATAACACCTCTGTAGTTCTCAATAGCCCACCTTGTGTACCATGGCAAACATCCTACTGATGATTCGCACTTATTTGCAAAGCAATTTACCAAAGAAAACTTTTGCTTGTTTTTGTCTAGATATTTGTATTATTTCAGTCAAGGGGACGTCTTGGGTGGCAACTTATGTGCACTTTTACTTCACCACATACATGTAATTCATCAAATGGAATTCAAACACAAGAATGACCGCCTCCGTGGTCTAATGGTAGAACGTCCGCATGGAGAGCGGAAGGTCCGGGGTTTGATCCCCGGCCGCGCCATACCAAAAGACGTTAAAAGATGGTACTTGTTGTTACCATGTCTGTCGCTCGGCATTAAGGGGCTTAAACAAGGACTGGTCGGCACGGAGTCAGTATACTGTGTCTGAGTGGGGTATTCATGTTAAACTGCGGCATAGTATCTTAGTGAGCTAGCACTATAAATCGGCATTAGTCCGGACTAGTACAAGCAGCCACACAAACACACACACGTAAAACCCCATTTCACCTCACCTCACCAAACACAAGAAGCATAATGTTTACTCAAAAAGAAAATAACACCTTAATATCCAAAAGCTTTTCCCACTGAGGTATAACATAGTATCTGATTCCTTCCACAGCACCCGGCAGCAGCAATCCACGAATAAGCAGAGCTATGAGAATCAAATACGGAACTGTGGCTGCAACATACACAACCTGCAATAGCATATACATTAATCATCAATGTGCCAAAGACATATATAAATCTTACACCGAGGATCTTACACCGAGGTCTTACAAGGATAGTGCTAATTATATTGGTGTTATATTGGTAATTATTAGGTAGTTAAATGATTAGAACAAACTTCCCAACAAAACTAAATTATAATACATAACAACACATAAAACGAGCAATCGCGCAGTGACTATACCTTGCCCGATGAGTTGACGCCCTATAAGACTGGGGAACACCAACAGCCAGGCTCCCAGTAAACACAGAATTAGCTGCCACCGCATCAGACATAGTTTACACTTCTTGTAATGACAATACCTTGCCCGAGGACTTGATGCCCTTTATAAGACTGAGGAGAACCACCAGCCAGGCTCCAAGTAATCACAGAAGTAGCTGCCACCGCATCAGATATAGTATACACTTATTGTAATGACAATACCTTGCCCGTGGACTTGATGCCCTTTAAAAGACTGAGGAAAACCACCAGCCAGGCTCCCAGTAAACACATGAGTAGCTGCCACCGCATCAGACATAGTTTACACTTATTGTAATGACAATACCTTGCCCGAGGACTTGATGCCTTTTTTTTAAGACTGAGGAACACCGCCAGCCAGGCTCCCAGTAAACACAGAAGTAGCTGCCACCACATCATGATCAGACACAGTATTCACTTATTGTAATGACAATACCTTGCCCGAGGACTTGATGCCCTTTATAAGACTGAGGAACACTATCAACCAGGCTCCCAGTAAACACAGAAGTAGCTGCCACCGGACGCTTCCGGCTTCACCGATTCCTGAGGACATCTGAAGAACGTGATTGCTGAAATGTGCATACAAACAAATACCGTTCAATTACATAAAACGTGTTATTCACTTCACTGGCCACTGCAGCTACATGTACGATAACACCCATCCAGTGTCACGACATGTCAAGAGTATTTACATGGTGTGCGCGCCGGTTTCGACGTTTCCACCTCCATAAAGGCATGTGACGAAGTCAGTTCAGTATGAATAAACCACAAAACCCACTTACTTTATTACCAGCCAATAGGGGATAGTAGTTCACGAGTGGAGAAGACTTTAACTCCTTTTAGGTTTTGAGAAGATATTTTTTGGAAGACATTAGATCTAAGACAGGCCTTTGCATGTGTTTTGTGACGGGTGCCACCGGTGGGCAAGGATGTGGTCTTCTTTTCGCCCGCGTCTGGTATTATCACTGGAGATTTCTAATTGCTATGGACGTGGTTGCCACTTTTTTTCTAAAGTAAAAGAAATCCCAAAAGATTATTCGTTCCTGGATATGTGTAACTATATACCTCATCAACCGGTAATCATTTATGAACTATAATCCCATTTCTCTGATGAGGCTAATGACCACTCCTTCCAATGTGATCTACATGAGGTAGATGTTTTGTTAAATTAACCATGAAAAACACATTGTTGATACATGATATTTGCCTATACATGTCACAAAACATGTTTATGTTGTGACAGACATGAAAAGAACGTGCATTTGGGGCCTGGAATGCCAGGCAAACGTAAGCCTATCGTGAACATACATAAAAATTAATCATAGACAACGTAAATCAAGGCACAGTGAATGATTACCTTATATTTGTAACAGTTTATCCTACCTAAATGCAAGGTTAACAGAATGTGTGCAATAACGAACCTCCAGTATTCTTCAGAAGACGAGACCATTTGGATTGTGCTATTAGTTGACAGAGTTGTGACATTGACGCGGCCTGATGAAGCACTCAAATACGATGATTCATTGGCGAGAAGAGACGAATGTGTTTGATTGGTCGCGCTTTGACACAGGTCAGTGTTCCACTCGTTACCGCAGGTGCTCCAGGGAAGGACTGAACTAAATGACTGCACGAGGTAGTAGAGGGTCCAGGCGAGAATGACGTTGTAGTAGACGCTGACGATAGCGGTGAGGACAACCATGCCATATCCTATGCCTTGAACACAGCGAAATTCAATGTTAGCGATGATAACGACTCACATATATAAATAAAAGCGACAAAGAAGGTTTTCAATAATTATAATAAACCTCTGACAAATGCAAATAGCATATGTTTATGAATCACTATCAACTGGTGATGATACTAGGTATTCGCGAAATGGTGATTGTGTCCTGCCCAATCGGCACCCGTCACAAATACATGTAAAGGCAAGTCAACTGTTCACCTGAAACAAACGGAACATATGGTACAAGTCTAACTGCATCAGTCACTCTTGCTCAGACCGTTGACTGAGTGACAGAGCTAGTTTTAACGTCGCTTTAAACAGTATACCCGTTTTATAACGGCACATTGTAGGAGAAAAGCCCGAACTCATGCATGTCTTAGACAAGAAATACTGCTGACAAGCCTAGAGTCATAATCAGCGGCGTCTTTTCACATCAGTTTGTCATTGTTAATCTCATTATCTGACTTCCAGAACTAATCAGATTAACGTTTATCTGTTTATCAGAAACATGCGCCCATGTCGTTCCAGACATTGCCTGTCTTACCTTGAAACAAAGGGCAGATAATCCACACACGTCCAGGACCGAGGTTGGAATACTGACAGTATAACACTTCCAACAAGATGGCGGGCATTGCGCACACAAACATGGCCACGAAGTAAGGGATGAGGAAGGCGGCTGTGAGGAAGCACATGGTTACAGCACATCAGGTTTTATAGTCCGATTCAAACAATTTGTGAGTACGTTGGGATTTTAACTCCCTACCCGAAAAGAGTGAATATTCCTTTGAAACATATATCCATTATTAACGTCCAGGACACATTGAGAATGTATGTGCCCTGCATGTATTCACCTACGCCATCTCCTATACTCCTTCAAATTTGTCTTCTACCAAATGTCCATAAGTTTAATGTTCTTTTATCTACAACCAACACAAAGCTGATGATTAATATCGCTAAATATCTGTATCAGAGTGAAGAAGAGAGAGCACGTATTTTATCATTGTGACTGTTGCCATAAATATGCTAAACATTTTGTGCAAAGGGTCTGTGCCCTGTACTGTGCTGAATGAAGAATTAATTAATAATATTCAAACCTTGTCTTTTATAAATTAAAATGCTTACCACTTCCACTTTGAAAACAGACGTAGGGGAATCTCCATATGTTGGACAGTCCGACCAAGCAACCGATGATGGATAGGAAATAATCCAGCCAGCTGGACCAGTTCTCTCGCTTTGTCGCCATCTTTGCTTACACCAACAGTAATTCCAAGAACTAATATGGTGTCACTGGATTCAGGGTTCCCTGGCAACAAATTCCAAGGCCAATATCACTGCAGCATCAGCATCACAAGAAGAGTCTGGCAGGAGTTGTTGATTCTGAGACAAAGTAGAATATTCTTTTTAAAAAGTACTATGTTGTTCAAGTAAATTTCCAGTTTTTATCACCAACCAATTGACAATTCTCACAACATTTCCAGTTGAGCTACAGTGCCGTAGCAATACGAATATAAAGAATCAAACATGTTGTTTGTTCGTTGTCTGTTGTACACAAAATGGAGAAAATTGGAGAACAATAACCCCGTCTTTAAAACTTGGAACAGCTTGGAATATGTTTGGTATATAATACCCAACAGTTTTCAACATACACAATCATTGGGTTGAAACGGATATATCGTGGCTATAAAATAGGATGGTATCATTAACCTTAACAAGAAGAGAAATGACCATTCACGTTCGAAGATACATTTACCAGTGAATGTAAATATCGTAACTGATAAATGATTGTCATAGGTGTTGACAATGACATTGATTCAGGTTTAAAGTAGGCATCACGTTTAAGATAAGGTAAATAAACTATGTATGTGTTGTTTGTTACGTTAGGAGATATAATTGTTTCTACAATTACACCGTCCGTGGGGAATACCATATAGCTGGGCCGAAAATGCAATATTGGGTATCCTACTCTGATATTATGAGAGTAAATTTGTTTCAAATCATTTGCAACTGGTAACATCACATGTTAAGAAGTACTTCAAGAGATGTACTGGAACATGTGTTACAAGATTCTAGTGGAATCAGGCACACGTACCTAGAACATATACCGGATTGAAGTGAAGGATTCAGCGAGAACAGGGGGAGGGGGTTTGCTCGTGGGTCATACTAAGTGATAGTGATGTTATGTAATATGTACAAGAAAGCATATTCAAGTATCCAATTGAGTTGATTAGAATATACTTGCGTCAGTGTATTTTATTAACGCATTTGTTAAACACATACAATAAGAGATCAGATACACGCATAGTGCTTTGACTTACAACTATGTCCTCCAGTGGTACGAATGTGCTGGGATCAAGTTACCACAATACCTTCCATGTACATGCACTTACGCTGGACGCATGCCACATGATGACAGCAGATGATTAATATCCACAAGATAAATAAAGAACGGCACATATGTGATTTCAAAAAAGAGAGAAATAAGAACATTAGCACAAATAAATCGCCTCATCTTGTAATTATAAGAGTTCAAGATACCAAACTGCAATCGAGCCTATTTAGTTTCTAACATTTGATTGCGTTTAAACATTTATCTTTCTTGCTTCGATCATATCCACAATGTGATCGAAGAATGTCTTTGCAGCTTAGTATGATTAGGTCCAATTTCGCCTACAGTCACTTTTGAGAAATAGTGATGTGGTGTGTAATGTGACAGAGAATCAGTGAGTGAGTGAGTGAGTTTGGTTTTACGCCGCTTTTAGCAATACTCCAGCAATGTCACGGCGGGGGACACCAGAAATGGGCTTCACACATTGTACCATGTCGGGAATCGAAACCGGGTCTTCGGCGTGACGAGCGAACGCTTTAACCACTAGGCTACCCGACCGCCCCTAGAGAATCAAGAAGTCAATATTTTGTAATAACATTGTGTAGAGGATAAGTTAGACACAGCTGTTAATATCAAGATATTAAAAATGCAACTGATCTAAAACAACAAATAGTTATAAGGACTTTTAAAAGAAACTACACAGCCTCCTGAGTGGATTCTGATTGTTGTTCCGTAACACTAGACCACTGATCATACCAAACACTTGCCAAACGCAACAATCAAGTTATTTTTTTAACAGACTTTCTTTATTCAAGATAACATACGAGGAATATAGGCGTTAATCAATGTGTAAACACAGGTTGTACAGGTAAATGTACCACAATGTTACGACAGAATTTTGATGGTTTTATGTGCCGTATGAGCTTCATGGAGTTTGTTTGGACAACAATGGACATTGTTAATTCTGTCTTCGTACCCAGACGATGCGACCCTACGGTGCCCATAATTTCAATCATAGAGTGAGTGAGTGAGTTGGGTTTAACGCCGCTTTTAACAGGATTCCAGTTATATCACGGCGTGTCAGCTTAATGTGGGAGGAGAGCCCGATGTGATGCAGGTCTCAGACGTTTACCACTTCGGTTAAACCCACGAGCACGGGTATAGTGCTGACAAACCTAGAAACATAATCGGGGCGAACCGGGATTCGAACCCACAATCATATATTTCTGGCGTGTCCAAAGGACGCAACTTAGACGACTGGGCCACCCGTGCCCCTTCGTGTCAAAGCATATCATTCAAGCCAGAACTTGTATCACTTCAGTACGGTTTATGCATATTCATTAACAGTTAACAATTATAAGAGTAAGTTCAAAAGGTTCAAGGGAAAATGTTCGTTGATGACATTACATCCATTATCAGAAATTTGTTTCGTCGTTATTCGTCTATGAGTGAGTGAGTGAATGACTATGGTTTTACGCCGCTTTTAGCAATATTCCAGCAATATCACGGCGGGGGACACCAGAAATGGGCTATTCGTCTATGATACCTCGATTGTTTTTGTGTTAGTTCCTCAAAAACATTGATATTTATTGATTCATAAATATAAGAGAGTGTCACTATTCACAGTTTATATGTTTAATTGTGTTATTTATGGCACATCACACCATGTTTGTACATTCAGGTATGCTCGCATGCTGAGAGGAGAAACGGGAGAGAGAGAGACAGACAAAGACAGACAGAGCGATAGTGGTTGGTTGGTTTGTTGTTTAACGCCACACTCAGCAATATTCCAGCTATATGACGGCGGTCTCTAAATAATCGAGTCTGGACAAGACAATCCAGTGATTGACACCATGAGTTCGATCCACGCAATTGGGATCGATAACATGCATCAACCAAGTCAGCGAGCCTGACCACCCGATCCCGTAGGTCGCCTCTTATGGCAAGCAAGAATGTTATGCAGAGCGACAGTGAGTAAGATAGAGAAAGGAGGAAGGGGAGAGCAGAAAGTGGCACAGAGAGAGTATCTGCGAGCTGTTTCAAAATTACCTTGTTTTACACAGTAGACATCAGCCTTCATAGTCTCCCCATCCGTTTGAAACAAGCTGCTCCCATCAACATATAGGGTACGTCTGTCAATGGGTCTAGCTCGACGCTGTGTTATGTATGCAATCCTAGCAGGGACAGTGTCGCATGGACGCGCTTTGGTAAAGTTTGACACAGTTTGCTTGTATTTGTGAGGGCGACAATGCGACAACCATGTCCCTTCTAGGGTTCCATAGTTATCACAGTTTCTTGTCTTATGCTTTATATGTATATATTTAGCTTCCATTTCATGAGAGAGACTTCCTGTTTGAATTTAATACATGTCAATGCAGGTGTCTTCTGTATGCTCGCAGTGTTCAGGTATTTCGATGAATGTGGGTTGATTGTAGGTATACACTGAGGGACTATACAGTCATGGTGAACCTTTTCAAGTGTAATTGAAAAGACACAACTGTCAGATAAAACTCGGTATTTCGAGTAGCTTTGTGTTGCAGTCAAGTCGTGCCACACGCGAGGTGATTAAACTATGACTGTTTGTGGTTTGTTGTTTAACGCCGCACTCAGCAATATTCCAGCTATATGACGGCGGTCTGTAAATAATCGAGTCTGGACCAGACAATGATTTATATCATAAACATCGATCCACGCGATTGGGATGGATGACATGCATCAACCAAGTCAGCGAGGCTGACCACCCGATCCCGTTAGTCGCCTTTTACGACAAGCATAGTCGCCTTTTTACGGCACATCATGGGTTGCTGAAGACCTATTCTAACCCGGAATCTTCACGGGTCTTGAATGTTTTTTAGGTGAGGAGAGTTCAGTTATGGCATGAAGTACTAAAATGCTATCATAAGGGTACATTCTTACGGTTAGTTCAAACTATTCTTGCAAATATAAAATCATGTGTCATTGAATGGTGTTGAATGAGATTATTTCCCGTGTTATTGAGGCGTACGGCAAGGGGACAATCTATCACCTTGTCTATTTTGTCTCTTTATCAATAATCTTGAAAAAATGCCTTATGAAAGACGGATGAACGAGTGTTAAAATTAGCGATGTGAACGATGTGCATGTACATTTATGTGTCTGTTTCTTACCCCCTCTGTATGCTGATGAAACTGCCCTCATTGTTGATTCTGCAGGCATTGAAACTTTGGCTGTTTTAATTAATAACAACACCAAACAATCCAAACGCCAAAGCCGTATATCTCACATGACCGTACCCCTTACTGTACCTTGTGTGAGATCAACATGTCCGAACGTCTTTTTCCTTTAGGGTTAATTTTAAACATGACCGGTAACATTCTGAATATATATGGCTGTCCTTTATCGTGTTGTGCATGACGTGACAAATTGTTTTATAGGTATTACTTACGTAGGTGAAACGTTCATCAGCCATCAAATCAGACATTTCACCAACTGTCCTAATCACAACATCAACTGGGACAACTCCAAATCCTCTCCAACAACCTCAATGATTTCAACAAAAGAAAACTAACAGAAGCAGTCCACATTCGCCGCCACAAGCCATCAATCAACAGAGATCAAGGCTACATTGTATATCATCCCATCCACCTTCTATGAACTCATCAAGCAATAATCACTTACCCTGTTTTATTGGCTTCCACCTATGTGTTCTCTGACCATCATGATGTGACAGTATTATCCTTCTGTTGTCAACACTTACTCATATTATCCCACTCATGTATGCAATTGTTGTTACTGTTAATCCTCCACCTACTATATATATTCTGTACAAAGTCCCTCATTCAGTCTTGCTTGACAACGGTATAAGGATCTATACCGAAACGTCGCTTTTTACAGTTTTAAAGAAGTTGTTATCCATAAAATTGTGTCTACCTTGTCATACATATACAGTAATATTGGTAGTTCTAGAAGTTGTAGCAGCAGTAGACGCTCACTACGGATTAAGCATCAAAGGAGACTGGTAATGCAAGCGAATATTTTTGGACAACTGGTAGACGTCATACGAGACGTTACGATACCCTTTAGCTCGGTTAAATCTATAAGTAATCCAGGTCTGGATTGAAAACACAATATGCTTATTTATGACAGACTTTAGACAAATGAAGACGCTGTATGTGCTCAAACTTAATTTTAATAAATCTAAGTTCTTTATTCCCATCGATAGATACTGAGAGTGTGTAGGTTAGCTACTATGTAAGCCAACAGAAAGTAGGCGCCCCTAAAGCAAGACAATCTGTCACTGTGTCTGCTCAAGCATTGGTCTTTTTCAATCTTACACTTTATTCGCGTACGGCTATTACATAACTCAACATGAAGTGTACACTTTGAAAAGTTTCGTTCTCACTCGTTGTACGTCACACTGTGTCACAAGTACTAAAAAAACACGAGTTACGGTCGGGTAGAGAGTACAGTGTTCCCTCGTTATTGCGCCCTTCAATACAGCGCTAACTCGGTTATAGCGCGCGGTAAAGCATGGCTCCCAAAATTTACTAACATTTTCAATAAAGTCAAGTATTCCAATGACACGATGTTTTCCCCCATCTCAGAAAACATTATCACCGCGATCACGTAATACCGGAAATGCCAGTCAACAAATCCAAACTGAAATACGAAATTTAATCCTATTATTACAATATCTGGTGATATTAAAAAAATGTTCATTGGACATTATCTGGACTAATGTTTGCAATAAATATTTTTTTAATTATATTCAAAATTTCATTCAATAATTATAATTATGTTAAAATTATTTTGGCGAAATCGTATACGAAGTGATCGGTAGATCGCAGAACTCACCGTTATTAACAGCAACCACGGTCAGATTACCGCTATTGACGCATTGAAATGAAATTTAGTTGCAAGAGAATGGATACACATATCATAAATGCCGTACCATGACCCGCTAAAAGTCATATTTGAGGAAGTTTGACGATTAAATGTCAACATAACGTTTTCACAATCGAAATACATGTAGCGCGGGAAGTCCCTACGGTGACTGGTCAAAATCGTTCCATACGTCAAAAAATATCCTGCATACAATCTGCACCAAAGTGCTACACTTGTGTGTGCATAAGACGTCAACGCCAGACAACGAGAATTGAGAGGCCTGGCTCGAGCAGTTTCAAACTGGTGCTGACTCAGCATAATTGCTAAATGCTATTGAGCTTAAGCTGAAACTTAGCTACTTCAGTTCATAGAGCGTGCAAGGTCATATATTAGCGGTGAACATTATCTAAATTGATTGATAACAGCGGGTGTTCCCGAAAAGGATAAGAATGCCCTGCTCCACAGGTAAAACTAGCCATTAAAGTAATTTGCCTGACCTGGAACTCCTGCCATACGACAGCAGCCCGTAAACAATCGAATTCTGACCGCGTCATACCAAAATACGTTGAAAGATGGTACTTGTTGTTACCCTGTCTTGCGCTCGGCATTGAGGGGCTAAAACAAGGACTGGTCGGCTCGGAGTCAGTATACTGTGTCTGAGTGGGGTATTCATGTTAAACTGCGGCATGGTATCTTAGTGAGCTAGCACTATAAATCGGCATCAGTCCGGACTAGTACAAGCAGCCACACAAACACACACACGCACATGCACGTCGCTATATAAGTGCAATAATCTAGGATGCGACATTAAACCCAATTTCACCTCACCTCAAAATGGTTTCACTATGTTTAACTTTAAACGAGTACATAGAAAGGTGCTCATAGATCGTCAGGCCTGTCAGGAGATCTGTCATAGCTAAGTTAATCTACATGACGGAGAGGGGTTTTGTACAGTACCAGGGGAAGGAAATAAAAGGAAAAATTCCAAATCATAGAACAATTGCCGGAGGAAATCCGACAATACCGAAGGATACTCTAATGCCTCTACTCGGAGATGTGAGGAACAAAGGTCAGAGAGCTTCAATGTCAGATGATAAATTGTATATCTAGAATGCATTGCATACTGGCCATTCACCGCCACCCTACAGAGTGGCCCAGAACAGACGACCGGAAGACAGCAGATTGATGCTCTCATAGAAACACACGGGTGGTCGGGGTAGCGAGGCCTGCCACACACTATCTCAGGATTGGAACATTGGAGAGAATTCCCCAATTTTTAGGACCAAACTTGACACACCAAAGAATCACAGACAGTCATAATCTTCAAGTACTGTGAGTACATGCCCAAAGCTGACGCTTAGATAACGACAGTAACTCAGTATTGTGTGTTCCCCGCATGCGGTGCGAAGAAGAGTTGCTATAAATTCTTCTCTCACACAAACCAAAGAAAACCAAGCAATTTGTAATCACGTGGATCACGTTTAACTGACAACTTTAAGTCTATGGTTAAATCTAAAGAGATAAACTTACCCTCACAAAGCAAAGTAGCTTCCAGCAGCACATTTGTTGGTGAGAATCAAATCACGACATTAGTGTCACTGAATGACTGAATAACCACTTGTTATTCTCGTCAGGTAGGTTAATGTTAATCCATCAAACCTCGTTGATGTAGGTCATGAGCATTGTATTACCAATGCTCAGAATATTATAAACACTACTGATTATGTACATGTAAATAGTGACCAAAATTTGGACAACAATGTCCTCGTCATTACAGATCTAGACTCTGTGCGTGACAAGCCAAATCACGATGGTGCCAGTACTGATCCGTGCAATACCTTCCGGCATGCAATGTTGATTTTCAAAGAAGTCACCGTAGTATCAGTGATGATAGTACTAACTTAATTGACCGCCTCCGTGGCCTAGTGGTAGAGCGGTAGTGGTACAGCGGAAGGTCCGGGTTTCAATCCCCGGCCGCGTCATGTCAAAAGACGTTAAACGATGGTACTTGTTGTTACCCTGTCTGGCGCACGGCATAGAGGAACTAAAACAAGGACTGGTCGGCTCGGAGTCAGTATTCTGTGTCTGAATGGGGTATTCATGTTAAACTGGGGCATGGTATCTCAGTGAGCTAGCATTATAAATCGGCATTAGTCCGGACTAGTACAAGCAGCCACACACACACACACACACACACACACACACACACACACACACACACACACACACACACACACACACGCGCGCGCTATTTAAGTACAAAAAATCTTGGACGCGACGTAATACCCCAATTCACCTCACCTCACTAAATTAATCACTGACAGTATAACTGACGGTGAAAATGGACTTGATGTTGTTCGTCTCGCAAGTCTTAGTGTATGTGGTCTCAGAAGACGGCTTGAATTCCCCGAATTTGGAAATCTTATTCACACTAATGACATAATAGGCTTTCAAGAAACGATAATTTGCATATGATCCTATACATATAGGATCATATGCAAATTGAAGCTAAAAGCTGTTTTTGCAATATAGAACAGCGGAAGGAAGAAGATCAGGAGGTATTGGCCTTACGGGATAGGATCATTATTATAAATACATCACTCAAGTTGAAGAGGTAAATTATTTCTGTATGTGGTTTAAATTATTAAGATCCATGTTTGGAATTGACAGTGATGTGTATTTAGGAGTGGTGTATCTGCCCCCAGAAGGATCAAATTTCTGTTCGGACGATTTGTTTTACCAACCAGAACGTTCTATACTGTCAATGTTCTCCGCTTCTTTAAACTCTGGCTGAACAAGAAACCTAAGCGATAATACAATGTTTGATAAACATATGCTCGAAGAATCATGGTGAAAGGCTTACTGACATTTGTAAAACTTTAAATCTATTTATTTGTTACAGTTTATTTGCAAATGTATGTACTGTCTCCTTGAGAAATCTTGAAATATCAGTCTCCAACTCGATTGTATTATTACAGCATACAAGAAGGAGTCGATAATTTTAAACCAGACGCTAATTTAAGGAATTGTAAATGAACTTGCTCAACCATATTTATACATTCACAATCCCCAACATCGGCACAATACAGTGAGAGTGGTAACACCATAACATCAAATGCTGTAATAATACGATATAGTTTACAAATAATGGCATTTACAAACATTCACCTCTCACCAGTCACGACCGCATTTACACATAACTGGACAATGGTATCATATGTGTGTATTCACAGGGAAGAACTTTGTGGACTTGGCCCTCTACTGCTGAAATGTAACTTGGTTTTATAAAAAGTAATATTGATCTGTTTGTGTGTCAAGTTCCAGATACCGACTCAGTTTACACCTGACGGTAAAGCCTGCTCGTTTGCATCTCTCATCACTGGGATTATATGTGTGCAATATTTCTCGTAACAGAGGACGAGTGAGTGAGTGAGTGAGATGCGTTAATCGCCGCTTTAATCAGTATTCCAGTCATATCACGACGTTTCAGCTTAATGTCGGAGGAAAGCCCGAAGTGGTGCAGATCTTAGACGTTTACCACTTCGGTGAAACCCACGAGCACGGGTATGGTGCTGACAAACCTAGAAACATAATCGGGGTGAACCGGGATTCGAACCTACAATCATAGGTTTCTGGCGTGGTAAACGTCTGAGACCTGCATCACTTCGGGCTTTCCTCCCACATTAAGCTGACACGCTGCGATATAACTGGAATACTGTGAAAAGCGGCGTTAAACACAACAAACTCACTCACTGTAATGTAATCCAAATGTTTGAATATGACCACGTACCCACAGTTCGGGATTATGTATACGGTTCTCCGGAAAACACATGGGTAAAGTGTGATGAGGAAATGATCAACAGAAAACATGTAGATTGTTCAGTTGCACGCAGGTAAATGTTCTATGTTGCAAAAACGAACATACATGTATATCTTTTTTTCTGCTTTGTAAGTTTAAAGTTTTTAAGTAACAAGTTCTTCCGCTTTGTAATGCTTTTGATTATATTAGACATACTTTGTTGAAATGGTTTTATCATGTCGTTGTTGTTTGTTTGTTGTTTAACGCCGAACTCAGCAATATTCCAGCTATATGACGGCGGTCTGTAAAATAATCGAGTCTGGACCAGACAATCCAGTGATTGACATCATGAACATCAACCCACGCAATTGGTTGGTTGGTTGGTTTGTTGTTTAACGCCGCACTCAGCAATATTCCAGCTATATGACGGCGGCCTGTAAATAATCAAGTCTGGAACAGACAATCCAGTGGTTAATATCATGAGCATCGAGCCACGCAATTAGGATCGATGACATGCATCAACCAAGTCAGCGAGCCTGACCAGACGATCCCGTTAGTCGCCTTTTACGACAAGCATAGTCGCCTTTTACGGCAAGCATGGGTTGCTGAAGACCTATTCTAACCCGGAATCTTCACGGGTCCCCACGCAATTGGGATCGATGACATATATCAACCAAGTCAGCGAGCCTGACCGCCCGATCCCGTTAGTCGCCTTTTACGACAAGCATAGTCGCCTTTTACGGCAAGTATGGGTTGCTGAAGCCCTATTCTACCCCGGAATCTTCACGGGTCTGTGGAACGAATGAGGTACTGCAGAAATGTTGTGAAAAGATCGCAAAACCACAAGCACATAAAAGCCTGGAGCCGAACACACCAACATGAGGTGCACTTGCAACAACACCTGTGGGGCTATAAAATCGTTGAACTTTCATTTGCATTTGCAGAATGCGCGAAATACGCAGTATGTCGGAAAGCGCACGTTAAATCCCCTCTGACCTACCATTTACATGCCGTCACATTCTTACAGCAAATGAACTGCGAGAGCATGCCGCGACTGACGGAAGCCTAACACCATGGCCGACTGCAAACAAGAGAATCATCTTCAGCTGAAGCCAGCCTTTTCCACGTAGCACCAAGCACATTTGCGAGACTGTGGTACCGTTTTCAGACACACTGGACAATGTGCCTTATGAAACCTCGGTCAGTGATGATAATGTTTGCAAATTTTGACCAATCGATTAGTATTTTTGTTGATAATGTACATGATATATTAAATATGCATCTAAAATATTTTTTTCTTTTTTGTGTGTGGGTTTGCTTTGGCAGAGCATATTAAACGAAATCCATTGTATTCTGGATCATATGCATAAAGAAGGAATAGAGCACCTTTTGTGCCCTTTTGGATGTCTTCTTCTTGTCTGAATGTCAAATATTTACATTTCACATAGATGTCCTATGAGGAAGTCCATGTACTTGTAGGGGGCACGGGTGGACCAGTCGTATAAGGCGCCGCGATTCGCTGTGCAGAGTTGCGTCCCTTGGGCACGTCAGAAACCTATGATTGTGGGTTCGAATCCAGCTTAGCCCCGATTATGTTTCTAGGTTTGTCAGCACCATACCCGTGCTCGTGGGTTTCACCGAAGTGGTAAACGTCTGAGACCTGCATGACTTCGGGCTTTCTTCCCACATTAAGCTGATATCACTGGAATACTGTTAAAAGCGGTGTTAAATCCAATTCACTCACTCACCATGTACTTGTAAACCATTCGACAAAAAAGAAGCGGAGTAGAATGTGGTTTACGGATTTATTCTAAAAAACTCAGAGGAGATAATATAAATAAAATAGAACTTTAAAAAGAAATACAACATATTTCTTTTTTGCAATATGTGACAATTTCTTGCTTGTTGTCAGGTAGGGGTTAAATATAATAGGAGGTCTGTATTCAGTATACTGTAGTTTGCTAGATAGTTTGCTCTCAGAACGTTTGTTATGGCCTAAATCGGTGACAAATATGCCTATCATGTCCATATAAACTAGTCAGATCTGACAAACACCTTCATGTATAAAGTCAATAGTGATGTTTTGAGCCGATTATTATGGCGTTGCTTGGGGAAACCGATTTAGAACATCTATGAACTCAATCTGCTTGGGTTGGGTATTTTTCATTTGGGGCAGATACTTTGATATTTGACTTGGCGATAATAAAACAGGTGGCTTGGTATGCTTTTATTTTTTTCCTCTTTTGCAAAATCTAGGGTAGGCGGATCTGTAAACCAATTTATTTAAAAAGAAATCACCTGAGGTTAAGAGACCTGCGGTTTCTCCTGCATACTTAACAGTTCCTTAAATTGGAATCCTATTTTGAAGCAAATGAAAAGTGTCAAACACAGGAATGGTAAAATCCCGTGATTAAAATTAATATTGACACGGTAACCTTTGATGTCATCGTGAGTAATTGTAAATGACGCGTTTTATGTTTAAAGAAATGGTTTTACCTGTGTAGGCCTTTACTGGTGATGGGACGTGATAGTCGAGGAAGTGGAGTAAGAGAGTCATTAATGTAACAGCTTTAATATCGCATATTCATCATCCTCCCAATCTTTTAATGCAAAAGTTGGTTGGTTGGTTTGTTGTTTAACGCCACACTCAGCAATATTCCAGCCAAATGACGGCGGTCTGTAAATAATCGAGTCTGGACCAGACAGTCCAGTGATTGATATATCATGAGCATCGATCCACGCAATTGGGATCGATGACATGCATCAACCAAGTCAGCGAGCCTGACCACCCTATCCCGTTAATCGCCTTTTACGACAAGCATAGTCACCTTTTACGGCAAGCATGGGTTGCTGAAGATCTATTCTACCCCGGAATCTTTACGGGTCTGGGGTAGCCAGCCTGAGTGGGAGATACTCCGACGGGCTGCTGTACGAATGCAAGGCCTGGAGTGGTGTACACTGTACACATATTTGAACGATCTGGAAAACTCTACTTGCTGTTCTGTCAGGACTTGATATCTTTAACTAGTAGTTCAATCATTTACTCATCATTTGATAATCATTACAGATATATGTATAATAGTTTCCACCGCCAATAACGATACTTATGTGAGACAAGTGAAATGCCATGTGAATTATAAAAAACCTCAACGGAATTGTTTGGTGTTTTGCAATATCAGAATAGAACCAAGTTCAATTATGTCAATACATTTCATTTGTCAACTTTGCACACACCTATTATAGACGACAAACTTTTCATTTCTCATTTGTCACTTAACTTGATGACCACAGGACGATAATTGTTAAAAAGTGAAAGCAAATGTCATGTGACATTTACTGACAAAACAATATGTGAAATATTGGATTTCCTCGTCGAAAACATCTATGTTAAGTTTAAGGATAAGACATTTGGATATTTCCAAATGAGAGGCATGACGCAATTACCCTTTTTGACTTGTACCATATGTTCCTATGTTTTTCTGGAGAACAATTTACTTGCCGTTGCACGTGTTGGTGATGGTGCGACATGTTGGCCAGGATACGCTGACCGTTTCGTGAACACGTGGTATAATCATTATTTGATAGTGATTCATAAACATATGTTCATGATATAGTCGGCGACTATTTCTAATAGTTATGGAAATTATTTTGTCTTTTTTTTTATTTACACACAACACGTGCCATCACATATGCTTGTCACTGGAGGGGCAGGACTCGCTCACTTTTTTGCGAACACATGGTATAATCACTTGATGTCATCATTTCATAGTGCTTCATAAACACATTATGTAATTGGAATTGTAGCATTGACTGATATTCTAATTCCTCATTGTGGGAACGGGTTGTTCTAAGTTCGATGTGTACAGCAGGTGCACCAAGATTCGCCTATTGTACATGTGTGATAGAATCCTAGTTACGCCCTGATGATTCTTGGTATGTCAGTTCGTTCGTCAGTTATCCGATACTGGGTTAAGTGTATCACCCTTGTGTGTTTTCTGTCGAATGGCATTCTGGAGATGTGGGATAACTCTTATCAGAACGTCTTAACATATTCCTCTTGATTTTTTTGTAACACGCAAATCATTTTTAAAACACTCGGTATGTCTAAATATCAGTTAAATGTGTTTAGAGTGTTTTTTTTTCAGATGTTATTGTCTATTGTATATCAACGCACGTCGAACAGAAGGTCCAGGTACACTCACTATCAATTTAAAAGCCACAAACATAACGTTTTGGTGAACAATTTATTATTGCTTTTATCCTAACAGGACGCTTGTTCAATTATCCGATAATTGGACCATGGCTTTGTGATTTGCATGCCGCTATGTTGGCGTCTGGAATGACGATGAACCCAAAGGAGTGCGGAGGAACTACAATCGTCCCAGTTCCCAAAGCTTTTGGCATAATGTGTGGTATTTGGTTGTTGACAAGTTCCAATGTTTTGCCATTGACCTCTACTTTTCTGAAAAAAGATGTGGCAAAGGTTATTTTGGTATGAAGGTTAAGTTATGATCACACGTTGACCCAACAACCGTTGTATAACCTGTACAGCCACTATTGTATATGTGTACAAGTTTGTAGGTTCAAGTTCGTCTTTAGTTACTTAATATAGTCCTGGCGTGTTTGCCAAGGTGCGTTTTCCACCCGACATTTCGGACCATTACTCATGTTATACACCGTTCGTTTGTCTGGTTCAGATTGAATGCAGCAAACAATCAAATGCTTACCCTCTTCTGTTATATCTGCTACTTCAGAGACAACATATGTCTCACTATTATCCACAGAATTTGACAACAATGCCAAGGAACCAGTTATATAAGAACTGACCCATGGCTTTGTGAAACTTGAACCAAAGAGAACATCCTTGTACTGAATGGTTGAGAGGAAACATATTATATACAAACTTTGACTTCAAGTCTCCTCCCTCAGGAGTCAGCCAGAACATGTCCACGTTTTTGCCGTGCGCCTCTGATATGGCTAGGGTTACGTGGTCTCTATGCATGTTAAGACCATACACAGTGATACTGCCAGGCTTGTAGTGGTACACGCTGGAACATAAACATATAATGTGATAACATTAAAAGCGAATGCAAGAGAAAAATCTTTCGAAATCTAGCCATTTGATTTGACACGACCAGTGCTTGTCATTGAAGAAGTGAGTGAGTGAGTATGAGTTTACACCTCTTTTAGCAATATTCCATCAATATGACGGTGGTGGATAGCAGAAATGGACTTCACACATTTTAGCCATATGGGTAATCGAACTCGGGTCTTTGGCGTGACGGGCGAACGCTTTAACCATGACGTTTCCATGGTTGGTAATGGTTGATGTAACGTCACATCTCGTCACGTTGCATTTGCTCTCTTCACACTTGCCGTTACCATACTGAGATTACCTTGTGCAAACAGGATTGTCACATAAACAAACTTTTACACCAATATTCATAATTGTAACTTGTGAACTAGTCATTACATAAGTCAATGATATTCAGATCGTTTTGACATGTGCATCTCTACTGACAGCATTACTGCTCAGTGACATGCTGACAATATTCTGCACATTAAAGTTTTAAACCTGTGGGTTTTGTTTAAATGAAATTGTTGTGGTTACGTTGACTTTGCATTAATTCTGGTTGTTTCTCATGTGATGTCCTTTAAAAGGGACGGTATGATCCACTCCCACCTCTATCCGAGGTCTACATTTTGTATTTGTCCATAATCTGCAAGGTGGACAACGTATGTGTGTACAGACAGGTTGTGAATTAAACATGCTGAAACCACTCACTTGTTCAGCTTTGTACAGTGGGCATACAGTCGGAGGTCAGAAGATGTGGATGGAACATCAAATACTTTGTTGCCAACAAGTCTCTTGTAAAGAAGCGTCAACCAGTAGTCCTGCCAAAAGAGGTTATGATGTGTGTCAAGTTGAGAAAGACACTGTTGTTATTTTGTGCCGATGTACGAGTAAGCACTATCATAGCTTTTAAATGTGTCTGTACGTGCACACCAATGGTTTACGGCAGGATAGTCATTATGGGAATTTGTTTAAGACATGTTACAGAGCCTGGCCACCCAATATCCAATGCAGACGGTACGGGTGATTTATAATGACTCGAACTTCCCACAAAGAAGAAGGCATGAATGAATGAGTTCAGTTTCACGCCGCTTACAGGTGAACAGTGCGTATGTTTTACGCCACGTTAAGCAATTTCTAGCAATAACACAGCGGGGGACACAAGAAATAGACTTCACACATTGAACCCATGCCGGGAATGTAACCCGGGCCTTCAGCGTGAGGAGTGAATGCTTAAACCACTAGGCTACCCGACCGCCCCAACGCCGCTTACAAATACGATATTTCAGTAATATTGATTTGGGGGAAATACAAAATGGTGGAGGTCAACTCTGGTAAAATACATGAGCACGGTCATCGTTCTAACAAATCTAGAAACATAGTCAGGGTGAATCGAGGATTCGGATCTAGGAGCATTGGTATCTGGAAAGCCTAAGCGACTCAACTCTGAGTGAGTGAGTGAGTGAGTTGGGTTTAACGCCGCTTTTAACAGTATTCCAGTTATATCATGGTGTGTCAGCTTAATGTTGGAGGAAAGACGGAAGTGATGCGGGTCTAAGAAGTTTACCACTTCGGTGAAACCCACGAGCACAGGTATGGTGCTGACAAACCTAGAAACATAATTGGGGCGAACCGGGATTCGAAACCACAATCATAGGTTTCTGGCGTGCCCAAGGGACGCAACTCTGCACAGCGAATTGCGGCGCCTTAGACGACTGGGCCACCCGTGCCCCCCTCAACACTGACGAATGGGTAAATTTGAAAACTGACCACATTATAATAATATGCATGAACACAGAGACAATATTTAAGATCAAACAGACACATCGACCGAATGACATTGTTAAAACACTGAGATCACCGACGTTCACGCACAGGATTAGGGTCAGCGTTGTCGTCAAGAAGTGCATAATATCCACCAAAGAATTGCTGGCGCATAACCCCTTTTAGGCCATATTTTGCTGATACACCCAGTTTATCAAGCCACCTGAAATTGTGATATGACAGATGATATTAATGAATTATATGAGCCATTCTCAATGCTAAACTTGTTTCAAGGCAAATCAACGTGAATATTTTGCACTTGTCCCATTGATCTCAAGATCATATTTTTGTACACACGAGCTTCAACATTAGACATTTTCAGAGCAAAAAGAATTACAATTGTTTTAGTTATAAATAGTTTCACTGGACCATAAACAGCAATCGTCACCCTCCAACCAGCACGAAAAGGCAATCTGCATTTACATCAGCGCATGCTGGCATTCCCAGAAGGTGCTGGGCTGGGCTGGGTTGTTATTAATTTGGACACTGAAATGTAGAAATGCTTACAGGTTGCCTGCCACATATCTGTCAGCAATGCCAGGAGTGCCACCCCCATAACCAGACGATGTCTCCCCTAGCCACGCCACCAGACCATGATGGCTTCGGACCGTATTCATCACTGTGTGTATTTCATGTACAAGAGTATCCATTATGGAAGACTTAGAAAAGTCTTCCAGCTTGGCGGTGTGTCCATTAAAGTAATACCTGAAAAGAGTAAGCTAATTAGTACGGGGAATCATTTAACCATTTGTATCAAAAAAGATATCCAGCTATACAAAGTGTTTGTTTCAGTATTTATTCCACTCATTTTGAAAAACATTCCAATAACATATAAATAATTAACATGGAGTGGGAAACGACAAACGCAAAGAAAAATATATTTCTCGACCCATGGGCATTTTGTCTCAAAATGTGGTGACCATATATAGTTACATCTCTACCTTCAAAGGTGCAGGACAATTTGTCACAAATTGAAACAAGTGTCATCTACAATTTACTGAGGAAACAATATGTGACATGCTGGATAGCATAGACAGCATCTATGTGTAAAAGTAGGCAACAACATGTATATCAATTGCGCTGCTGTCTTTGCTGATTTGTTACTTTATTGGCCAAGAAGTTTAACATATGCTTCTCGTACATCGATGATATGTTGTCCATTACTTATGGCCAACTAACCGACTCCCTCCGAGCAATATCAAAGAATTTGCTGTCTATATATTTCACATCAGTTGTTGTACAATCGGGCAGCCACTTTCTGCGAAGATTTCAAAAAATTGTTTCGTACACAAAAGTGTTTTTAAAGAATGTCTTGTGACGAAGTTTAATTAGGGTTACATATTAAAGGCTGAATATTTCGTGAATATTTCGTCAAGGTTTATGGTAGACATGTTGAAGAAATATTCAAACTTTGATAGATAGTGAACAAAATAATGTCTGATGCAGTTACCTGTATGCTAAAGAATTTGTTTAGGTGAACATTGATTTGCCTTTACGTGACGGGTGCTATCAATGGTTGGTTGGTTGGTTTGTTGTTTAACGCCGCACTCAGCAATATTCCAGCTATATGACGGCGGTCTGTAAAAATAATCGAGTCTGGACCAGACAATCCAGTGATTGACATCCTGAACATCGATCCACGCAATTGGGTCAGCGAGCCTGACCACCCGATCCCGTTAGTCGGCTTTTACGACAAGCATGGTCGCCTTTTACGGCAAATATGGGTTGCTGAAGACCTATTCTACCCCGGAATCTTCACGGGTCTGCCATCAATGGGGCAGAATGTGCTCACATTACTATTTGGCAGTGATTTCTAAGCACATGCTTTTTATACAGTAGGAATCGTAAATGAAACGAAATCAAGATTTCTTATGATCATGAAAAGCTTTTATGTGTTTATCTTATTTTAAAACAGAGGCAAATATATTATTACATTTTTTTTATATATATTATTGTCTAATGAACGAATGAACGAATTTTGTTGGGAAAACCTGAGGTCAAAATAGTATATTCAGTATTTGCGAACAATGGTCAAGAGCAAATGGTTGACCTCGAAGTTCAACACAGTGAACGGTTATCTATTAAATCTAATTCTGCATATACCTCCACACGGTGTACAACTACTGTGCTATTGCTACTTCTACCTAATATTTCACCGTGTCAGTATTTTTGAAGACTCTTCAGACTGTAATCAACGACCCGTAAGTTTACACGTGGTATGAAAACTGTATGGTAGCCAAGGGTACTCACTGGTGGAAGGTCAAGACGTTTATGGCACGAGATCCACCGTGAGACAGGAAGCTGGAAATACAAAGAAACATTGGATAAATGTACACCGCCGATAACTATAATCAACTAGGGCGTCACTAGTGCATTACCATGTCAGCTTCTTAGACTGAAGTGACTCAGATGAATCCTTCGAGAAAAAGGTATGGTGCTTTCATACCTTGAAAGATAATCAAGGCGAATATGGGATTTGAACATCATAATTATACAGGAAGCCACACTGTACAACATATCGTGGCGTCTTAGGCGACTGGGCCACCCATGCCCCTTTTTAGTTCTGGAATCGATGCTTCGTTTTAGGTTTTGAAATAATAACAACACCACAAAGTAGGCATAGGTCCGGTTAAATTTCAGTGCCCTATGCAGCTTATCCCTCCTTGCTGCATAGGGTACACGATGTTTGTCGTGCACATACTTCTTTATAAACCTGTCTACATAACCGGCGGTATCAGGTCCAATGATGAGACTGGATTTATAGACCGTTCCTTGCAGAACTTGCTTCAGTTCCATGAAGTCGCTCCCAAGCTGAGCCTCACTGACAGTAGTATTCCAATGTCGGTAATACACGTTCGGTTCTTCATGAAACATACGTAAAATGATAATACATATGTCAAGGATGATAACAAAACATATCTTCATACACACGAGTATAAAGTTCGGTAAATGTTTCACATATGAATAAAAACAGGATGAATGTAAAAATGGATTATTTTTTCTGAAGAGATGTATACCTCATACTGCATAAACAGATCGCAAAAATACCATAAAGTTATTCATGAATTAAGCGTGATGACAATATATTTGGTGAGACCTTTGACAGTCAACGTAAGAAGCATATAATGCCGTATTTATATGTCCTGTTTGTTATGTGACCGTGGGCTGGATATAATGACATCTGGATTATAGAAACTAATAATTAGAGATTATTATACGAACATGTGCGTCATATTGATGTCATGAATTCTTGTATTTTCCAAGCGAAAGCGAGGGTAATACATGAATTCTTATATGAGTGTCGTAATGTCAGTATGACACATATGAGTGTAATAATTTATATTTATTACCCACTATTTCTTTATCCTTTTGGGCTCCTCTTTAGACAAATGCACTGATCACCACTGCTGTCCTAGAAAACCAACATTTGTCGAATGACGACAGCCATCTTCAGCTTTGTTGTCATTTGTAGTTTGACGTTATTCCCACCTTACGTCACAATGAGATTCGAATGTGGGTGAGTTGGGTTTAACGCAGCTTGTAACAATATTCCAGTTATATCATGGCGTGCCAGCTTAATGTGGGAGGAAAGCCCGAAGTGATGCAGGTTAGACGTTTACCACTTCGGTGAAACCCACGAGCACAGGTATTGTGCTGACAAACCTAGAAACATAATCGGGGCGAACCGGAATTCGAACCCACAATCATAGGTTTCTGGCGTGCCAAAGGAACGCAACTCTGCACAGCGAATCGCGGCGCCTTAGACGAGTGGGCCACCAATGCCCCCCAATGCCGTTTGGATGACGGAAGCAATACACTGTTGTACAAGAAGTGATATTTGAACAAGTGCACAACTCGGTAATAATTGATATTATGAGCCACAACCGATGGAAGTGACACCCAGTGAGCTAAATTATCCAGCATGGCCATCGATCGCCTCATAAAAAACAAGTACAGATTGCCCAAATTACTCAGAATGCCCAAAGATATGTCATGTATGTCTTGTTGATGCGACGTCTACATGCCTTCAAACCTACCATTTCCTAGTTCAATCCCTGCAAGAGGATACCCTTTGTCAGAGGAATATTTTAGCAACTGCTTAGCATTTGATGGGTTCCACTTTGTTCCATTGCGAAGCATCAGGTTGAGGTTAATCACCAGTTTTAGCCCCGCCTTGTGAATAAACGCGTTGAGCGCGTCCCAGGTGTTTGCTGAAAATACATTTCCATTGGTCGGTTTTGGTTCAGTCTGCATATGTTTTAATAGTATGTCAAACCACAAAGTTATAGACATATTGAAAAGCTACTTATGGACAAAGGTTATGTAAATGAAGAAATCCATCAGTCACTGGTTCATTGGGCACAGTGGCAACCCGTGTATCGAGGTACCTTTCCCTGTTAGTCGCCCGGATTACGGAATGTCTGGGACTAACGAATCTCAGAAAGAAGTAAGATTTCTTTGTAAACATGTTAGCATCAGTTGTAATGCCCGGAAGATCGGGTTACGAGATTCAAGGGTCCTGGGTGATTAAGGTTAAACTGTACCACGAAATAAATAACTAAATCATTTGCACCAACATGTACGATTCGAACCCACAATCATAGGTTCCTGGTGTGTCAAAGGGACGTAACTCTGCACAACGAATCGCGACGCCTTAGACGACAGTGCCACCCTACTACCCAAAAAACTCTTCTTGGGCAATCAGTGGAATAGAAACGATTTGCACCTGAAGTTTCGTAGAGTGATAATACCAAAAAGGTTATTCCAAAAGAATAAAATATTTTTAGAAGTGGAATTTTATGTATTGGTTAGCCAGGTCTTTTAAGTTAGGTTTTCTTTCTGGTGACAAATACACCAAGGGATTCTTATGATATGCTGCTCTCACCTTGGAGTCGAAACTGCTGGGAAGTTGCTATGTTGTTATTTGGGTCAAACACCATGCGATCCCCTGATGTTCCTCCAACTCGCACATATCCTGGCGCTAAGGCTTTTCCAAGAGTCACCAGTTTGGGAGACCTGTTATAAAAGTGAGTGAGTGAGTATGGTTTTAAGTCGCTTTTAGCAATATTCAAGCAATATCACCGCGGGGGACACCAGAAATGGGCTCCACACATTGTACCCATGTCGGGAATCGAACCCAGGTCCTCGGCTTGACGAGTGAATGCTTTAACCACAAAACTCCCCAACCGTCCCCTGTTATTAAAGGTTATTCTATATATACTTACAGTATGAGACTGCTATAACCAACTGCAACAAACTTTATATATCATCTAACAGATAATACCACCCGTAACACATGTACATGGGCTCTTGTGAAGAGCAACCTCCCCGTGGTGAGCGCTGGGTAACGCTAATAGCTCTTCCCCCGTATGGACCCGGGGTAGAATATGTCCTCAGCACCCAATTGCTTGTTGTAAAAGGCGACCAAATTGGGCAATCCGTTTCCCGTGGGTTTCATACCTGTGTCGGTGGAGGAAAGGATTATTGTCTAACACACCACTTCGACCCTGACTTCACCTAGAAGGGTGGTAGGATGGGCTGGTCATGCCAAGCCCTGCGCATAATAACTCCAATTCTTAATTTTGCTGTACATGTGTTATATTTATGTTAAGGTTTTGAAAACACAATTTCAAGGAGATATTCATTTAACAAAAACAGAAAAAAGAAACTCAAAAACAGCCAGGGCCCTCTAACACATGGGGGTGCCTTCTTCTCAGTCCACCACTGTTAAGGTTCATAATCAATTTGAAGCTTTGGCGATGGGTTTTTTTCAGTCTTGGTGAGGCAGGGTGTTATTCATAGCCCTGTTCCTCTTAATACCCCTCAACAAGCTATCGCAGTTCGTATCACAATGCACATTCTTTTTACTCTGTGCTCTCTTTCCATTCCTCCATCTGCATCTCTTCAACAATCCGATCTTCAAGCTATCTATGACCGGCTTCCTAAACCTTGTATTATAATGGGCGATATGAGCGATATTAAAGGTCATAATCCACTTTCGGGTACTGATAATACAAGTAGTAAAGGCCAAATCCTAGATGATTTTATCTCCAACTATACTTTCTGTATTTTTAATGATAATTCAAAAACATATTTACATCCTGGTACAGGCACATACTCTTCTCTGGATTTGTCTGTTACCGATTCCAACCTGTTGAATAAATTTGAGTGGTCATTCCACGCTGACCTCTATGGTAGTGACCACTTTCCAACCATATTAAACCTTATTACACCATCTGATGTTCCCCCATCATCTCGGTGGAACTTTACAAACGCTGACTGGCCTCTATGTGACATTCTCTGTACAGGCAAACTAACACCTGAACACTAACATCGCCCATTTGGCTCGCTTAGAATCATTTGTTAAAATGCAATAATAAATAAACATCATGCAGTGTCTATCTTTTTCGATCTAGAAAAGGCATATGACACAATATGGAAACACGGTATTTTAGAAGATTTATTATGATTTGGGATTACGAGGCCGTTTGCCTCAATTTATATTCGAATATTTAACTGACAGGCAATTTCAAGTCCGCGTGGGTTCTACCCTGTCTGATCATTATAATCAGGATCAGGGTGTCCCACAAGGCAGTATCTTGTCTGTCACATTGTTTAGTATTAAGATAAATAGTTTATCTAAAGTTTTAAATGATTCGATTGATGGATCGCTCTTTGTGGATGATTTTAATATTTCTTGTCATGGCAAAAACATGGACACTATTGAAAGGCAACTGCAGCTATGTTTAAATAAAATCCAGAAATGGTCTTTAGAAAAGGGTTTTAAATGTTCAATTTTAGATAACACTCCCAATAAAGTTGTAAAGGAAGCCAAATTCTTGGGTCTCATTTTCGATCATCATTTGATTTTTCTGCCCCACATTAAATACTTAAAGAATAAATGCTTGAAGGCCTTACATTTATTTAAAGTTGTCTCCAATTCAAAGTGGGGAGGGGATAAAAAAAACTCCTCAAACTATATCGAACACTTATCCGCTCTAAACTTGATTATGGCTCCATTATATATGGTGGGGCTTGTAAGAACAATTTAAAATTACTTGATACTATCCATCACCAGGGCCTGAGGCTTTCCCTTGAAACCTTCAGAACTTCTCCTATTCATAGCTTGTATGTGGAAGCTGACGAACCATCCCTTGAACACCGTCGCATTAAATTAGCTCTACAATATATCTCTAAATTACGTTCCAATGACTCCAATCCAGCGTTTGACTGTGTTTTCAATCCCCTTTACTGTAACCTCTACAACACAAATTCTTCTCTTAGTCCACCAATGGGATAAGACTACAAGCAGATATTTCTGCTGCTAAAATAAATCTTGACTCTATAGCCCCCACTCAGCTTTTGTCATCTCCACCATGGTAGTTTGTAAAACGAGAGGTGAATTTTACATTAACCAAACTAAAGAAATCCGAAACCAATCAACCAATTTATCAACAAGAGTATAATCTATTAAGAAGTCTAGCTTATACAGTGTATCATATCATCATTCCCTTGATGATGCCCTTGACTCATTCGGCCTCATGTCCCCCATTTTGTAATGTCGTCACATTACATTTCTTTACCATTACAATTGGAAGTTGGATGGTTTGTTGTTAAACGCCGCACTCAGCAATATTCCAGCTATATGATGGTAGTTTGTAAAAATTCAAGTCTGGACAAGACAATCAAGTGATTGACATCATGAGCATCGAACCATGCAATTAGGATCGATGACATGCATAAACCCGATCCCGTTAGTCGCCTCTTACGACAAACATGGTCGCCTTTTACATCAAACATTGGTTGCTGAAGACTTATTCTACACCGGAACTTCACGGGTCAGTAATCGGAAGTGATTTCTGTCAACCATTCGGTTGTCAAGGATAAGCTAGACACAACGTAAATCAGTGACGAAAATGAATTGACTAAAAATTGGTTTATGGATTCTGCTGACTCTAAAAATATATATTTTTGGTCTATTCGTTTCCCATTTTCTGACAAGAATTTGTTTCACTACTCTAACAAATCCAGTTACGTTTCAATCGAATCACATATTTATACAGATGTATGAATACCTGATATTGGGGTTCGTCAGAAAGGAACTCAGTCGACCGCTTTCAATGGTGACACCAACAAACATATCATCAATTTCCTGTAAGACATGGTCGACTTTTACCGTGATATGTTCTGTGTGCAAGGACACAGTGAACGGTTGAATCCAAGCCAACCCTAACAACCACAGGATGGTTACATCTCGGAACATTCTGACTGTCACTCCATGTAGAAGCATAATGTCGCTTATCAGTGTTTCGAAGCTAAATACTACTCAACGTGTGGAGGTCAGCTGCGGTGTTGGAAGAGACCAGGTGTAGCCAAGCCGCGACAACAGATAACGAATTTTTTACAGGAGTATTAAGTAACTTTCATGCTTTCAGGTCGTGATCGGGTTCGTGTGTGCCTGTTTTGGTATCTACGTTGCAGTTATAGTTCTGTGCAGCACATAACTCATGATCTGATTCTCTGTTCCTCAGTTTCAAGGATTGGCTTGTGAAACATCATGTTTGGCTTTCGTCAACACTAATCTGTTACGATTTTAAAAAAGGTAACTCATTACATAACGTTAAAGTTCAACTCGTGCACTTTTCAAATTTAGGAACTAAACAGATGCATGCCTTGTCGTTAAATGGCGATGATACACTTAAAACAGATGTGAACCAGATCAATTTGCACAAAGTGAATAAGGGACTGATATTGTGGTAGGGCTGGGAGTGTGGGAGGGGTGGGGAGTGGAGGGGTGGGTGGGGATGTAGGGAGTCTGGGATTTTGTCGCAAAAAGGATATAAATAAAATATCTATGGTTGCAAAAAAATTAGGCTTTGATTATGCAGCTGTAGCGTTAACATAAATCAGCAGCATAAAATTCTAACTACCAGACACAGTAAAAAATAATTGGCTAGCGAGTTCAACTCGTTCCTACGTACGAGTCTCATCAGGCCATAACTGAATAACAAGAACATGAAGTATAACATTTAGTTACGTGACGTCATAACATTTAGGAGAATTATTATGTCACAATACCAAGGTGACAATGGACAAATATCTTACGTCTTTACATTCAACTTAGTCGCGTATTTATGAATGAAATGTTGCTCTTATTTTAATAATGTAGGTTCATGACCAAACTGTTGCTTTTATAGCGGGAAAACTAAAAAGTAGCCGCTTCCACGTGTACCTATGTGTTGCCTGAATGGAATCGTGCGGTTGTGTGGCTGCTTTATTTGTGAACGGTGAAGATTCATGCTTCTTTTTTATTTAAGTTCTGTCTTTCCGATATACTTTTCATTGCATCCACTACAAACAATCAAGTAAATAATATTTCTAGTATCACAAGTCATATTTTGTTTTACAGTAAATTTAGTGTCCTTTGTAATTTGGACTGAATAGCCTTCAATTACAATTGCTGCAAGTAAGGCAACGTTGTGTCACCGCACTAAGAAACCTTTGGAGTGATGACAACAGAATCAAATTTAGAACTTTATATCTTTCTAAGATCTTTGGGTTGTCTTTGGTTGTTTGCTTTAACTTGCAATTGCTCAATATCTTCCCCATGTTAATACTTTGATTCAAAATAGGCACATATCGTTGAACCTAAATAGATAAAGAATCCGAGCCCCCATACACTGTAATTCCAAATGGTCTTTCCGTAATGTTAAATAGATATGAATAATGTAGGGAGGGAATGCTATGACCAGTTAGTGCAAATAGAACTATCCTGGGCGACCCATCATGTTCATGTGTTTTGACTTGGGTTTGTCCAAAAGCTAGCATGATATAACATGCCATAATGAAAACATATTATATTTCAGAAACAACACTGCAAAAAGTATAAGGATAATGTTTCCCGTCCACGTCTTTGTAATTCGGTTGTGGTTCCTTTATCAATGTGGATAGTTTCATCACGTTAGCATGATCACTTAACAAGATACATTTGTAAAAACGTTTGCCTGTGATTTTAACAATGTGTTTCCCGTGTAAATGTCGCAGTTGAAATGTTAAGAGTAAGTAATTCAATACAGAAATAAGATCAACATTTTAAATACTTGTTTTGTTCTTTATTTTCCCCGGCGCCCCTAAATTGATTATACATATATTGATTGTATATTCCTATAGGACCTGTAGCATCTGTAAAGTGACACTCAAAATCCAACCTAGAATGATCTTGGCATACGTATTTGGCTTGCTGGTACCATATTCACACATTGATGCCAATTGCGTGGGTCGATGTTCAAGATATCAATCATTAGATTGTCTGGTCCAGACTCGATTATTTACAGACAGCCGTCATATAGCAGGAATACTGCTGAGCGCAGAGTTAAACAACAAACCATCCAAAAATCCTTATTCAGACATTCTACTGTTCCATCCATCCTGGGGTTCCATTCAGGCAACTATCCTCGGCAAATGCAAACTGTGGTTTCACGTAGCCTCCAATGAATTTTGTCAATGCTTGTTGTATCAACCAATACTGTTTACGTGAGAAGTTTTACTTCCTGGTGTGATACAAACGCCTATATCACTATTAAAAAGACTTGTAAGAATGGACGGTAACCTTCCTGCTACTAAGCTTTGTCGAGACATGTACTCTTGTCTGGACTTATCAGTTATAGATACTAATTTACTTATGGTATTTGAATGGTCAATCTACGATGACCTCTGTGGAAGTGACCATTTTCCTACCCTTTTGAAGTTTGTAAGACCATCTGATGTTCCTCCGTCATCAAGATGGAATTTTACTAAGGCCAACTGGGCGTTATATGACATCCTTTGTACAATCAAACTAAAACCTGAAGATTTTGATGACCCTATACAACTTTTTGCCGATGAACTTAATAACCTAGCTGACGAATGTAACCACGGTTAACAATGACTGCAAACAAGCTAGGAAGGCACGGGAAAAGGCTGAACAATATTTCCGTCGCCATCCAATGGTACATAATCTAAATAAATTCAAAAACTTAAATGCTAGAGCCAGGCGCACTTTCAAACAAAACAAACGCTAATCTTGGCAAAATTATGTATCTAAGATAGATTAAAGGACGCCTGTCTCCAAGGTTTGGAATATGATTCAGAAAATAAATGGTAAGGGTACTAAATCAAACATACACCATCTTAAAGATGGAGTTCAACAGTTAACTAATAAATCAGATATTGCAAACAGACTTGGTGAAACTCTAGACATTCTTCCTCTTCGAACTATGTCCTTAAATTCTAAAAATATCAAAGGCAGCAAGAAAAGAAACCTATAAATTTTACTTCAGATAACGGGGAAGATTATAATGAAGAATTTTCCATTCATGAGATCGATACTGCCCTTGGGCAAGCTCATGATACTGCAATGGGGTCTGATGATATACATTATCAACTCTTTAACATTTACCGCAATCCTGTTCAGAAACCCTTTCGATCATATTTGATAAATTCTGGACGTCAGGAGAATTTCCATCTTCATGGCGTGAAGGTACCTAAACTTTGACGTGATCATGCTGATCCTTCCAATTATCGTCCTATTTCATTGACCAGCTGCGTTCGCAAAACCATGGAACGTGTGGTCCATAATAGATTAACATGGTACTTAAAATCCAATAACTTAATCACAAATAGCCAATGTGGATTTCGTAAAAATCGCAATACCACTGACCACTTAGTTCGACTGGAGTCATTTGTTCAGAATGCCATTGTTAACAATCAGCATGCAATGTCTATCTAGAAAATGTATATGACCTGCATGGAAGCACGGTATTTTAAAAGATTTACAGGACTTGCCTCAGTTTATATCCAACTTTTTAAATGACAGACAATTTCAATTCCGTGTGGGTTCTACCCTGTCCGATCATTATAATCAGGATCAGGGTGTACACGGGACAGCATTTTATCTGTTACGTTTTTTAGTATTAAAATAAATAGCCTATCTAAGGTTTTAAAAGATTCAATGGATGGATCTTTATTCGTGGATGATTTTAATATTTCATGTCGTGGTAAGAATATGAATACTGTCGAAAGGCAACTGCAATTGTGTCTAAATAAAATCCATAAATGGTCATAGGAAAATGGTTTTACATTTTCAAAATCTAAAACGAACTGTATTCTTTTTTGCAGAAAATACAAATCTCATAAGGACCCAGAACTTGTTTTTGGCCACGTTTTTTGGCATCATCTTCGATCACCATTTGACCTTTTTACCACACATTAAATATTTGAAAAATAAATGCCTGAAGGCCCTTGACCTTCTAAAAGTCGTTTCAAGTTAAAAGTGGGGAGGAGATCAGAAAACCCTCCTCAAACTGTACAGGGCACTTATCCGCTCTAAACTGGATTATGGCTCATTTATGGTGGAGCCTGCAAATGTGACTTAAAACTATGATATAGTATTCATCATTAAGGCCTGAGGCTTTGCCTTGGAGCCACCTCTCAATAGCCAGTATGCAGAAGCCGATGAACCATCGCTTAAACAACGTCGCATGAAATTATCTTCACAGTATCTTTCTAAACTGCATTCTTGTCATCCCTATCCACGATTGTGTTTTTAATCCTCCATATAAACAACCCTATAACAAAAAATCATCTCTTACTCCACCCCTAGGAATCAGAATTCAATCTCATATTTCTGCTTCTCAGATTAGTCTTGAAAACATAGCCCCAACCAAACTCCTGTCTTCACCACCATGGCAGTTGGTACAGCCAGAGGTGGATATAACATTAACTAAACTAAAGAAATCTGATACAAATCAACTCATTCATCAACAACAATACAATGAATTACGAAGCACATATGATACCTACAAATCTCTATTTACTGATGGATCCAGGGATGGTGACGCAGTTGCCAGCGCCGCCGTCATTGGATCCAGGACTCTATCATCAAGATTACAGGATAATTGTTCCATTTTAACGGCTGAATCACATGCTACATTAACAGCACTAGAGTACATTATTAAGCAACCAAAACATAAACAATTTATCATATTTTCAGATTCTCTATCCTTTCTTCAGGCACTACAAAATCAGTCTTGCAAACATCCAATTTTAATAGAAATTCCTGAATTATACAATGATCTTGCTACTGGCCAATATGACATCGTCTTTTGTTGGTTACCCAGCCATGTTGGAATTGTTGGTAACACAATGGCTGATGCTGCTGCAAAGGCAGCACTCAACAAATCTATAACACCACTTCTTATACCATACAGTGATTATAAATCTATTATTAGATGTTACATCAGAGATCTCATGCAGAAGAAGTGGGACACCAAAGTGGGTATGAATAAATTACATCAAATTAAACCAAATATCGGTTACACTTACTTAGGCTGTCAGTCCAGATTTGAAGAGGTCATTATGCGACGATGTCGTATTGGCCATTCGAGATACGCACATATTTATTAAAAGGTGAGGATCCTCCGTTTTGAATCCCTTGTGATGAAAGAATCACGCTCAAGCATGTCCTGCTTGACTGCAGTGATCTTTCCATCACAAGGGATAAATATGTCGGTGTCAAAACAGTTAAGGACCTTTTCATAGATGTTAATTCGCATTTAATATTATGTTGTTAAAAGAAATCGAACTTGTCCATAAATTTTGATGTACTGAATGTATTATTTTATAAATGGTGGTGCTAATTAATAACATAGATTGTGAGTGGCTGTACCCTCAACGGGGTTTGAAGTAGCGTAAAATGTTTGTCCCCCTGAGAGGGTATGTAAGTCCCAAATCATTCGAAGTATTTTTATGCACACCAGACTTTTATAACGTAGTATTTTTGTCATTTTAATCTTAGGCTTAACTGGTCAACTATCGCCGGTGACTGAAGGGATGATATAAATCCTGCCGGGGTCCATGCAGAAAGCAAAGGCACTGTAAGTCCCCATGGTCCCTGGTATGGTGATCTCCCATTAGTTACTGACTATCTCTAGCCCATTTTCATAATGTGTTGTTCACTGATACTTATGGCTTTTATATATTCAAAACTAGTTTTAAATTGAATCTGTGATATTCTAGTTATTGCACTGTCCATCGTTGACAGTTTTTATTTAGTCTAAATCTATGTATAATAAATATACTTCTCGTCACGATATGGCTGAAATACTGCCGATGTGACGTTACATCTTAACTCACTCACTCTTCTTGTACTATTTATTCGTTATATTATAGACATCTAGTATTGTTTCAGATAAGCTATATTGCAATATATTACGCATAAGTCATAATTTTTATATAAAATCTTTCTCATGATGGGTGTTGTTATCCTCCTCCTCCTCATCATCATCACCCTCCTCTTCACCCTCCTCTTCCTCCTTCTCCTGTTCCCCCCTCCTCATCATCATCCCCTCCTCTTCCTCTACCCTCCCCCTCCTCATCATCACCACCCTCCTCTTCCTCCTCCTACTCATGGTCATCATCACCTTCCTCCTCCTCCTCCTCCTCATCATCATCATCACCCTCCTCTTTCTCCTCCTCCTCATCATCACCCTCCTCTTCCTCCTCCTCCTCCTCCTCCTCCTCCTCATCATCACCCTCCTCTTCCTGCTCCTCCTCATCATCATCCTCATCATCATCACCCTCCTAATCATCATCACCATCCTTGTCCTCCTCCTCCTCATCATCATCATCACCCTCGTCTTCCTCCTCCTTCTATTCGTGATCATCATCACCTTCCTCCTCATCCTCCTCCTCATTATCATCACCCTCCTCTTCCTCTTCCTCCTCCTCCTCTTACTCATGATCATCAACACCTTCCTCCTCATCATCATCATCAGCCACCTCTTCCTCCTCCTTCTTGCCCTCCTCCCCCTCATCACCTTCCTCCCCTACTCTTCCTCCTCCTCATCATCATCACCCTCCTCTTCCTCATCCTCCTCATGATCATCACCTTCCTCCTCCTCATCATCATCATCATCAGCATCATCACCTGCCTCTTCGTCATCCTTATCATCATCATCAACCTCCTTTTCCTCCTCCTCATCATCATCACCATCCTTCTCCTCCTCCTCATCATCACCTTCCTCATCATCACCATTATCCTCACCCTCCTGCACCACCTCCTCTATACTGAGCATGAAGTAGGCCATCGGCCCACACAGCTTAAGTTACAATGCAGCCAAGATAATGCAAGTAGAGTGTAAGCTAGTGACTTAGGAGTAACACCGCTATCTAACACGGCAAATATGTGATGAAACTGACAGCATGTAGATACTTAGTAATTTAGTGAAACCTAAAATGACGGTCACAACACCAAATACCATAACCTTGGTGATTCGTGGATTCAAAACCACGGCAATCAAACTCTTCACACATGCTCGTGTCATTAAAACCACAACTCATACACACACACACACACACACACACACACACACACACACACACACACACACACACACACACACACACACACACACACACACACTCACACAGGCGCACGATGTTTAGACCCATTTTACCTCACCTCACATTTTAAGGCTTATACGCATATTTGAAACCATTCAGTAGCTTAATTCACAATCCACTGTCATGTGTCGCCGTCGCATATTACACGTCATCACATGATACGAAGCGGGTTCGAACCCCGCTGGCAACATGTTTTCCGACCAAATTTGAAATTTCACTCGAATGCCCCCCCCCCCCCCCCCCCCCAAAAAAAAAGGTCCCGTGTATTCGAAGCGTAAATTATTGTTTGAAATGTTGGTTCAAAATAATGACAACTGATTGTGCATTCCTGAAAAAATAAAGGCGCGTTTAAACAATAGATAATGTAAGGTGTGTGTTTTAATTGGTGAATCAAAATGTTCGGAAGTAAAACATATGGTTATTTAGAAGGTTTTTAAAGTATGGAAACACCATATTGTAAGCAATTGTGGTACATGTTACCAAGAGTGATGGTTATACAGCACATGTATCCTTTCGTGTTGTACTCTTCACAACTGACAAGTGCTAATAATGAATTTGTTCCATTTTAATTTATTTTTGTCCAAGTGGTGAGACAATGACACTGACTGAACTATTGACACTTGCAAACGTTTCTGGTATGGCAAGATAAGTGGTGTCATGTCCAGTTCATCACGATTGTAGGGCCTTAGGCGCCGCGATTCGCTAAGCAGAGTTGCGTCCCTTGGCACGCCAGTTAAAAGATACTGGTGTGTCACCCAAATGTGTTTTCTGTCGAATGGCATTCTGAAGATGTTGGTTAACAGAACGTCTTAACACATTCCTCTTGGTTATTTGCATCACGCAAGCCATTTTTGAAACACGCTGTTTGTCTAAATATCAGTTAGATGTGTTTAGAGTGTTTTTTCAGATTTTATTGTCCATTGTATGTCAACGCACGTCCAACAGAAGGTTCAGGTACACTAACTATCAATTTAAAAGCCACAAACATAACGTGTTGGTGAACAGTTTATTACTGCTTTTATCCTGACAGGACACTTGTTCAATTATCCGATAATGGGGCCATGGCTTTGTGATTTGCATGCTGCTATGTTGGCGTCTGGAATGATGATGAACCCAAAGGAGTGCGGAGGCACTACAATCGTCCCAGTTCCCAAAGATTTTGGCAAAATGTGTGGTATTTGGTTGTTGACAAGTTCCAATGTTTTGCCATTGACCTCTACTTTTCTGAAAAAAGAGGTTGCAAAGGTTATTTTGGTATGAAGGTTAAGTATTGATCACCCGTTGACCTAACAACCGTTGCCTAACTTGTACTGCCACTATTGTATATGTGCACAAGTTTGTAAGTTCAAGTTCGTCTTAAGTTACTTAGTATAGTCTTGGAGTTAGTCGTGTTTGCCAAGGTTAGTTTTCCACCTGTCAGTTCGGACCATTGCTCAAATACCGTTCGCGTGTCTGGTTCAGATTGAATGCAGCAAAATCATCAAATGCTTACCCTCTTCTGTTATATCTGCTACTTCAGAGACAACATATGTCTCACTATTATCCGCTGCATTTGACAACAATGCCAAGGAACCAGTTATACAAGAACTGACCCATGGCCTTGTGAAACTTGAACCAAAGACAAAATCCTTACACTGAATGGTTGAGAGGAAACCTATTATATACAAACTTTGACTTCAAGTCTCCTCCCTCAGGAGTCAGCCAGAATATGTCCACGTTTTTGCCGTGCGCCTCTGATATGGCTAGAGTTACGTGGTCTCCATGCAAGTTAAGACCATACACTGTGATACTGCCAGGCTTGTAGTGGTACACGCTGGAACATTAACAGAAGATATGACAACATTAAAAGCGAATGCAAGAGAAAAATCTCTCGAAATCTAGCCATTTGATTTGACACGACTTTCATTAAAAACATGCTTGTCATTGAAGAAGTGAGTGAGTTAGTATGAGTTTACATCTCTTTTAGCAATATTCCATCAATATGACGGTGGTGGATTGCAGAAATGGACTTCACACATTTGAGCCATATGGGTAATCAAACTCGGGTCTTTGGCGTGACGAGCGAACGCTTTATCCATGACGTTTCCATGGTTGGTAATGGTTGATCTAACGTCACATCTCGTCACGTTGCATTTGCTCTCTTCACACTCACCGTTACCATACTGAGATTACCTTGCGCGAACAGGATTGTCACATAAACAAACTATTACAACAATATACATCATTGTAACTTGTGAACTTGAAACAAAATAGCCATTACATAAGTCAATGGATAACCGTACATTCAGATCGTTACGTCATGTGTATCTCTACTCACAGCATTACTGTTCAGTGACATGCTGACAATATTCTGCACATTAAAGTTTTAAACGTGTGGGTTTTGTTTAAATAAAACTGTTGTGGTTACACTGACTTTTTATTATTCTGGTTGTTTCTCATGTGATGTCCTTTAAAAGGGACGGTATGTTTCACTCTCACCTCTATCCGAGGTCTACATTTTGTATTTGTCCATAATCTGCAAGGTGGACAACGTATGTGTGTACAGACAGGTTGTGAATTTAACATGCTGAAACAACTCACTTGTTCAGCTTTGTACAGTGGGCATACAGTCGGAGGTCAGAAGATGTGGATGGAACATCAAATACTTTGTTGCCAACAAGTCTCTTGTAAAGAAGCGTCAACCAGTAGTCCTGCCAAAAGAGGTTATGATGTGTGTCCATATGAGAAAGACACTGTTGGTGTTCATGTTATTTTCTGCCAGTGTAAGCAGTAAAATGTGTCTGGACGTGCAAACTGATGGTTGATAGTCGGAATGGGAATTTGTATAAGACAAATTACTGAGCCTGGCCACCTAATATGCAAAGCAGGCGGAACAGGTGATTTATAATGACTTGGAATTCCCACAAAGGAAAATACATGAATGGATGAGTTCAGTTTAACGCTACTTACAAATACGATATGTCAGTAATATTAATTTTGGGTGAAAAAATAAAATGGTGCAGGTCAACTTTGGTGAAACACATAAGCACGGGTATCGTGCTAACAAATCTAGTAACGTAATCAGGGTGAACCCAGGATTCGAATCGAGGATCAATGGTTTCTGGTAAGCCTAAGGGACACAACTCTGTACAGCAAAATGCTGGGCCTCAGTCGAATGGGTCACATTTGAAAACAGACAACAGACAATGAATATATTCATGAACACAGAGACAAAGAGACATTCGACAAAATGACATTGTTAAAACACTGAGATAACCGACGTTCACGCACAGGATTAGGGTCATAGTTGTCGTCAAGAAGTGCATAATTTCCACCAAAGAATGCCTGGCGCATAACCCCTTTTAGACCATATTTTGCTGATACACCCAGTTTATCGAGCCACCTGAAAATGTGATATGACAGATGTTATTAATGAATTATATGAGCCGTTCTCAATGCTCAACTTGTTTCAAGGCAAATCAACGTGAATAATTTTCACTGGTCCCATTGATCTCAAGATCATATTTAAGAACACACGAGCTTCAACATTAGACATTTTCAGAGCGAAAGGAATTACAATTCTTTCTCGTTATAACCAGTTTCAATTGACCTTAAACAGCAATCATCACCCTCTAACCAGCACGAAGAGGCAACTTGCATTTAAATCAACGCATGCTGGCATTCCAAGAAGATGCTCTGGCTGAAATTGTTATGTTGTATTTAAATTAAAGAAACTTATTTAGAACACTTTCAACTTTAGCACAAATTCATTTGGACACTGAAACTGAAACGTAGACATCCTCACAGGTTGCCTGCCACATATCTGTCAGCAATGCCAGGAGTGCCACCCCCATAACCGGACGATGTCTCCCCTAGCCACGCCACCAGACCATGATGACTTCGGACTGTATTCATCACTGAGTGTAGGGTAGATGTAAGGCGATTCATTATAGAATACTTAGAAAAGTCTTCCAGCTTGGCGGTGCGTCCATTAAAGTAATATCTGAAAAGAGTAAGCTAATTGTACAGGGAATTTTTTTAACCACGTGTACAAAAAAAGGATGACATCCAGCTGAACAAAGTGTTCGTTTCTGAATTTGGTCCGCTTATTTGATATTATATCCAATGAAATGAAAGTAGTTAATGTTGAGTGGGAAACGACAAACGCAAAGAAAAAATCATTTCTTGACCCATGGGCATTTTGTCTCTAAATGTGGTGACCACATATATGTAGTTACATATACACCTCTACCTTTAACGGTTCAAGACAATTTGTCACAAGTTAAAGCACGTGTCATCTAGAATTTACCGAAGAAACAATATTTGACATGCTGGATAGCATAGATTGCATCTATGTGAAAAAGTAGGCAACCGCATGTATATCAACTGCGCTCTTTTCTATGTTGATCTGTTACCTTATTCAGATCATCAACATCACAACATGGGCACTTTAGCCAAGAAGTTAAAAACCTATGCTTCTTGTTCATCGATGATATGTTGTCCATCACTTATGGCCAACTTACCGATTACCTTCGAGCAATATTAAAGCATTACATCACATTACTATTTGGCAGTGATTTCTAAACACATGCTTTTGATATAGTAGCAATCGTAAATGAAACGGACTGTGCATTTAGCAGAGATGTCTTATGATTAGAAAAAGGGATGTGTTGCTTTTATTTTAAAACAGAGCCCCAAAAAGTATTTACATTATTTTTCAGACAATCCAGCCTGTCTAGTGAACGAATTTTGCTGGGAAAATCTGAGGTCAAAAAAGTATTTGCAGTATTTTCTGACAATGGTCAAGAACAAATGGTTGACCTCGAAGCTCAACACAGTGAACAGTTATCTATTAAATCTAATTCTGCATATACCCCCACACGGTGTACAGCCACTACTGTCCTATGGCCACTACTGTGCTACTTCTACCTAATATTTCAACGTGTCGGTGTTTTTGGAGTTTCTTTAGACTGTAATCAACGACCCTTTAGTGTTACACGTGGCATGAAAACTGTATGGTAGCCCAGGCCTTGAAGGAAGGTACTCACTGATGGAAGGTCAAGACGTTAATGACACCAGCTCCACCATGAGACAGGAAGCTGGAAATGCAAAGTCACATTGGACAAATGTTCATCGAAGATAACTATAATGAACCAGGGCATCACTTGTGCATTACCATGTCAGCTTCTTTGACTGAAGTGACTCAGATGAATCCTTCGAGAAAAAGTGAGGCGCTTTCAAAACTTGAAAGATAATCAAGGCGAACATGGGATTTTAACATCATAATTATACAGGAAGCCGGAATTTGAACATCATAATTACACAGGAAGCCACACTGTACACAACATCGTGGCGTCTTAGGCGACTGGGCCACCTATGCCCCTTTTAGGTTCTGGAATCGATGCTTCGTTTAAGATTTTGAAATAATAACAGCAGCACAAAGTATGCATAGATTCGGTTCAATTTCAGTCAGAAAATCCAGACAGCTTATTTTTTCCCTGCTGCATAGGGTAAACGATGTTTATTATCCATACTTTTTTATGAACGTGTCTTTATAACCGGCGGTATCAGGTCCAATGATGAGACTGGATTTATAGACCGTTCCTTGCAGAACTTGCTTCAGTTCCATGAAGTCGCGACCCAGCTGAGCCTCACTGATAGTAGCATTACGTCGGTTATACAAGTTCGGTTCTTCATGAAACATACGTAAAATGATAATACATATGTCAAGCATGATAACAAAAAAATATCTACACACACACGAGTATCAAGTTCGATAAAATGTTTCACATATGAATAAAAACATAATGAATGTAAGAATGGATTATTGTTTTCTGAAGTCACGTATACCTCATACTGCATATAGAGATCGCAAAAATACCATATAGTTATTCATGTATTAAGAGGAATGACACCATAGTTTTATGAGTCCAGTGACGGTCAACGTAGGAAGCATATAATGCCGTATTTATATGTCTTATTTGTTATGTGACCGTGGGCTGGATACAATGACATCTGGATTATGGAAACTAATTAATAATGATTATTATACGAATATTTGCGTCATACTGATTTCACGAATTCGAATCACGAATTTCCGAGCAAGAGCGAGGATAATACATGAATTCTTACACGAGTTTCGTAAAGTCAGTATGACACATATGAGTGTAATAATTTATATTTATTACCCACTATTTATTTATCCTTTTGCGCTTCTCTTTAGACAAATGCACTGATCACCACTGCTGTTCTAGAACACCTACATGTGTTAGCCTTTTTCGGCTGTTGTCATTTATAGTGTGACGTTATTCATACCTTACGTCACAATGACATTCAAATGACGTGAACAATGCCTTTTGGATTCCGGAAACAATACACTGGTGTGCGAGAAGTGATATTTGACCTAGTGCACATACGATTTGTATTAACTCGGTTATTTATAATCCTGTAGGTAATAAATACATTATGAGCCACATCCCATGGAGGTACGGTGTAAAGACATGCATTGATCCAAATTGTCCAGCATGGCAATAGATCGCATCATAAACACAAATAAGTGCAGATTTTTGGGACGTCTTCTACTCAGAATGCCCAAAGATATGTCATCTATGTCTGGTTAATGCTACGTCTATATGCTTTCAAGCTTACCATTTCCCAGTTCAATCCCTGCAAGAGGATACCCTTTGTCAGAGGAATATTTTAGCAACTGCTTTGCATCTGATGGGTTCCACTTTGTTCCATCACGCAGCAGCAGGTTGAGGCTAAACACCAGTTTCAGCCCCGTATTGTGAATAAACTCGTTGAATGCATCCCAGTTGTTAGCTGAAAATATGTTTCAAATGATCCGTTTTGGTTCAGTTATTACATGTTTAGTACTTTCTCAAACCACAAAGGTATAAACATATTGAATAGCTACTTATGGACGAAGGTTTGTTAATAAAGAAATCCGTCAGTCGCTGGTTCAGAAGACGCAGTTGAAACCCGTGTATCGAGGTACCTTTCCCTGTCAATCGCCCGGGTTAGGGAATGTCTGGGACTAACGAATCTCAGACAGAAGTAAGGTTCTTTAAACACATGTGAGCGTCAGTAGTAATGCCTGGCAGATGGGGTTACGAGATTCAAGGGGCCTGGGTGAATAATGTATAACTGTACCATGAAACACATAACCAAATCATTTACCCCTACAGGTACGATATAACCGGTACTACACAAGAACTCTTCTTGGGCAATCAGTAGAACAGAAACAGTGATCATACCAAAAAGGTTATTCCAAAAGAATAAATTATTTTTAGACATGGAATGTTTTGTATTGTTTAGCCAGGTCTTTTTAATTAGGTTTTCCTTCTGGTGACAAATACACCAAGGGAGATATAAGAATCGTATAATATACTGCTATCACCTTGGAGATGATACTGTAGCGAAGTGTCTAGGTTGCGATTCGGGTCAAACACCAAGCGATCCCCTGATGTTCCTCCAACTCGCACATACCCTGGCGCTAAGGCTTTTCCAAGAGCCAACAGTTTGGGCGACCTGTTATAAAAGGTTCTTTTATATAAACTTACATTCATATATGAGACTGCTATAACCATTTTCAACAAACTTTATTCATCTAGCAGACAATACCACCCGTAACATCTTGGATATGAAACTAGAAGCTGAAGATGCATTCTCCAGTTTATAATATCATCATTCCCTTGATAATGCCCATGACGTATTCGGCTGTGTTGAAGGAGTCACGCTTAACGCCACTTTCAAGAGCATTCAGGTGGTAATACGGCCTGTCAGCTTGATGTGCGAGGAAAGCCCGAGGTCATGCATTTTTTAAAAGTTGACCACTTTGGTGAAATCAGCGACCATTGGTATGATGCTAAGAAACCCAGCAACATTATCTGGGCGAATCTGGGTACCGAGACCACAATCATATGTTTCTGACACGGTTAAGAGACTGTAAGTAAGCGAAGTCTTCAGTGAAGGTGATAATTGGAATTGATTTCTGTCATTCGGTTGTCAAGGATAAGCTAGACACAACATAAATCAGTGACAAAACTGAATTCACAAAACATTTGTTGACAGATTCTGCTGACTCTGAACCCGTGAAGATTCCGGTGTAGAATAGGTCTTCAGCAACTCATGCTTGCCTTAAAACGTGACTAAGCTTATCGTAAAAGGCGGCTAACGGGAACGGGTGGTAAGGCTCGCCGACTTGGGTGAAGCACGTTATCAATCCCAATTGCGTTGATCGATGCTCATGATATTAATCACTGGATTGTCTGGTCCAGACTCGATTATTTACAGACTGCCGTCATATAGCTGGAATATTTCTGAGTGCGGCGTTGAACAACAAACCAACTAACCAAAATCTGCTGACTCTGAAAATACATATATTTGGTCTATTCGTTTCCCGACAAGGATTTTTTTCACTTATCCGAAATGAACAATTTTCGTTGCAAACAAATCACATAGTTATACAAATGTTATGATGTATACCTGATATTTGGGGTCGTCAGGTTGGATTTCAGTTGACCGCTTTCCATGGTGATACCAACAAACATATCATCAATTTCCTGTAGGACGTGGTCGACTTTTACCGTGATATCTTCTGTGTGCATGGACACAGTGAACGGTTGTATCCAAGCCAACCCTAACAACCACAATATGGTTACATCTCGAAACATTCTGACTGTCACTACATGTAGAAGCATAATGTCGCTTATCACTGTTTCAAAGCTAAATACTACTTAACGTGAAGAGGTCAGCTGTGGTGTTGGAAGAGACCAGGTGTTGCCAAGCCGTGCCAACAGATAACGAAATTTTGACACGAGTATTCAGCAACTTTCATGCTTTCATGTCATGATCAGGTTCGTGTGTGCCTGTTTCGGTATCTACGTTGCAGTTATATTCCTGTGCAGCACATGACTCATCATCTGATTCTCTGTCCTTCAGCTTCAAGGATTGGCTTGTGAAACATCATGTTTGGCGTTCGTCAACTAAATCTGTCACGATTTTAAAAAAGGTAACTCATTACATAACGTTAAAGTTCAACTCGTGCACTTTTAAAATTTAGGAGATAAACAGATGCATGCCTTGTCGTTAAATGGCGATGATACACTTAAGACAGCTGTGAACCAGATTAATTTGCACAAAGTGAATAAGGGACCGATATCTGGTAGGGCTGAGAGTGGATGTGTGGGTGGGGGTGTAGGGGGTGTGGAATTTTGTCGCAAAAAGGATAATGCTTTCATTAGTTAAGTATCTGATGGAATTTTGTCGCCAAAATTGATTTGATTGTGCAACTGTAGCGTTGATATATATATATATATATACATTTATATATATATATATATATATATATATATATATATATATATATATATATATATCAACTCTAAAGTATTCATAAGATTCCCTGTTATTGCAACGAACCTAAAAGATGAAGGATATATTTAGGGGTTTTACGAAAAGCTCCCCCAAAACGGATGACGATCATGCATTAACGTGTTATGTTATTAGGAAATATTTTCGTTATTATTTATTTTTATTTCATAACAATTGTGTCAGTGAATATTGTATTTATTCGTATTTCAATACTTTTAATTAAAAACACGAGTAGATAATTCTCAAGTTGCAATAGGAAACAATTCCTAAATCACGACAGTATTAATGCCGACAAGAATATATGCCATCATTCTAGTAATCGTTTCCTTTAAATAATTGGGACCTTTCTTGAAACTGTACGTGTTGTGTGTCGTTACCGGTTCCACTTATTGTATGCGCAGCATGTTATGCCCGTTTGCAGACAACTGTAGACAGGAGTCGAGTTTAAGATATTCGTACATCCACCGTTGAAGATTTCAATCTTAGCTTAGATCGGTTTGTGCAAGTGAAATAGGACAATTGTATGGTGATTATAAAGTCAACAGTAGCCGCCTAAGATCGATTGTAACTAAGATTGTTCTGTGCAAATGGGCCCTGGGTTTCCATTCAGGCAACTGTCCTTGGCAAATACAAACTGAGGTTTCACGTAGCCTCCAATGAATTTTGTCAATGCTTGTTGTATCAACCAATACTGTCAACGTTTTACTTCCTGGTGAGATACAAACGCCTATATCACGATCTTACTATAAATAAGACTTGTAAGCAAGAATGTTTCCTTCCTGCCACTCAGCGTTGTCGAGACATGTAACGATTCATGCAAAAATAGTTATGAATGTGCTGGGGCTCTCAATGCTTAGGCACACATATCATGCGCTTTATATCAGATATGGACCAATTTTGTTCCTTTACTACTACCATGCATATCAAAACGCCAAGTGGCAGTCACGCTCGTGGACCATCATGCAAATAATCCGCTCGAAATGGGGCGACAAATGCATAGCCAAACTCTAAAAAATGTTTGAGCACTAACAATGACCAGGTGTTCAGGACACTGATCAGTATGTCCACGGTATCCAGCCATCTGTGCAGCTGTATCAATTGAATTGCTTTGCTTTGGAGGCTCTCAATGTATAATATACTTATTCGTCTGTCTGACGCCATTTGCAACTCCCGACGCCGTTGCAGTCAGAGTGATCTGTAACACCGTCGACTATGTTGTGATTCTATGTTGTATTGCATTGAGTACTTGTGTGGCGAGGCCAGCGCCAAGGGAGGAAACAATGACAGCAGAAATACGGAATGGTAAGAAAATTAGATTTTATTTATTAGGTTAGATTTATCTGTTCTTGTACCAGTTATTCGTAATATTCATCACTCTCCTCATCGTCATCGTCATCCTCTCCTCCTCATTCTCCTCCTCCTCCTCCTCCTCATCATCATCCTCTTCCTACCTCCTCCTCCTTCACATCATCATCATCATTTCCCCCATTCTCCTCGTCATCATCATCCTCTCCTCCTCATCATCATCATCATCCTCTTCCAACCTCCTCCTCCTTCACATCATCATCATCATTCCCCCCATTCTCCTCGTCGTCATCATCATCATCATCATCATCATCATCATCATCATCACCCTCCTCAACTTCATCATCATCCTCTCCTCCTCCTCCTCCTCATCGTCATCATCCTCTTCCTCCTCCTCATCATCATCATTATCATCGTCTACTTCCTCCTCCTCCTCATCATCATCATCATCACCCTTCTCATCATCATCATCATCATCACACTCCTCCTCCTCCTCCTCATCATCACCCTTCTCATCATCATCATCACACTCCTCCTCATCATCATCATCATCAAGGGGGCACGGGTGGCCCAGTCGTCTAAAGCGCCGCGATTTGCTGTGCAGAGTTGCGTCCCTAGGGCATGCCAGAAACCTATGATTGTGGGTTCGAATTCCGGTTCACCCCGATTATGTTTCAAGGTTTGTCTGGACCATACCCGTGCTCGTGGGTTTCACCGAAGTGGTAAGGTCTGAGACCTGCATCACTTCGGCCTTTCCTCCCACATTAAGCTGACATGCCGTGATATATTGTTAAAAGCGGGATTGACCCAACTCACCCACCCACTCACTCACTTATCATCACCATCCTCTTCCTCCTCCTCCACATCATCAATATCATCATCATCATCATCATCTCCTCCTCCTTCTCGTCCTCATCATTTCCCCCACTTTCGTCGTCGTCATCGTCGTCGTCGTCGTCATCATCATCATCATCATCATCATCATCATCATCATCATCATCATCATCATCATCATCACCATCATCGTCGTCGTCGTCGTCATCATCATTCACATCATCATCTTTATCACTCTCCTCATCAGCATGATGATCCTTTCCTCCTCCTCCTCCTTCTCATCATCCTCTCCTCCACCTCCTCCGACATCATCATAATTTCCCCAAATCTCCTCGTCGTCATCATCATCATCATCATCATCATCATCATCACCCTCCTCATCGTCATCATCATCCTCTCCTCCTCCTCCTCCTCCTCCTCATCATCATCATCATCCTCATTCTCCTCCTTGTCATCATCATCATCATGACCCTTATCATCATCATCACTCTCCCCTTTCTCCTCCTCCTCATCATCATCACACTCCTCCTCCTCCTCATCATCATCATCATCAGCATCTCCCTTTTCCTCATCATCATCATCACCCCTCCTCCTCATTATCATCATCACCCTTCTCCTCCTCCTTCTCATCATTTCCCCATTCTCCTCATCACCCCCTCCTTATCGTCATCATCATCCTCTCCTCCTCCTCCTCAACATCATCCTCTTCCTCCTCCTCGTCATCATCATCATCATCATCATCATCATGATCATTATCCTCTCCTCCTCCTCCTTCTCATCATCATTATGCCCCCATTCTCCTCGTCGTCGTCATCATCATCATCATAATCGCCCTCCTAATTGTCATCATCATCCTCTCCTCCTCCTTCTCCTCCTCCTTCTTCTCCTCCTCATCATCATCCTCTTTCTCCTCCTTGTCATCATCATCATCATAAACCTTATCATCATCATCATCATCCTCTTCCTCCTCATCATCATCATCATTATCATCGTCTTCCTCCTCCTCCTCCTCCTCCTCCTCCTCATCATCATCATCACCCTTATCATCATCATCATAAACCTTATCATCATCATCATCATCATCATCACCCACCTCTTCCTCCTCCTCCTCATCATCATTATCATCGTCTTCCTCCTCCTCCTCATCATCATTATCATCGTCTTCCTCCTCCTCCTCCTCCTCCTCCTCATCATCATCATCATCACCCTCATCATCATCATCATCATCATCATCATCACCCTCCTCTTCCTTCCCCTCCTCATCATTATCATCCTCTTCCTCCTCCTCCTCCTCTTCGTTATCATCATCATCACCCTTCTCATCATCATCATTATCATCATCATCATCATCATCACACTCCTCCTCCTCCTCATCATCATCATCATCATCAGCATCACCCTTCTCTTTATCATCTTCACACTCCTCCTCATCATCATCATCAAGGGGGCATGGGTGGCCCAGTCGTCTGAAGCGCCGCGATTCCCTGTGCAGAGTTGTATCCCTTGGGCACGCCTGAAACCTATGATTGTTGATTCAAATCCCGGTTCGCCCCGATTATGTTTCTAGGTTAGTCAGCACCATACCCATGCTCGTGGGTTTCGCGGAATTCGAAGTGGTAAACGTCTGAGACCTGCATCACTTCGGGCTTTCTTCCCACATTAAGCTGACACGCCGTGATATAATGTTAAAAGCGGCAACAAACCAAACTCACTCACCCACTCACTCACTCATCATCATCATCACCCTTCTCCTTATCATCATCATCACCTTTCTCCTCATGATCATCCCCCTTCTCATCATCATCCTCTTCCTCCTCCTCATTATCATCATCACCCTTCCCCTCATCATCATCGCCCTCTCATCATCATCACCCTTCTCATCATCATCATCATCATCCTTTTCCTCCTCCTCCTCCTCATCATCATCATCAACATAATCATCAGCATCACACTCGTCCTCCTCCTCCTCGTCGTCATCATCATCATCATCATCATCACCCTCCTCCTTTTCATCATCATCCTCTTCCTTCTCCTCATAATCATCACCATCCTCTTCCTCCTCCTCCACCTCTTCATCATAATCATCATCACCCTCCTCATTATCATCACCCTCCTCCACCTCCTGTTGAATCAGCATAGACGTAGGCCATCAGCCAACACAGCTTAAGTTACAATGCAGCCAAGATATTGAAAGTAGCGTGTATGCTAGTGACTTAGGACTAACACCGCTATTTAACACGACAAATATATGATGAAACTGACAGCATGTAGATACTTAGTAATTTAGTGAAACCTAAAATGACGGTCACAACACCAAGTAACATAACTTGGGTGATTCGTGGATTCAAAACCACGACAATCAAACTCTTCACACATGCTCGTGTCATTAAAACCACAACACACAACACACACACACACACACACACACACACACACACACACACACACACACACACACACACACACACACACACACACACACACACACACACACACACACACAAATGTTCGGAAGTAATAGATATGGTTATTTAGAAGGTTTTTAAAAGGGTGGAAACACCTCGAAAACGATCATATTGTAAGCAATTGTGGCACATGTTACCAAGAGTGATGGTTATACAGCACATGCATCCTTCATGTTGTACTCTTCACAACTGACAAGTGCTAATAATGTATTTGTCCCATTTTAATTTATTTTTGTCAAAGTGGTGAGACAGTGACACTGACTGAACTACTGACACGTGCAAACGTTTCTGGTATGGCAAGATATGTGGTGTCATGTCCAGTTCATCATGATTGTAGGGCGCACAGGTTGCCCAGTCGTCTAAGGCGTCGAGATTCGCTGAGCAGAGTTGTGTCCCTTGGACAAGCCAGAAATTGTGAGTTCGAATCCCGGTTCGCCCCGATTATGTTTCTAGCTTTGTCAGCACCATACCTGTGCTCGTGGGTTTCACCCAAGTGGTAAACATCTGATACCTGCATCAGTCATGCTTTCCTCCCACATTTCCCATGGATTTCCTCGTCGCAAACATCTATGTTAAATTTGAGGATAAGACATGTAGATATGTCCAAATGTGAGGCATGATGACTGATGCAATTACCCTATTTGACTTGTACCGTATGTTCCTATGTCTTTCTGGAGAACAATTTACTTGCCTTTGCACGTGTTTGTGATAGTGTGACATGTTGGACAGGATACGATGACTGTTTCGTGAATACTTGGTATAACCACCATTTGATATTTCATTTTTTATTTCATAAACATATGTTCATGATGTAGTCGGGAACGTAAAATGAACTCTGCTAATAGCTGATTTCTAATGATTATGGAAATTATTTTGTCTTTTGTATTTACACACAACCCTTGCCTTCACATGTGCTTGTCTCTGGTAGGGCAGGACACGCTCACCTTTCCGCGAATACCTGGTATCATCACTTGATGTCATCTTTTGATAGTGCTTCTTAAACACATGATGTAGTTGGGATTCTGGTCATCACTGATATTCTGATTCAACGTTGTGGGCTGTTCTAAATTTGATGTGTACAATTAGTGAATCAAGATTCGCGTATTGTACATGTGTGTTAAAAGCCTAGTTACGCCCCGATGATTCTTGGTATGTCAGTTCGTTTGTCAGTTATAAGAAACTGGTGTGTCACCCAAGTGTGTTTTCTGTCGAATTGCATTCTGAAGATGCGGGATAACTCTGATCAGAACGTCTTAACATATTCCTCTTGGTTATTTGTAACACGCAAACCATTTTTAAAACACTCTGTATGTCTAAATATCAGTTAATTGTGTTTAGAGTGGTTGTTTTCAGATGTTAATGTCTAGTGTATGTCAACGCACGTCCAACAGAAGGTCCAGGTACACTCACTATCAATTTAAAAGCCACAAACATAACGTTTTGGTGAACAATTTATTACTGCTTTTATCTTAACAGGATACTTGTTCAATTATCCGATAATGGGACCATGGCTTTGTGATTTGCATGCCGCTATGTTGGCGTCGGGAATGACAATGAACCCAAAGGAGCGTGGAGGTACTACAATCGTCCCAGTTCCCAAAGATTTTGGCATAATGTGCGGTATTTGGTTGTTCACAAGTTCCAATGTTTTGCCATTGACCTCTACTTTTCTGAAACAAAAGATGTGGTGAAGGTTATTTTGGTATGCAGGTAAAGTATTGATGACCCGTTGACCTAACAACCGTTGTCTCACCTTTACTGTCACTATTGTATATGTGTACAAGTTTGTAAGTTCGTCTTCAGTTACTGAATATAGTCCTGGAGTTAGTCGTGTTTGCCAAGGTGCGTTTTCCACCCGACATTTCGGACCATTACTCATGTTATACACCGTTCGTGTGTCTGGTTCAGATTGAATGCAGCAAATCATCCAATGCTCACCATCTTCTGTTATATCTGCTGCTTCAGAGACGACAAATGTCTCACTATTATCAGCAGCATTTGACAACTATGCCAAAAAACCAGTTACATAAGAACTGACCTATGACCTTGTGAAACTTGAACGAAAGACAAAATCCTTATACTGAATGGTTGAGAGGAAACATATTATATACAAACTTTGACTTCAAGTCTCCTCCCTCAGGAGTCAGCCAGAATATGTCCACGTTTTTGCCGTGCGCCTCTGATATGGCTAGGGTTACGTGGTCTCCATGCAAGTTGAGACCATACACAGTGATACTGCCAGGCTTGTAGTGGTACACGCTGGAACATAAACAGATGATGTGATAACATTAAAAGCGAATGCAGAGAAAAATCACTCGAAATCTAGCTATTTCATTTGACACGACTAGTCGCCGTATTTCATTAAAATCATACTTGTCATTGAAGAAGTGAGTGAGTGAGTATAGGTTTACACCCCTTTTAGCAATATTCCATCAATAGGACGGTGGTGGATAGCAGAAATGGACTTCACACATTTAAGCCATACGGGTAATCGAACCCGGGTCTTTGGCGTGACGAGCGAACGCTTTAACCATGACGTTTCAATGTTTGGTAATGGTTGATGTAACGTCGCATCTTGTCACTTTGCCTTTGCTCTGTTCACACTCACCGTTACCATATTGAGCTAACCTGTCGGGGACAGGGTGGTCAAATAAACACATTATTATACCAATATAGATCATTATAACTTGCGAACTTGAAGTGAAATAGCCATTACATAAGTCAATGGATAAATGTACGGAACATTCAGATCGTTACGTCATGTGCATCTCTACTGACAGCATTACTGTTCAGTGACATGCTCACAGTATTCTGCACATTAAAGTTTTAAACGTGTTGGATTTGTTTACATAAAATTGTTCTGGTAACATTGATATTGTATTAATTCTGGTTGTTAGACAATTTCTCATGTGATGTCCTTTAAAAGGGACGGTATGTTCGACTCCCACCTCTGTCCGAGGTCTACACTTTGTAGTCTGCAAAGTGGACAACGTATGTGTGTACAGACAGGTTGTGAATTCAACATGCTGAAACAACTCACTTGTTCAGCTTTGTACAGTGGGCATACAGTCGGAGGTCGGAAGATGTGGATGGAACATCAAATACTTTGTTGCCAACAAGTCTCTTGTAAAGAAGCGTCAACCAGTAGTCCTGCCAAAAGACGTTGTGATGTGTGTCCATATGAGAAAGACACTGTTGGTGTTCATGTTATTTTGTGCCGGTGTAAGCAGTAAAATGTGTCTGGACGTGCAAACTGATGGTTGATGGTAGGATAGTCGGAATGGGAATTTGTATAAGACAAGTTACTGAGCCTGGGCACCTAATATGCAATGCAGGCGGAACGGGTGATTTATAATGACAGGATCAATGGTTTCTGGTAAGCCTAAGGGACACAACTCTCTGTACAGCAAAATGCTGGGCCTCAGTCGATTGAGTCACATTTGAAAACAGACAAAAGACAATGAATATATGCATGAACACAGAGGCAATATCTAAGATCAAACAGACATTCAACAAAATGACATTGTTAAAAATTTGAGATGACAGACGTTCACGCACAGGATTAGGATCACCGTTGTCGTCGATGAGTGCATAATTTCCACCAAAGATTTCCTGACGCATAACCCCTTTTAGGCCATATTTTGCTGATACACCAAGTTTATCAAGCCACCTGAAATTGCGATATGACAGATGATATTAATGAATTACATGAGCCGTTCTCATTGCTCAACTTGTTTCAAGGCAAAACAAAAAAGGCACTGGTCCCATTGATCTAAAGATCATTTTTAAGGACACACGAGCATCAACATTAGACATTTTCAGAGCGAAAGGAATTACAATTGTTTCTAGTTTTAACCAGTTTCAATTGACCATAAACAGCAATCATCACCCTCTAACCAACACGAAGAAGCAACTTGCATTTATATCAACGCATGCTGGCATTCCCAGTTGATGCTCTGGCTGAAATTGTTATGTTGTATTTAAAGTAAAAAAACTTATTCAGAACACTTTCAACTTTAGCACAAATTCATTTGGACACTGAAACGTAGACATCCTCACAGGTTGCCTGCCACATATCTGTCAGCAATGCCAGGAGTGCCACCCCCATAACCGGACGATGTCTCCCCTAGCCACGCCACCAGACCATGATGACTTCGGACTGTATTCATCACTGAGTGCAGGGTAGATGTAAGGCGATTCATTATAGAATACTTAGAAAAGTCTTCCAGCTTGGCGGTGCGTCCATTAAAGTAATATCTGAAAAGAGTAAGCTATTTGTACAGGGATTTTTAAAGCCACGTGTACAAAAAAGGATGACATCCAGCTATACAAAGTGTTCGTTTCAGTATTTGGTCCACTTATTTGATATTATTTCTAATGAAATGAAAGTAATTAATGTGGAATTGGAAACGACAAACGCAAAGAAAAAAATCATTTCTTGACCCATGTGCATTTTGTCTCTAAATGTGGTGACCACATATATAGTTATATATACATCTCTACCTTCAACAGTTCAAGACAATTTGTCACAAGTTAAAGCACGTGTCATCTAGAATTTACCGAAGAAACAATATTTGACATGCTGGATAGCATAGATAGCATCTATGTGAAAAAGTAGGCAACCGCATGTATATCAACTGCGCTCTTTTCTATGCTGATCTGTTACCTTATTCAGATCATCAACATCACAACATAGACAATTAAACCAAGAAGTTAAAAACTTATGCTTCTTGTACATCGATTATATGTTGTCCATCACTTATGGCCAACTTACCGATTACCTTCGTGCAATATTAAAGCATTTGCTGTCTATATACTTCATATCTTTAGATATACAGTCATGCAGCAACTTTCTACAAAGATTTCAAAGATTTGTTTTCCATGCGACAAATGTTTGATGCCATTTGCTGTCTTCATTACACAACATCTGAGGTACAGCCAGGCATGCTCATACTTCGAAGATTTTAAAGACTTTAATAAGGGTTACATATTAAAGGCTTCAGTAAACATTTCGTAAAGGTTTATGGCAAACATGTGGAATTCAAATGTGATGGAAAGTGACCAAAATAATGGCTGATACAATTACCTGCATTGAGTTGTACCATATGGTAAAGAACATGAACATTGGTTTGCCTCTGCATGTGGTTGTGACAGGTGCCATCAATGGGGCAGGATATGCTCACATTACTGTTTGGCAGTGATTTCTAAACACATGCTTTTGATATAGTAGCAAACGTAAATGAGACGGACTCTGCATTAACAGAGATTTCTTATGATTAGGAAACGGGATGTTTTGCTTTTATTTTAGAACAGAGCCCCAAAAAGTATTTACATTATTTTTCAGACAATCCAGCCTGTCCAGTGAACGAATTTTGCTGGGAAAATCTGAGGTCAAAATAGTAGTAATTGCAGTATTTTCTGACAATGGTCAAGAACAAATGGTTGACCTCGAAAATCAACACAGTGAACAGTTATCTATTAAATATAATTCGGCATATGCACCCACATGGTGTACAGTCACTACGCTCCTTTTGCTACTTCTACCTAATATTTCAACGTGTCGGTGTTTTTGAAGACTCTTTAGACTGTTATCAACGACCCTTTTGTGTAACACGTGGCATAAAAACTGTATGGTAGCCCATGCCTTGAAGGAAGGTACTCACTGATGGAAGGTCAAGACGTTTATGACACTAGCTCCACCGTGAGACAGGAAGCTGGAAATGCAAAGTCACATTGGACAAATGTTCATCGAAGGTAACTATAATGAACCAGGGCATCACTTGTGCATTACCATGTCAGCTTCTTGGACTGAAGTGACTCAGATGAATCCTTCAAGAAAAAGGTATGCTGCTTTCAAAACTTGAAAGATAATCAAGGCGAATATGGAATTTGAACATCATAACTATACAGGAAGCCACACTGTACACAATATCGTGGCGACTTCGGCGACTGGGCCACCCATGCCCCTTTTAGGTTCTGGAATCGATGCTTCCTTTAAGATTTTCAATTTCAATTAGAAAATCCAGACAACTTATTCTTTCCCTGCTGCATGGGGTATACCATGTTTATTATGCATACTTTTTAATGAACGTGTCTTTATAACCGGCGGTATCAGGTCCAATGATGAGACTGGATTTATAGACCGTTTCTTGCAGAACTTGCTTCAGTTCCATGAAGTCGCGACCCAGCTGAGCCTCACTGATAGTAGCATTACGTCGGTAATACAAGTTCGGTTCTTCATGAAACATACGTAAAATGATAGACATATGTCAAGCATCATAACAAACAAATATCTACATACACACGAGTATCAAGTTCGGTAAATGTTTCACATATGAATAAAAACATAATGAATGTAAGAATGGATTATTTTTTTCTAAAGTCACGTATACCTCATACTGCATATACAGATCGCAAAAATACCTTATAGTTATTCATGTATTAAGAGGAATGACACCATAGTTTTATGAGTCCAGTGACGGTCAACGTACGAAACATATAATGCCGTAATTATATGTCTTGTTTGTTATGTAACCGTGGGCTGGATACAATGACATCTGGATTATGGAAACTAATAAATAGAGATTATTATACGAACATTTGCGTCATACTGATTTCACGAATTCGAATCACGAATTTCCAAGCGAGAGCGAGGGTAATACATGAATTCTTACACGTGTTTCGTATAGTCAGTATGACACATATGAGTGTAATAATTTATATTTATTACCCACTATTTCTTTATCCTTTTGGGCTCCTCTTTAGACAAACGCACTAATCACCACTGCTGTTCTAGAACACCAACATGTGTCAGCCATTTTCGGCTATGTTGTCATTTCTGGTGTGACGTTAATACCACCTTACGTCACAATGAGATTCGAATGACGTCAACAATGCCTTTTGGATGACGGAAACAATACACTGGTGTGCGAGAAGTGGTTTTTGAACTAGTGCACATACGATTTTTATTAACTCGGTTATTTATGATCCTGTATGTAATAATTGATATTATGAGCCACATCCCATGGAGGTAGGGTGTGAAGACACGCATTGATCAAAATTGTCCAGCATGGCCATAGATCGCCTCATAAACACAAGTGCAGATTGTTTGGACGTCTTCTACTCAGAATGCCCAAAGATATGTCATCTATTTCTGGTTGATGCGACGTCTACATGCTTTCAAACTTACCATTTCCCAGTTCAATTCCTGCAAGAGGATACCCTTTGTCAGAGGAATATTTTAGCAACTGCTTAGCATCTGATGGGTTCCACTTTGTTCCATCACGCAGCAGCAGGTTGAGGCCAATCACCAGTTTCAGCCCCGTATTGTGAATAAACGCGTTGAATGCATCCCAGGTGTCAGCTGAAAATATGTTTCAATTGATCGGTTTTGGTTCAGTTTCTATATGCTTAGTAAACATATTGAATAGCTACTTATGGACGAAGGTTTGTAAATATAGAAATCCGTCAGACATTGGTTCATTAGACTCAGTGGCAACCCGTGTATGAAGGTACCTTTCCCCGTTAATCGCTCGGATTACGGAATGTCTGGGACTAACGAATCTCAGAAAGAAGTAAGGTTCTTTACACACATGTGAGCGTCAGTAGTAATGCCCGGCAGATGGGGTTACGCGATTCAAGGGGCATGGGTGAATAATGTATAACTGTACCATGAAACAAATAACCAAATCATTTACCCCTACAGGTACGATATAACCGGTACTACCCAAAGAACTCTTCTTGGGCAATCAGTAGAACAGAAACAGTGATCATACCAAAAAGGTTATTTCAAAAGAATTAAAAAAAATTAGACATGGAATGTTTTGTATTGTTTAACCAGGTCTTTTTATTTAGGTTTTCCTTCTGGTGACAAATACACCAAGGGAGATATAAGAATCGTATAATATACTGCTGTCACCTTGGAGATGATACTGCTGTGAAGTGTCTAGGTCGCGATTCGGATCAAACACCAAGCGATCCCCTGATGTTCCTCCAACTCGCATATACCCTGGCGCTAAGGCTTTTCCAAGAGTCACCAGTTTGGGCGACCTGTTATAAAAGGTTCTTTTATATATACTTACATTCATATATGAGACTGCTATAAGCATCTTCCACAAACTCTATTCATCTAGCAGATAATACCACCCGTAACATCTTGGATATGGAACTAGAAGCTGAAGATGCATTATCCAGTGTGTAATATCATCATTCCCTTGATAATGCCCTTGCCTTTTTCGGCTTTGTGTCCCCCACTTTCCTATCTCGTCACGTTACATTGCATTACCATTGGCTTGAAGCGATAGTATGTGATTGAAGGAGTCGCGTTTACACCACTTTGAAGAGCATTCAGGTGGTAATACGATCTGTCAGCTTGCGAGGAAAACCTGAGGTCATGCATGGTTTAAAAGTTGACCACTTTAGTGAAATCAGCGATCATGGGTATTATGCTAACAAACCCGGCAACATTATCTTGGCCAATCTGGGAACCAAAACCATAATCATATGTTTCTGACACGGTTCAAAGACGACAGACTGTAAGTAAGCGAAGTCTTCAGTGAAGGTAGAGCTGATAATTGTAAGTGATTTCTGTCAATCATTCGGTTGTCATGGATAAGCTAGACACAACATACATCAGTGACAAAACTGAATTCACGAAACATTAGTTGACGGCTTCTGCTGACTCTTGACCCATGAAGATTCCGGGGTAGAATAGGTCTTCAGCAACTCATGCTTGCCTTAAAACGTGACTAAGCTTATCGTAAAAGGCGGCTAACGGGAACGGGTGGTAAGGCTCGCCGACTTGGGTGAAGCATGTCATCAATCCCAATTGTGTGGATCGATGCTCATGATATTAATCACTGGATTGTCTGGTCCAGACTGGATTATTTACAGACCGCCGTCATATAGCTGGAATATTACTGAGTGCGGCGTTAAACAACAAACCAACCAACCAAAATCTGCTGACTCTGAAAATACACATATTTGGTCTATTCGTTTCCCGACAAGGATGTGTTTCACTAATCCGAAAAAATCAATTTTCGTTGCAAACAAATCACATAGTTATACAAATGTTATGATGTATACCTGATATTTGGGGTCGTCAGATTGGATTTCATTTGACCGCTTCCCATGGTGACACCAACAAACATATCATCAATTTCCTGTAGGACGTGGTCGACCTTTACCGTGATATGTTCTGTGTGCATGGACACAGTGAACGGTTGTATCCAAGCCAATCCTAACAACCACAGAATGGTTACATCTCGGAACATTCTGACTGTCACTCCATGTAGAAGCATAATATTGCTTATCACTGTTTCGAAGCTAAATACTACTTAACGTGTAGAGGTCAGCTGCGGTGTTGGAAGAGACCAGGTGTTGCCAAGCCGTGACAACAGATAACGAAATTTTGACACGAGTATTCAGCAACTTTCATGCTTTCATGTCATGATCAGGTTCGTGTGTGCCTATTTCGGCACTACGTTGCAGTTATATTCCTGTGCAGCACATGACTCATCATCTGCTTCTCTGCCCTTCAGCTTCAAGGATTGGCTTGTGACACATCATGTTTGGCTTTCGTAAACACTAATCTGTCACGATTTTAAAAAGGTAACTCATTACATAACGTTAAAGTTCAACTCGTGCCTTTTAACATTTAGGAGATAAACAGATGCATGCCTTGTCGTTAAATGGTGATGATACACTTAAGACAACTGTGAACCAGATTAAATTGCACAAAGTGAATAAGGGACCGATATTCTGGTAGGGCTGAGAGTGTGGGACGGAGTGGATGTGTGGGTGGGGATGTAGGGGTTGTGGAATTTTGTCGCAAAAAGGAAAATGCTTTCATTGATGAAATATCTGATGGAATTTTGTTGCAAAAAATTGATTTGATCGTGCAACTGTAGCTTTGATATATATATATATATATATATATATATATATACACATATTCATATATATATATACATATATATATATATAGCAACTCTAAAGTACTCATAAGATCCTTTGTTATGACAACGAACCGAAAACATGAAGGATATATTTAGGGGTTTTACGAAAAGCTCCCCCAAATAGATGACGATCATGTATTAACGTGTTATGTTATTCGGAAATATTTTCGTTATTATTTATTTTTATTTCATAACAATTGTGTCACTGAATAATGTATTTATTCGTATTTCAATACTTTTAATAAAAAACACGAGTAGGTAATTATCAAGTTGCAATCGGAAATAATTCCTAAATCACGACATTATTAATGCCGACAAGAATGTATGCCATCATTCTAGTAATCGTTTCCTTTAAATAATTGGGACCTTTCTTAAAACTGCGCAAGGTGCGATGTTGGGAGGTACATGTTGTGTGTCATTACCGGTTCCACTTATTGTATGCGCAGCAAGCTATGCCCGTTTGCAGACAACTGCACACAGGAGTCGAGTTTAAGATATTCGTACATCCACCGTTGAAGATTGCAATCTTAGCTTAGATCGGTTTGTGCAAGTGAAATAGGACAATTGTATGGTGATTATAAAGTCAACAGTAGCCGCCTAAGATCGATTGTAACTGTGTGGGCCCTGGGTTTCCATTCAGGCAACTATCCTTGGCAAATACAAACTGAGGTTTCACGTAGCCTCCTATGAATTTTGTCAGTGCTTGTTGTATCAACCAATACTGTCAACGTTTTACTTCCTGGTATGATACAAACGCCTGTATCACGATCTTACTATAAATAAGACTTGTAAGCAAGAATGTTTCCTTCCTGCCACTCAGCGTTGTCGAGACATGTAACGATTCATGCAAATAGTTATGAATGTACTGGGGCTCTCAATGCTAAGGCACACATATCATGCGCTTTATATCAGATATGGACCAATTTTGTTCCTTTTCTACTACCATGCGTATCAAAACGCCAAGTGGCAGTCACGCTCGTGGACTATCATGCAAATAATGGGGCGACAAATGCATAGGCAAACTCTCAAAAATGTTTGAGCACTAACAATGACCAGGTGTTCAGGGCACTGATCAGTATGTCCACGTTATCCAGCCATTTGTGCAGCTGTATAAATTGAATTGCTTTGCTTCGGAGGCTCTCAATGTATAATATACCAATTCGTCTGCCTGACGCCATTTGCAACTCCCGACGCTGGTGCGGACAGAGTGATCTGTAACACACTTGCAACATGAAACCCGTCAACTACGTTGTGATTCTATGTTGTATTGCATTGAGTACATGTGTGGCGAGGCCAGCGTCCAGGGAGGAAACAACGACAGCGGAAATACGGAATGGTAAGAACATTAGATTTTATTCATTAGGTTAGATTTATCTGTTCTTGTACCAGTTATTCGTAATATTATAGACATCTAGTATTGTTTCAGTTAAGTTATATTGCAATATATTACAAATAAATCATATTTTTTATATCAAACAATCTTGATGGTCTCCGTGGTCTTATGGTAGAGCATCCGCCCGGTGAGCGGAAGGTCCGGGGTTCGATTACCTCATCATCATCACCCTCCTCTTCATCATCATCATCAAGCTCTCCCCCTCCTCCTCCTCATCATCATCATCACCCTCCTCCTCCTCCTCCTCCTCCTCATCATCATCATCATCACCCTCCTCTTCCTCCTCATCATCACCATCATCCCCTCCTCTTCCACCTCATCTTCATCCTCTTCCTCCTCATCATCCTCTTCCTACTCCTCCTCCTCATCATCATCACCCTCCTCATCATCATCCTTTCCTCCTCCTCATCATCACCCTTCTCTTCATCATCATCCTCTTCCTCCTCCTCCTCCTCGTCATCATCATCATCAACATCATCATCACCATCATCATCATCACCCTCCTCCTCCTTATCATCATCATCACCCTCCTTCTCATCATCATCATCACCCTCCTCATCATCATCCATTCCTCCTCATTATCATCACCCTTCTCATCCTCCTCGTCATCCTCCTCGTCATCATCATCACCCTCCTTCTCATCATCATCACCCTCCTCATCATCATCCATTCCTCCTCATCATCATCACCCTTCTCATCACCATCATCATCATCATCCTAATCCTCATCCTCGTCATCATCATCATCATCTTCACCCTCCTCATCAACATCATCACCCTTCTTCTCTTTAATCAACATAGATTTAGGCCATCGCCCCACACAGTATAAGATATTGCAAGTAGCGTGTGAGCTGCTGAGTGAGGAGTAACACCGCTATTTAACACAGCAAATATCTGATGAAACTGACATAGCATGTAGATACTTAATAATTTAGTGAAACCACGGCCACAACACCAAATATCATAACTTGGGTGATTCGTGGATTCCAAACCACGAGAAAGTAGACTCTTCACGCATACTCGTGTCAATAAAACCATCATACACAACACACACGCACGCACGCACACGCACACACGCACATACACACACACACACACACACACACAGGCGAAAGACCTTTAGCCCACATATTACCTCACCTCACATTTTAAGGCTTACACACATATTTGAAACCATTCAGTATTTAATTCACAATTCGCCGTCATATGTCGCCGTCGCATATAACACGTCATCATATGATACGATGTGGGTTCGAGCCCCTCTGGCAACATTCTTTCCAACAAAATTTGAAATTTCATTCGAGTGTCAAAAAATATAATAGTCCCGTGTATTCGAAGCGTAGATTTACTGTTTGAAATGTTTGTTCAAAATAATGAGTAATTGACAACTAACTGTCCATTCCGGAAAAAAAGGCGCGTTTAAACAATAGAATGATGTAAGGTGTGTGTTTTAATTGGTGAATCAAAATGTCGCAAGTAATACATATGGTTATTTAGAAAGTTTTTAAAAGGGTGGAAACACCTCGAAAACGATCATATTGTAAGCAACTGTGGCACATGTTAACAAGAATTATGGTTATACAGCACATATATCCTTTCGTGTTGTACTTTTCACAACTGACAAGTGTAATAATGTATTTGTTCCATTTTAATTCATTTTTGTCCAAGTGGTGAGACAGTGACACTGACTGAACTACTGACACGTGCAAACGTTTCTGGTATTGCAAGACAAGTGGTGTCATGTCAAGTTCATCACGATTGTAGGGGGCAAAGGTGGCCCAGTCGTCTGAGGCGCCGCGATTCGCTGAGAAAGAGTTGTGTCCCTTGGACACGCCTGAAATTGTGAGTTCGAATCCCGGTTCGCGCAGATTATGTCTCTAGGTTTGTCAGCACCCGTGCTCGTGGGTTTCACCCAAGTGGTAAAAGTCTGACACCTGCATCACTTTTGGCTTTCCTCCCACATTTCCCATGGATTTCCATGTCATTAACATCTATAGACAGAGGATAGGACATGAAGATATGTCCAAATGTGAGGCATGATGACTGATGCAATTACCCTATTTGACTTGTACCGTATGTTCCAATGCCTTTCTGGAGAACAATTTACTTGCCTTTGCACGTGTTTGTGATAGTGCGACATGTTGCACAGGATACGATGACTGTTTCGTGAATACTTGGTATAACCACCATTTGATATTTCATTTTTTATTTCATAAACATATGTTCATGATTTTGTCGGGAACGTATAATGAACTCTGCTAATAGCTGATTTCTAATGGTTATGGAAATTATTTTGTCTTTTGTATTTACACGCAACCCTTGCCTTCACATGTGCTTGACTCTGATAGGGCAGGACACGCTCACCTTTTCACGAATACCTCGTATCATCACTCGATGTCATCTTTTGATAGTGCTTCTTAAATTAAACACATGATGTACTTGGGATTCTGGCCATGACTGGTATTCTGATTCCCCATTGTGGGCTGTTCTAACTTCGATGTGTACAGTAGGTGCATCGAGACTCGCCTATTGAGCATGTGTTTTAAAATCCTAGTTACGCACCGATGATTCTTGGTAGGTCAGTTCGTTCGTCAGATAAAAGATCCTGGTGTGTCACGCAAGTGTGTTTTCTGTCGAATGGCATTCTGAAGATGTGGGTTAACAGAACGTCTTAACATATTCCTCTTGGTTATTTGCATCACGCAAACCATTTTTGAAACACGCTGTTTGTCTAAATATCAGTTAAATGTTTTCAGAGTGTTTGTTTTTCATATTTCATTGTCCATTGTATGTCAACGCACGTCCAACAGAAGGTTCAGGTACACTAACTATCAATTTATAAGCAACAAACATAACGTATGGTGAACAATTTATTACTGCTTTTATCCTTACAGGACACTTGTTCAATTATCCGATAATGGGGCCATGGCTTTGTGATTTGCATGCCGCTATGTTGGCGTCTTGAATGACGATGAACCCAAAGGAGTGCGGAGGTACTACAATCGTCCCAGTTCCCAAAGATTTTGGCATAATGTGTGGTATTTGGTTGTTGACAAGTTCCAGTGTTTTGCCATTGACCTCTACTTTTCTGAAAAAAAGATGTGGCAAAGTTTATTTTGGTATGAAGGTTAAGTATTGACCACCCGTTGACCTAACAACCGTTGTCTAACTTGTACTGCCACTATTGAATATGTGCACAAGTTTGTAAGTTCAAGTTCGTCTTAAGTTACTTAGTATAGATTAGGAGTTAGTCGTGTTTGCAAAGGTGTGTTTTCCACCTGTCATTTCGGACCATTGCTCATATACCGTTCGCGTGTCTGGTTCAGATTGAATGCAGCAAAATCATCAAATGCTTACCCTCTTCTGTTATATCTGCTGCTTCAGAGACAACATATGTCTCACCATTATCCGCTGCATTTGACGACAATGCCAAGGAACCAGTTATATAAGAACTGACCTATGACCTTGTGAAACTTGAAGAACCAAAGACAAAATCCTTATACTGAATGGTTGAGAGGAAACATATTATATACAAACTTTGACTTCAAGTCTCCTCCCTCAGGAGTCAGCCAGAATATGTCCACGTTTTTGCCGTGCGCCTCTGATATGGTTAGGGTTACGTGGTCTCCATGCAAGTTAAGACCATACACAGTGATACTGCCAGGCGTGTAATGGTACACGCTGGAACATAAACAAAAGAAATGATAACAGTAAAAGTGAATGCAAGAGAAAAATCACTCGAAATCTAGCCATTTGATTTGACACGAATAGTCGCCGTATTTCATTAAAAGCATGCTTGTCATTGAAGAAGTGAGTGAGTGAGTATGAGTTTACACCTCTTTTAGCAATATTCCATCAATAGGACGGTGGTGGATAGCAGAAATGGACTTCACACATTTAAGCCATACGGGTAATCGAACCAGGGTCTTTGGCGTGACGAGCGAACGCTTTAACCATGACATTTCAATGTTTGGTAATGGTTGATGTAACGTCGCATCTTGTCACTTTTCATTTGCTCTGTTCACACTCACCGTTACCATATTGAGCTAACCTGTCGGGGACAGGGTTGTCAAATAAACACATTATTATACCAATATAGATCATTACAGTATTCTGCACATTAAAGTTTTAAACGTGTGGGATTTGTTTACATACAATTGTTGTAGTTACATTGGCTTTGTATTAATTCTGGTTGTTAGACGATTTCTAATGTGATGTCCTTTAAAAGGGACGGTATGTTCCTGCCACCTCTATCAAAGGTCTACACTTCGTATTTGTCCATAGTCTGCAAGCTGGACAACGTATATGTTTGTACAGACAGGTTGTGAATTAAACATGCTGAAACCACTCACTTGTTCAGCTTTGTACAGTGGGCATACAGTCGGAGGTTGTTAGATGAAGACGGAACATCAAATACTTTGTTGCCAACAAGTCTTTTGTAAAGAAGCGTCAACCAGTAGTCCTGCCAAAAGACGTTGTGATGTGTGTCCATATGAGAAAGACACTGTTGGTGTTCATGTTATTTTGTGCCAGTGTAAGCAGTAAAATGTGTCTGGATGTGCAAACTGATGGTTGATGGTAGGATAGTCGAAATGGGAGTTTGTATAAGACAAGTTACTGAGCCTGGCCACCTAATATGCAGTGCAGGTGGAACAGGTGACTTATAATGACTTGGAATTCCCACAAAGGAAAATACATGTATGAATGAGTTCAGTTTAACGCTACGTACACATACGATATGTCAATAATATTGATTTGGTTGAAAATATAAAATGATGCAGGTCAACTTTGGTGAAACACATGAGCACGGGCATCGTGCTCACAAATCTAGTAACGTAATCAGGGTGAACCAAGGCTTCGAATCTACGATCAATGGTTTCTGGTAAGCCTAAGGAACACAACTCTGTACAGCAAAATGCTGGGCCTCAGTCTATTGGGTCACATTTGAAAACAGACAACAGACAATGAATATATGCATGAACACAGAGACAATATCTAAGATCAAACAGACATTCGACAAAATGACATTGTTAAAAAATTGAGATGACAGACGTTCACGCACAGGATTAGGATCACCGTTGTCGTCAATGAGTGCATAATTTCCACCAAAGATTTCCTGACGCATAACCCCTTTTAGGCCATATTTTGCTGATACACCAAGTTTATCAAGCCACCTGAAATTGCGATATGACAGATGATATTAATGAATTATCTGAGCAGTTCTCAATGCTCAACTTGTTTCAAGACAAAACAAAAAAGGCAAATTTTTCACTGGTCCCATTGTACTGAAGATCATATTTCAGGACACACGAGCTTCAACATTAGACATTTTCAGAGCGAAAGGAATAACAATTGTTTCTAGTTTTAACCAGCTTCAATTGACCATAAACAGCAATCATCACCCTCTAACCAGCACGAAGAGGCAACTTGCATTTACATCAACGCATGCTGGCATCCCAGTTGATGCTCTGGCTGAAATTGTTATGTTGTATTTAAAGTAAAGAAACTTATTCAGAACACTTTCAACTTTAGCACAAATTCATTTGGACACTGTAACGTAGACATCCTCACAGGTTGCCGGCCACATATCTGTCAGCAATGCCAGGAGTGCCACCCCCATAACCGGACGATGTCTCCCCTAGCCACGCCACCAGACCATGATGACTTCGGACTGTATTCATCACTGAGTGCAGGGTAGATGTAAGGCGATTCATTATAGAATACTTAGAAAAGTCTTCCAGCTTGGCGGTGCGTCCATTAAAGTAATATCTGAAAAGAGTAAGCTATTTGTACAGGGATTTTTAAAGCCACGTGTACAAAAAAGGATGACATCCAGCTATACAAAGTGTTCGTTTCAGTATTTGGTCCACTTATTTGATATTATTTCTAATGAAATGAAAGTAATTAATGTGGAATTGGAAACGACAAACGCAAAGAAAAAAATCATTTCTTGACCCATGTGCATTTTGTCTCTAAATGTGGTGACCACATATATAGTTATATATACATCTCTACCTTCAACGGTTCAAGACAATTTGTCACAAGTTAAAGCACGTGTCATCTAGAATTTACCGAAGAAACAATATTTGACATGCTGGATAGCATAGATAGCATCTATGTGAAAAAGTAGGCAACCGCATGTATATCAACTGCGCCCTTTTCTATGCTGATCTGTTACCTTATTCAGATAATCAACATCACAACATAGGCAGTTTAGCCAAGAAGTTAAAAACCTATGCTTCTTGTACATCGATTATATGTTGTCCATCACTTATGGCCAACTAACCGATTACCTTCGAGCAATATTAAAGCATTTGCTGTCTATATATTTCACATCGTTAGATGTACAGTCGTGCAGCCACTTTCTACGAAGATTTCAAAGATTTGTTTTCTGTACGACAAATGTTTGATGTCATTTGCTGTCTACATTTCACAACATCTGAGGTACATCTAGGCTTGCTCATACTTCGAAGATTTCAAAGATATAGTAAGATATACTAGCAATCGTAAATGAAACGGACTCTGCATTTAGCAGAGATTTCTTATGATTAGGAAAAGGGATGTGTTGCTTTTATTTTAAAACAGAGCCCCAAAAAGTATTTACATCATTTTTCAGACAATCCAGCTTGTCTAGTGAACGAATTTTGCTGGGAAAATCTGAGGTCAAAATAGTAGTAATTGCAGTATTTTCTGACAATGGTCAAGAACAAATGGTTGACCTCGAAGCTCAACACAGTGAACAGTTATCTATTTAACTAATTCTGCATAAACCCCCACAGCAGCTACTATCCTATTGCTACTTCTACCTAATAGTTCAACGTGTCGGTGTTTTTGAAGACTCTTTAGACTGTAATCAACGACCCTTAAGTGTTCCACGTGGTATGAAAACTGTATGGTAGCCCATGCCTTGAGGGAAGGTACTCACTGATGGAAGGTCAAGACGTTTATGACACTAGCTCCACCGTGAGACAGGAAGCTGGAAATGCAAAGTCACATTGGACAAATGTTCATCGAAGATAACTATAATGAACCAGGGCATCACTTGTGCATTACCATGTCAGCTTCTTGGACTGAAGTGACTCAGATGAATCCTTCGAGAAAAAGTGTGGTGCTTTCAGAACTTGAAAGATAATCAAGGCGAACATGGGATTTTAACATCATAATTATACAGGAAGCCGGAATTTGAACATCATAATTTTACATGAAACCACACTGTACAACAAATCGTGGCGTCTTAGGCGACTGGGCCACCCATGCCCCTTTTTAGTTCTGGAATCGATGCTTCGTTTAAGATTTTGAAATAATAACAGCAGCACAAAGTAAGCAGAGATTCCGTTCAATTTCAATCAGAAAATCCAGACAGCTTATTTTTTCCCTGCTACATAGGGTAAACGATGTTTATTATCCATACTTTTTTATAAACGTGTCGTTATAATCGGCGATATCAGGTCCAATGATGAGACTGGATTTATAGACCGTTCCTTGCAGAACTTGTTTTAGTTCCATGAAGTCGCGCCCCAGCTGAGCGTCACTGACAGTAGTATTCCGATGTCGGTAATACAAGTTCGGTTCTTCATGAAACATACGTAAAATGATAATACATATGGCATGTATGATAACAAAAAATATCTACATAAACATGAGAATCAAGCTCGGTAAATGTTTCACATATGAAGAAAAACATAATGAATGTAAAAACGGGTTATTTTTTTCTGAAGTAATGTATATACCTCATACTGCATATACAGATCGCAAAAGTACCATATAATTATTCATGTATAAAGAGGTATGACACCATAGTTTTGTGAGTCCAATGACGGTCAACGTACGAAGCATATAATGCCATATTTATATGTCTTGTTTGTTATGTGACCGTGGGCTGGATATAATGACATCTGGATTATGGAAACTAATAAATACAGATTATTATACGAACATTTGCGTCATACTGATTTCACGAATTCGAATCACGAATTTCCGAGCAAGAGCGAGGGTAATACATGAATTCTTACACGAGTTTCGTAAAGTCAGTATGACACATATGAGTGTAATAATTTAAATTTATTACCCACTATTTCTTTATCCTTTTGGGCTCCTCTTTAGACAAGTACACTGATCACAACTGCTGTCCTATCACACCAACATGTGTCAGCCATTTTCGGCTATGTTGTCATTTCTAGTGTGACGTTAATCCCACCTTACGTCACAATGAGATTCTAATGACGTCAACAATGCCTTTTAGATGACGGAAACAATACACTGGTGTGCGAGAAGTGATATTTGAACTAGTGCACATACGATATTTATTAACTCGGCTAATTATGATCCGTTAGGTAATAATTGATATTATGAGCCACATCCAATTGAGGTAGGGTGTGAAGACACGCATTGATCCAAATTATCCAGCATGGCCATATATCGTCTCATCAACACAAGTACAGATTGTTGGGACCTCTTCTACCCAAAATGCCCAAAGATATGTCGTCTATGTCTGGTTGATGCGACGTCTACATGCCTTCAAACTTACCATTTCCCAGTTCAATCCCTGCAAATGGATACCCTTTGTCAGAGGAATATTTTAGCAACTGCTTAGCATCTGATGGGTTCCACTTTGTTCCATCACGCAGCAGCAGGTTGAGGCCAATCACCAGTTTCAGCCCCGTATTGTGAACAAACGCGTTGAGTGCATCCCAGGTGTTAGCTGAAAATACGTTTCAATTTGTCGGTTTTGGTTCAGTTTTAATATGTTTACTTTCCACAATAATATATGTATAACTGTAATAATAAATGTATAACTGTACCATGAAACAAATAACCAAAACATTTACCCCTACAGGTACGATATAACCGGTACTTCTCAAAGAACTCTTCTTGGGCAATCAGTAGAACAGAAACAATGTGCAGCTGAAATTTCTGAGAGTGATCATACCAAAAAGGTTATTCCAAAAGAATAAATTATTTTTAGACGTGGAATGTTTTGTATTGTTTAGCCAGGTCTTTTTAATTAGGTTTACCGTTTGGTGACAATTACACCAAGGGAGATATAAAAATCGTATAATATACTGCTATCACCTTGGAGATGAAACTGCTGCGAAGGGTCTATGTGGTAATTCGGGTCAAACACCAAGCGATCCCCTGATGTTCCTCCAACTCGCACATACCCTGGCGCTAAGGCTTTTCCAAGAGTCACCAGTTTGGGCAACCTGTTATAAAAGGTTCTTTTATATATTCTTACATTCATATATGAGACTGCTATAACCATCTTCAATAAACTTTATTCATCTAGCAGATAATACCACCCGTAACATCTTGGATATGAAACTAGAAGCTGAAAATGCATTCTCCCTTGATAATGCCCATGACGTATTCGGCTTCATGTCCCCCATTTCTTATGTCGTCTCGTTACATTACATTACCATTCGCTTGAAGCGATAGTATGTGTTGAAGGAGTCGCGCTCAACGCCACTTTAAAGAGCATTCAGGTGGTAATACGGCCTGTCAGCTTGATGTGCGAGGAAAGCCCGAGGTCATGCAAGTTGACCACTTTGGTGAAATAAGCGAACAGGGGTATGATGCTAACAAACCCAGCAACGATATCTTGGCGAATCTGGGAAACGAAACCACAATCATATGTTTCTGACACGCTTATGAGACGACAGACTGTAAGTAAGCGAAGTCTTCAGTGAAGATAGAGGTGATAATTGGAATTGATTTCTGTCAATCATTAAGTTGTCACGGATAAGCTAGACATAACATAAATCAGTGACAAAACTGAATTCACGAAAAATTAGTTGACGGATTCTGCTGACTCTGGACCGGTGAAGATTCTGGGGTAGAATAGGTCTTCAGCAACTCATTCTGACTATGCTTGTCGTAAAAGGCGGCTAACGGGATCGGGTGGTAAGGTTCGCTGACTTGGTTGAAGCATGTCATCAATCCCAATTGCGTGGATCGATGCTCATGATATTAATCACTGGATTGTCTGGTCCAGACTCGATTATTTACATACCGCCGTCATACAGCTGGAATATTACTGAGTGCGGCGTTAAACAAAAAAACAACTTACCAAAATCTGCTGACTCTGAAAATACATATATTTGATCTATTCGTTTCCCGACAAGGATTTTTTTCACTTATCCGAAAAAAACAATTTACGTTGCAAACAAATCACATAGTTATACAAATGTTATGATGTATACCTGATATTTGGAGTCGTCAGATTGGATTTCAGTTGACTGCTGTCAATGGTGACACCAACAAACATATCATCAATTTCCTGTAAGACGTGGTCGACTTTTACCGTGATATGTTCTGTGTGCATGGACACACTGAACGGTTGTATCCAAGCCAACCCTAACAACCACAAGATGGTTACATCTCGGAACATTCTGACTGTCACCCAATGTAGAAGCATAATGTCGCTTATCACTGTTTCAAAGCTAAATACTACTCAACGTGTGGAGGTCAGCTGTGGTGTTGGAAGAGACCAGGTGTTGCCAAGCCGTGACAACAGATAACGAAATTTTGACACGAGTATTCAGCAACTTTCATGCTTTCATGTCATGATCGGGTTCGTGTGTGCCTGTTTCGGTATCTCCGTTGCAGTTATATTCCTGTGCAGCACATGACCCATCATCTGATTCTCTGCCCCTCGGCTTCAAGGATTGGCTTGTGAAACATCATGTTTGGCTTTCGTCAACACTGTCTAATCTGTCGCGATTTTTAAAAGGGAACGCATTACATAACGTTAAGTACAACTCGTGCACTTTTAAAATTTAGGAACCAAACAGATGCATGCCTTGTCGTTGAATGGTGATGGTACAGTTTCGACAGATGTGAACAAGATCAATTTGCACAAAGTGAATAAGGGACCGATATTGTGGTAGGGCTGGGAGTGTGGGAGGGAGTGGGTGTGTTGGTGGGGTTGTAGTGGGTGTGGAATTTTGTCGCAAAAAGGATAATGCTTTTATTACCAAAATATCTGATGGAATTTTGTCGCAAAAAAAAGTAGGCTTTGATTGTGCAACTGTAGCGTTGATATATATATATTTTATATTATATATATATATATATATATAACACAGTAAAGTTCTAACTCTCAGGCACAATAAAGTAATAATTGAATAAGTGGAGTAAGATTGAACACAGTTTTAACTGGCTAGCGCTTTCAACTCGTACCACGTATGAGTCTCATCAGGCCATAACTGAATAACAGACATGAAGTTGTAACATATAGTTACGTGACGTCATAACATTTAGGAGAACTATGACGTCAAAATACCAAGGTGACAATGGAAATATAACTTACGGCTTTACATTTAACTTAGGCGCGTATTTATGACTGAAATGTTGCTCTTTTTTTAAATAATGTAGGTTCATGACCACAATTTAGCTTATATAGCGGGAAAATTAAAAAGTTGCAGCTTCCACGTGTATCTATCTGTTCCCTGTGTAATCAAAGCCTCCCTAAATAGTTTTCGACCAAATCCGAGCCCCCATAAGCTCGAATGTCAAAATGGTCTGTCCGTAATGTTAAGTAAATATGAATGTAGGGAGGGAATGCTATGACCAGTTAGTGCAGATAGGACTTTCCTGTGAGACCAATCAGGTTCATGTGTTCTGACTTGGGTTTGTCAAAAAGCAATCATGATACAACATGCCATAATGAAAACATATTATATTTCAGAAACAACACTGCAAAAAGGACAAGGATAGTGTACACATGTTTCCTTTCCACGTCTTTGTAATTCCATTGTGGTTGCTTTTCAGTGTGGACAGTTACATCACGTTACCATGATCACTTTACAATACACATTTGTAAAAACGTTTGCCTGTGATTTTAACAATGTGTTTCACGTGTAAATGTCTCAGTTGAAATGTTAAGAGTAAGTAATTGAATACAGATATGACATTTTAAATACTTCATATTTCCTTTTTTCCGGGCTCCCCTAAATTGATTATACATATATTGATTGTATATTCCTATAGGACCTGTAGCATATGTAAAGTGACACACAAAATCCAACCTCGAATGGTCTTGGCATACGTGTATAGCTTGCTGGTACCTTAATAGAGACATCCATTTGTTCAGTACTGGGTTTCCATTCAGGCAACTATCCTCGGCAAATACAAACTGAGGTTTCACGTAGCCTCCAATGAATTTTGTCAATGCTTCTTGTATCACCCAATACTGTCAACGTGACAAGTTTTACTTCCTGGTATGAAACAAACGTCTATATCACGATCTTACTATAAATAAGATTTGTAAGCAAGAATGTTACCTCCCTACCACTTAGCGTTGTCGAGACAAGCAACGATTCATGCAAATAGTTATGAATGTGCTCTGCATGGTGGGGCTGTCAATGCCTAGGCACACATACCATGCGCTTTACATCAGATAAGGACCAACTTTGTTCCTTTTCTACAACCACGTTATCGAGCCATTTGTGCAGCTGTATAAATTGAATTGCTTTGCTTTGGAGGCTCTCAATGTGTAATATACGAATTCGTCTGCCTGACGCCATTTGCAACTCCCGACGCCGTTGCGGACAGAGTGATCTGTAACACACTTGCAACATGAAACCCGTCAACTACGTTGTGATTCTATGTTGTATTGCATTGAGTACATGTGTGGCGAGGCCAGCGCCCAGGGAGGAAAAAACGACAGCGGAAATACGGAATGGTAAGAAAATTAAATTTTATTTATTAGGTTAGATTTATCTGTTCTTGTGCCAGTTATTCGTAATATTATAGACATCTAGTATTGTTTCAGTTAAGCTATATTGCAATATATCATCATCACCATCATCATCATCATCATCATCATCATAATCACCCTCCTCTTCCTCCTCCTCCTCCTCCTCCTCTTCATCATCATTTTCCTCCTCCTCCTCATCATCATCATCCTTCTCATCATCATCACACTCCTCCTCATCTTCGTTATCATCATCATCACCCTTCTCATCATCATCATCATCATCATCATCATCATCAATACACTCCTCCTCCGCATCATCATCATCATCATTATCCTCCTCCTCCTCGTCATCATCATCATCACCCTCCTCCTCCTCGTCATCATCATCATCATCATCATCATCATCCTCTTCCTCCTCCTCCTCATCATCATCCGTGATCCGTGATTCGTGGATTCAAAACCACGAGAAGTAGACTCTTCACACATACTCGTGTTATTAAAACACACACACACAGACGCACGAACGCACGCACGCACGCACGCACGCACGCACGCACGCACGCACACACAGGCGAAAGACGTTTAGCCCCATATTACCTCACCTCACATTTAAAGGCTTACACACATATTTGAAACCATTCAGTAGTTTATTTCACAATTCACTGTCATGTGTCGCCGTCGCATATCACATGACATCACGTGATACGATGCGGGTTCGAGCCCCGCTGGTAATATGTTTTCCGACAAAATTAGAAATTTCACTCGAGTGTAATAATCCCGTGTGTTCGAAGCGTAAGTTACTGTTTGTGTTGTTAGTTCAAAATAATGAGTCATTGACAACTAATTGTCCATTCCTGAAAAAATAAAGGCGCCTTAAACAATAGGATGATGTCAGTTGTGTGTTTTAATTGGTGAAGCAAACTGTTCGGAAGTAATACATATGGTTATTTAGAAGGACCCCAGGGTGGAAACACCTCGAAAACGATCATATTGTAAGCAACTGTGGCACATGTTACCGAGAGTGATGCTTATACAGCACATGTGTCCTTTCGCGATGTACTCTTCACAACTGACAAGTGCTAATAATGTATTTGTTCCATTTTAATTTATTTTTGTGCAAGTGGTGAGACAATGACACTGACTGAACTACTGACACTTGCAAACGTTTCTGGTATGGCAAGATAAGTGGTGTCATGTCCAGTTCATCACGATTGTAGGGGGCACGGGTGGCCCAGTCGTCTCAGGCGCCGCGATTCGCTGTGCAGAGTTTTGTCCCTTGGGTACGCCAGAAACCTAAAATTGTGGGTTCGAATCTCGGTATGCTTTTAACAGTATTCCAGTTATATCGCGGCTTGTCAGCATAATGTAGGAGGAAACCCCAAAGTGATGCAGGTCTTAGATGTCTACCACTTCGAAACTCACGAGCACGGTGCTGACAAACCTTGAAATATAATCGGGGCGAACCGGGATTCGAACCCAAAATCATACGTTTCTGGCGTGACCAAGGGACGCAACACTGCACAGCGAATTACAGCGCCTTAGACGACTGGGCCACCCTTGTCCCCGGTAACAGCAATAAACATCACAGTAGTATCCAGTAGAAGTACAGTGAAACGCAGTTACAGAAATGCGTTTGATTATTTGAATAATAAAACTATTGGTCTTTGTTTCTATTTCAGATTACACTCCCGGTTTACATTTTAGTAGCCGGCTGCTAAATTGGTGGTGTCTTTGGCTAAGGAGCAGAGGACCCGGATGGATGTATGTTTATGGGAGAAGCTGCTACCTTTCAGGCCAAGATCGCATTATCGTCTCCAATGCTCCATTGAAAGTATTGCAACAGTCTTCAATTGGACCTGTTTACTGACAACATGAATCAAGCTCAAGAAAAATGACACCGAAAATAATAATATTTTGTAACATGTGACAGCTTCGTCACATATCTTATTAACTCGGTGTACGAGATTGTATCAGCTGAAGTCCTTTTGCTCCCGTCTCTGGCTGTACATGTCCATTTATAGTGCATTTGCTTAAGGTCCTCCTTGGGATACGTGTGTGAAGTCATTGTGTTTCTATTAAATCAGTGTATAAATGAGTTGATTTGTGTTGATCTGTGTCGGTGAGGTGTAATGACTGAAAATAATGTTAGTTGTGCATGTCGTGCGTTCAGTGTTTGTGTGAGTGACATGGACCGGATATTAACGTTTCGGTTGGGTAAATACACGTATCTCCTAAGGGAAAGTTGTACATAATGTTCTCTTTGCAATGATGTGCAACGACGTGTTTCACATTGTGTAGGAATTCTAATTCGCGTTTAGGAATGTAGTGATGGTCTTATGTACGCATATGCCAGCATGATATTCCTAGTCGTGATGGTAAACATAGGAGATACATTAGCGAGGTTTCAGTAATGTTCAACGCAAAGAATGATGTACTTGTTTGAAATGTACAGTTCTGTAGAATCACACATATTACTGTAATGAGTAATAGGTTAGGTTTGGTTGGTTGTTAGTTGTTTAACGCCGCACTCAGCAATATTCCAGCTATATGACGGCGGTCTGTAAATAAACAAGTCTGGACTAGACAATCCAGTGATTGACATCATGAGCATCGGTCCACGCAATTGGGATCCATGACATGCATCAACCAAGTCAGCGAGCCTGATCACCCGATCCCGTTATTCGCCTTTTACGGCAAGCATAGTCACCTTTTACGGCAAGCATGGGTTGCTGAAGACCTATTCTACCCCGGAATCGAGTAATAAGATTGAGTGTGTGAGATCATAAGTTTTTGTCGCGTCGCCATTACATAATGTGAATAGTTATAACATAGTTGCTGCTGAAATAAAAGTTAGCACATATTCGGTTGTCTGTATGCAATCCCTCCTGTATTATCCTACACGGTTTTCCATGCCATGTGGCGGCCGATTTGAAGGCTCACCACAACGAAGTTTCAAGCGCTAATGTATCGACAGACCCATACGGACACATTCCAATCTACAAGTTGTGGGAACAATCTGGATGGCAAATCTAATCGTGGAATACAGCATCTTCAGAATCCGAACATTCTCAACACATTTGCACAAACGTACATATAAACTTCATATATATTGAGAATCTCACCCGACTGTCTTGTGATATCTACTAGATCAACGAGTGTTGATATATTTGATATCACAAGACACGAGGGTGACATTTTATTTATCATCAACATCATTCTTCCAACATTTTCAGTTGGTAGACAGTAATAATATAAGCAGTGTATTAAGTGTAAAAAGTACTGCTAACAGCATCAGTAGCAGAGTCATTAGTGATGTCATTTGAATGTGACGTCAAGGTAACCAATGCCGCCACAATGGTCTGCAAAGCATTGTGATGCGTTTCATTGCAGTGATATCTACAATGCTGATATCGCTTGATCTCACCCAAGCGATATCTCCCGTGGGAGCCAGTTTTGAATGATAAATTCATATGTATGTATGTATGTATGTATGTATGTATGTATGTATGTATGTATGTGTAGCTGTTTGCAGTTTGAATGAAACAGTTTGTGTCTCCGAGTTGCCTCAACAGAGATAACATATTTCACTTTAATTTTCCCGATGTTATGTTAAGACGTTGTTTGATTGGATTTTTTCCTGTTCGGGATGTAAACTTCTTACTCAGAATAAACACATGTATATATTATGCTAGTTGCATATGACTTAAGTCGCTACTCACACGCCACTCATGGATAAAGGGACAATATCAGGTGAGACGCAATATGTGTTTTTCTTAACCATAGTGCCCTCTGTGGACGGACCGCCAGTCAATAGGGTGGAGACATATAGAATACTAAACGAGCTCCCGTGTAATACCAATTTTATGAAACGAGTGAATAGTTGTGGTATCTGACGAGCGAAAGCGACTCAGATACCACAACTATTCACGAGTTTCATAAAATTGGTTTTACACGGGAGCGAATTTAGTATTTTATTTATTACTTGCCATTTATAACGTTTTTTAATTATACTGTTGAGTATGAATAGGCTGACACCTTCACGATCCACGACATAGTCCAATTGAGTTTAACAGAATAATACTTCAAAAACGTCAAAAGTTGAAACGTATGAATTTCATACCATACAACGGTGAATTCACAAAATTATCGTAGGGCTAAGGCTATCGCATCTCACATATTTTAACTTAGACTAACGACTGTCGTTGCGCTACATACGATAGCCTTGGGGAACGGGCCTTGCATCTCAAAGTTTTCAGTAACGTCACAATACCCGATGACGTAATTTGTAGAATTTTGTTGCAAGATCCATCGGCGAAACAATGCCATGTGACGTCAGCCTAGCAACAAGGTTGCTGGGGTCATCGCGTGTGCATAAGCTCCTCTCAGTGATCTATCAACTCCACACGCAATGTCGTTGAATACGCCAAAGGATGTTGAGAGCTTTCAATATTTGTTCGTGAAACGTGTTCCGAGAGTACATAAGCACGCGTTTTGGTATTACACAATGTGTAATAAAGCTGTATGTTTATTAAACGTGTGATCTCTTCACGGGCAAGTAATAAAATTAGATATCTATATTACATGTGTGTGTTTGTGTGTATGTGTCTGGCGAAGCAGACGTCGTGACATGAATTAAACATCGCCGCACACCCCATTTGGAAACACTGTATTCACAATCAGTTGCTTTGCTGCTTTGAATTAATTCGCTGTGTGTCCTCCTTTCAGCAATTGGCGACTGAACATTGAACAGACAAGTGTGTATCAGGAAGTTCTGCTCGTCACGCGTGATTATGTCAGTGACTCTCGGCTTGATGTCGACCCAGCCGTTCATGAGGTAATCCTTCCGCCACAAACGGTCCGTTATGTACGAGTAGAAGTAAACCTTGATTATCGTTCCCTTTGAAAACAGACATGTCGGATATTTGTGCATCGTGCCGCTGTATGCTGATAGAGAAATAAGACGTAACCCGTATCGTTAATTCAGTTTAAGAGCTACACCACTCAAAATTTATAGTATAATGTAAATTATACACATTTCGTAGATAGCGTCGTGTGAATTTTAAAGCCCTTCAAATTATCTGTTTCAATTAGATTCATCTATACTGAACCGCAACTGAAACGTCACCCCAAGTAACATTGCATGAAAAGTTGTCATTGAAATATCTGGTATTTTTTGTCAAAGTTTCTAAATTTAACTTTACCTTTTCCGGAAAAATGAAATTTGCTTATAAAAAACAAAGCAGATGACAATAAAACCGATCGCGCAAACGCATCACGGCAACGACCATGGTAATCTGATGTACGGTTCCATGCAAATTGAAATGCACATGCGTTCCCTCATTTTTTGCCCTATAAAAAT